>NC_134406.1:165332967-165680351 GCF_038048845.1 Mixophyes fleayi | reverse complement strand
ACAGGTTTTCAGACACAGTTGGATCAAGCTGAAAATCAGCCCTGACTGTATGCCTTTTAAAGCTGAGCTGTCTAGAAACATGTGTAAACATCAGGGGTAAATGTATTAAGCGGCGGTTCTAGGAAATTGCCGATATTCAGCGACTTTTATGACATATTTTAAAACGGCAATGGCTTTACAGGCAAAACTTTCACTACTATACCTTTTGAAGGAAAATATTTTTTTTTTTGAGATAGAGCACTAACATACTGGGCCTGAGTCATTAAGAAGAGCAAAGCAATAAAAGGAGTAAGTTTGCTCCTGGACAAACCATGTAACAATGCAAGGGGTACATATTAGTTTTTCATTTTGCACTTAAATTAAATACTGGCTGCTTTTTCATGTTCCAGATGAATACTTGATAACTTTGGGCCTGATTCATTAAGGATCTTAATTTGAGAATCTTGTTATTTCAGTCTTCTGGACAAAACCATGTTACAATGCAAGGGGTGCAAATTAGCATTCTGTTTTGCACATACGTTAAATACTAACTGTTTTTTTATGTAGCACACAAATATCAACTTTAAATTTCAGTGTGCAAATAAGCTATCAAGTATTTGTGTGCTACATGAAAAAACAGTCAATATTTAACTTATGTGCAAAACAGAATACTAATTTGCACCCCTTGCATTGTAACATGGTTTTGTCCAGGAGACTGAAATAAGAAGATTCTCACGTTAAGATCCTTAATGAATCAGGCCCTTTCACTTTTACACTGAAATTTTAAGTTGATTTAGGACATACTCAACCCCAACTATAACTCTGTCCCTACATTTTAAATTAACCTCCCACTCCAATGCAAGATTGTTTTGCCCAGATGCAAAGTTACTAATTTTTATGCTTTGCTCTCCTTAATGACTCAGGCCCACTGTATTTATGCTTAGCCATTCTATAGAATTTGAATGTGCCCTTTTCAGTATTTTTAGTTGAAATAGTTCTGCTTTCAGTTATGTCAGAGTTTATCATACATCATAACCCCCTGCTGCCCTTCTCCTTTCTGAAATGTGCTTTATCTCAACTTTACTAACAAATTCTTTCGCAAGTTCCTATAAGAATTTCTGGACTGCTTAGTGGAGTGGGCCTGGTACCCAATTTGGTACCGGGGCCACAATACCGCCGCCTTCAAATGGTCTCAATTCCACTGCACAGCTGCCTGCTCCTACATCCTCTGCAGCATATACAGGGTGTAGTTCGAGCGTGTCAATACCTCTTGTTTTAGACGATGACAGGTCATTTTGATTAATTTTGGATTTGGCAGCAACAGTCAACGTTTTTTAATATCTGTTATGTGCGTATTGTCGCTAACCAATAACGATTGTCGAACCTCGATTTGTGTTTCCAATGCACAAAGATTTATTCGCAAATAGTAGAATAATATGCTCAAGCGAAGTGATAATAAATACAGCCATTACTTATCGCAGGCGCTCTGGATCCAGTGTGCAGTCATTCAATCCTGAAGTCTGTGGACAAGATGTCTGAACACTAGATGTGAAGCTGCTGCTTTTATACATACAGAAATACAGTAATACAATGAAGATGGTATAGCTTGCATCTATTGGTCCAATTCTCAGGAAGGTCCAAGGGGTTGTCAATCATTGGCTAGTTCATCCTAAGGAATCCAAAGGCAGAGTGAACCAAACAGTAGGAAATGTAAAGAGGTTTATTATGATACCACTCATGTTATGATTCCTTCAACCTGTTTCGTATATTTCATTAATATGCATGTAACTTTAATATAACATATAAATACTACTATATTTCGACATAACTGACTATGTGTTGCAACTACTATTAATGTGTACTATTTTATAAGTATGCGTGTTTGTGCGAATGTATGGTAAAAGACCAATTACTGTTGCTGCCACGTGTAGTAGCTGCGTACGTCCTTCCACGCCGTAGCGTGCCCTTGTACGCAGTAGCGTACCATACGCATCTTTTCAGACAAAGACAACCAAGTTTGCTCGACTTTAATTGAAATGACTTTATCCAATTTGCTGACTTCGACAGCTCCACCCTTTGATAGTGCAGTAAACTATCACCCAATCACCGTCTCAAGTTCAGGATTATACAATACTTCTTCACAGACCATGATCTCGGTATCTGGTACCACCCTTTCAGTCTCTTTCTCAGCGTTACTCCTATGAGACCATTTTCCACACTTCAACACAGTAGGAACACATTTGACAACTAAACCAATTGCTAAGATGACACCCAGTATAAGGAGAAGGAGCTTACCTACACTAGCAACCATTTCCTGTACCCACTGCCCCAGACCGGAGAACCATTCACAGGGTTCAACCACGAGAACCAACCCACCACCTTTTCCCCGACCTTATATAACGAAGAATTATGGCTCTTTCAAAATTCAAATTTCAGCTGCAAAATTTCATCCATCTTCCGGTCTATAACCTCTTTAGGGTCATCCGTATTATTAGTTAAGTACTTGCAACATTTGACACTGAACTGGGTGGCCAGTGTCACACAGTACCCACCAGTAATAGAGGTGAGATAATTTAGTACCAGTCTATGTTGCACCAACTCCTTCTTGTACGCTTGTAGCTCCCTTCCAGTATACCTGAAAGTGTCATCATACATCTCGGTGATATTATCTATTAATTTAGCTAGGTCTTGGATATATTTAAAGTTTAATGTTCCCCGAGCGGTCCTGGTGAGATCTAAAACAACCATAACTTGGAAACCAGCAGTTTCACTAATCAATTTTTTAGCTATGGGTTCCTCACCAGGAATCATATTTCTCTTGCCACGGTGTTCATACTGTGTGTGTATGTATGGTGGTGATGTAGTCTTGTGAATACCAACCATTTCTTCATGAGTAATAGTCATGATTTCAGGAACCAGTTTGGCTAAGAAACACAAGCCCTTGGAACTCGGAGTCACCCAGGAGTAAGCTTTCTTTCCACAAACAAAATACACATCATCAGGGAGAACATAAGGAACAGTATGCCCATGAATTATATCACACAGAGTTTTGATAAAACTACCAATGCCTAGTGTCTCCATTTGCTCTAGACACATGTCGGCATTGATGACATTTTTACATTTATCTGTAGAGACTTTTTTAATGGATACCTTCTTATGTTTGGTTATACGCCCTAATTTGTGACTTCCATCAACATTTCTGCCTAGTAGTGACCTTGTGAGTCTCCCTCTAAAATGAGTGTGGCGAGCCATTGTCTGATCTGATAGGTCAGCCTCCCAATTCTCCACGCGCTTTGCATGAGATATATTTAGGCACAGCAAAGATCTGCCTATGGAGTATTGTCGAAGCGTCAGACTAGGGGACCTAGTGTTATTGTACCTCCCATCTATGGGCTTCCAACCCCTCAATTCGAGTACTTTGGATATGTTTAGAGGGAATTGCACTAGTCCTATATTATGCTGCACTTGTGGCACGTAAGAGCACACCCAACACTCGGTCTGGTTTAGCACCTTACCTACCAGGGAGTGATAAGCCTCCAAAGGATGCCCGCCTATATTCAGAGTAGGGGGGACTGGCATCGTTGGATGCATCTCTCTTCAACTAGGGAGTCGCAGAACTTGCAGATACAATACTCATCAGACAATAGCCCCTCACACTGCCTCCGAGTTCCTGAACTAGCAGACCTTTTCATAACCCTCGGACCAAGTCTGATAATAGGCTGCTCTGAGTATCCTAATAACTTTTCCTCTGCCTCCATCTCATCCGTATCACTACCAGAACTCTCCTCCGTCCGCCATCCTCCTTCACAAAAATAGAATGTCCTAGAAAGAGTAAAAACAAGGAAAATCCTGGAATAAAAGAAAAAAAGAAACCGCCACTCCATCGCTGGAAAGATAGTTCTGGGGCAACGTCTCTGGTTCAGGTGTCTCGACTGCAGGCTTTAGGTCTCCCGGAACAGACTCACAAGTGACAGATCTATGTCGTCGGTCTTAGTCTTATCTTGCACTTCCTCCGGATTATGGACTCTCCTGCAGTGGGTGGAATGGACCCAAGTGTCTCTCTCTGCAACCTTCAGTGATGTAGTACTGGTCAGCAGCACTTGGTACGGGCCTTCCCAACTGTCTGTTAAACAACCTGAACGTAAGAAATTGCGGATCATAACATAGTCTCCAGGTTCAACATCATGACAGTTCGTTTCTGGCATACCAGGTGACAGCATTTTTAGTTTTTGTTGTTGTTACTTTAGCTGTCTACTCATTCTTATAAGATATTGTACAGTCACTTCATTATTACACTTCAAGTCGTCTTGTGGACTGACGATCAAATGAGGCTGTCATCCGAACAGTATCTCAAAGGGGGACAGATTAAGAGGAGGTCTAGGAGTGGTCCGAATGCTATGGAGGACCAATGACAAAGCCTCAGGCCATGCCAACCCAGTTTCAGCCATTATCTTACCAAGCTTGTTCTTTATAGTACTGTTTACTCTCTCCACCTTACCACTGGCTTGTGGTCGGTAAGGGGTGTGAAGTCTGCGACTGATTCCCATGAGTTTACACATATTTTGGAAGATATCACCAGTAAAATGGGTACCCCTATCACTTTCAATGATTCTAGGGATACCGAACCTACACACAAAGTCTTGTACAATTTTCTTTGCAGTGAACACAGCAGTATTAGTGGCTGCCGGATATGCTTCTACCCAACCGGAAAACACATCAATACACACTAACACATACTTTAGATTCCTGCACGGTGGTAATTGGATATAGTCAATTTGTATTACCTGAAAAGGTCCGTCTGTAGGAGGGATGTGGGATGGCTCAGTTGGAATAGTTTTCCCAACATTTTTCCTTAAACAAGTAAGACATGACATTGCTTTCTTACCAGCCTGAGAGGAAAATCCGGGAGCACACCAGTATGCTCTCACCAGTTTACACATACCTTCTACACCTAGGTGAGTCAGACCGTGTGCTTCTTCAGCCAGGCTTGGATAGTATGTTCGTGGAGCTACAGGCTTACCTTGTCCACCCCTCCAGAGTCCTGAGGACTCTTGACCACCTCCCTTCGCCTTCCAGACCGCCCTTTCCTGCAGGGAACACAAATCTTGCATTTCAATTAATTTCTGCATGTCTAATGTCTGAAAAACCATCATAGTCTCGGTCTATACAGTCATAGGTTGCCCTGCTGCCCATTTAGCAGCTTCGTCTGCCCTGTTGTTGCCCAATGACACTGGGTCTTCTTCAAAGGTATGGGCTTTGCACTTTATGACGGCTACTGTTCTGGGTAACTGTATCGCTGTCAGAAGTCCTTTTATGTGTTGTGAGTGTGCCACTGGCGTACCTGCTGCTGTCGTAAAGTTTCTAAGACGCCAAAGGGCCCCAAAATCGTGCACTACCCCGAAGGCGTACCTAGAGTCAGTATATATATTGGCTGATTTACCCTCTGCCAATTCACACGCTCTCCTTAGTGCTACTAGTTCCGCCACCTGGGCTGAGTTTGGTTCAGCTTCTACCACACCCTGATCGTCTACAACAGCGTAACCAGTACATAGCTCTCCTGTCTCTGTCTGTCTATGGAAACTTCCGTCTATATAAAATGTAAAATCTACATTTTCTAAGGGGGTGTCACGTATGTCGGGCCTTGCAGTAAAGGTCTGATTCAGGTGTTCCATACAGTCATGCGTGTCAGTATTCTTGCCTAACTCATCATCAACCAGGGTCTCCTCACCTCCCACCCTTTGTGTCTCTTGGGACACATACGGAAGGTATGTAGCTGGATTTAAGGTGCTACATCGTTTGATGGTGATGTTTGAGGGTGCCATCAGGGCTAGTTCCCACTTTGTGAATCTAGCTGAAGAAACATGTCTGGTTTGGGCTGAATTTAACAGAGCTGATACAGCATGGGGTGTATAGATAGTTGAATTATGTCCTAATACTACGTCCTCGCTCTTACTTACCAGAAGAGCCGTTGCTGCTACACTTCTGAGGCATGTTGGGAGTGATCTTGCCACATTGTCTAATTGTGCACTGTAGTATGCTACCGGTCTGCTAGCGTCACCATGTTTCTGTGCGAGGACACGTGCTGCACAACTATCAGCTTCTGTACAAAATAGCTGAAAAGGCTTTTCATAATCAGGTATTCCCAATGCAGGTGCTCTAGTCAGACTGTCTTTAAGATTAAAGAACGCTTGCTCTGACTCTTCTGTGTGTACAACACGTTCTGGTTTTGAGGAAGAGACTAGCTCCTGCAATGATAATGCCAGAATAGAAAAACCTGGGATCCAGGATCTACAGTATCCACACATCCCCAGGAAAGTACGAATCTGCTTCTGGCTCTGCGGCAGAGTCATGTGTTGTATGGCCTCAATCCTGTCGGTTGTCAGGTGTCTTAGCCCCTTAGTGAGGCAGTGTCCTAAGTATTTGACCTTAGTCTGACATGGCTGTAATTTATCCTTTGTTACCTTGTGCCCTGTTTGTGAAAGATGAAGCAACAACAATTTAGTATCATGACATAAAAGAATCAGAGCACAACAACAAATCGTCCACATATTGAATTAGAACAGACCCATTGTGGGGTTGAAAGGATTGCAAACAGTCATGTAAGGCTTGGGAGAAAATACTGGGGCTGTCAATGAACCCCTGGGGTAGTCTGGTCCATGTGTATTGCACTCCCCTGTAGGAGAATGCAAAAAGGTATTGGCAGTCAGGGTGAAGAGGGACTGAGAAGAAAGCAGAACATAGATCAATGACAGTAAAATGACTGGCAGACGGTGGAATCTGCATGAGGATGACAGCTGGATTCGGCACTACGGGGAATTGGCTCTCAACAACTTTGTTAATTCCCCTTAAGTCCTGGACTAATCTATAGCCCCTCCCCCCACTCTTCTTCACAGGGAAAATGGGAATATTTGCTGCACTGGCTGTACGAATTAAAATCCCTTGTTGTAACAGCCTCTCAATAACAGGATATACCCCTAGTTCCACCTCCAGTTTTAATGGATACTGTGGGATTTTTGAAGCTATCCTACCACTTTTTAGATTGACCATGACAGGGGCTACGTTTGCCATCAGTCCAGTGTCCTGTCCATCTCTGGTCCATAGTGAACCTGGTATTTCCAGCAACATCCCCTTTTCTTGAGATGGACTTTGTTCTATAACAGGAGAGTGTAACATTAACCTTTGAGGGGTGTCCAATATATCCTGTACCTCATGTGCGACCTTCTCCGGTATATCTAAGAACACACCATCAGAAGTACAGTATATGACATATCCCATTTTACATAACAAGTCTCTCCCTAGCAAGTTAGTAGGAGCCGCCGCAGCCAAGAGAAACGAATGCTTGGTATGCAGGGGCCCGATAGTAACCTCAGCTGGTTTAGTTAGAGGATAATGTAACACTTTTCCCATTACCCCCATAGCTGGAATAGTTTTACTGGACACCTGTAGATTGAAAGGAGAGGTTATTACAGATCGGGCCGCCCCTGTATCTACAAGAAAGGTTTGTTTCCTACCAGCTTTGTCAACTATCATTGTTGGTTCTTCATTCTGACTCTCAGTTAACCTCACTGGCTGTAGACTACAGGTATGACCTGACCCCTAGCACTGACTATTGCTTTCCCACGCAACATTTGCTGCTATAACATGCGCAGGTAACTGTGTGTTCTCTTGCCTATGTGTGTTTCTCCGTGGAGGATACCTTTATGATTCCCTATCCAAATGTGTATCCTGTCTCGCTTTTTTACAATTTCTTGCAAAATGGCCTTCTTCGTTACACCTAAAACATTTGATCACTTTAGGTTTCTGGTTATTTGGGATGTATGCTGGTGGTCGTGTATGCATCCCCTCATCCTACTCATCCTACTTACCCCTCATCCTACTTACCCTCATTAACCTATCACTTTTCTCTTCCTTCTTCCTAAAAAGGTTTTTGTCATGCTCCACAGCAGACTTCCTGAGAGAATCTACTGTGATGCCTCTCCAATTAGGTAATGTGGTTTGTACCCTCGTCTTTAAATTTTCTCTAAGGCCATCCATTAACACTCCTACAGCTACCTCTCTGTGATGTGGGTCCTCACCTATGTTGGATATCCCAGTAAACCGTGTTATCGCTGCTATAGCTCTAGCAAAGTAATCTGAGGCTGTTTCACTATCCTTTTGTTTTATGGTGAAAATCTTACTCCAATTTACTACTACTGGAAAGTAGATGGCTAAGTGTTTGACAATTTGTTCTATATTTTTTTGGTTAATCTCATCAGTCAAGGTGTCATCTTCCTCCAACAAACAATCTTCAATAAATTTTTGTATGTTAGTATTGGGAGGAAGACACGCCCTCAACACTACACGCCAATACTTATTGGTTGGTTCGTGGGCATTTCCTAAGTCTTTAACAAATTTCTGACACTTTGCCAACTCTTTTCTAGGATCTGGGAATTAAGTCATAATGGAACGTAATTCTGATCTAGTCCAGGGACAATGCATTGTAACATTTCTTAAAGGAACTACACCATCCTTATTCAGTTTCCCATTGGGAACTGATATTGTGCGGACTGGGTACGCACCCTCTGGTTCACTGACTTCAGTGGACACTACAGGATTTGCTGGTTCAAGATTTAGAGCGCTTTCACTCCTAGTGATCACGCTACTCTCACCTATCTCAGCCATTTTCTCATACTTGCGCTGAGCTTCTAGTACACTAACAGCAAGGGCAAGGGCCGAAATCACAGTGGGTTCATCTTCATCTTCTGATACACTTGTTTTAAACTGGCTTAAAACAGGATACTACATAGCAATTTTCCTTTTTTCAGTTTTAATAACGGCTGTACTTACCGCTCCCGCCACATAAGGTGGCGGGGGCGCGCTAGCGCTGAGTTCGCCACGCTTCTCAACAGCTACTTCCGCCGTGCGCGTGCTTTTCGCCACGCCTACTTCCGCTGTGCATTCACTGCTCTGCCACGTTTTACCTTCCATTTGCCATAATTTTAAACAATCATTATGTCTATTTCTCACTTTTGTTGATTTAATCAACCACACTTTATCTTTTACATTATTTAGTACCTCTGAATAAAAACGTCCTATTCTTGGGAAAGGCCTATCACAATCTTTGGTCATCTTGACCCACGTGTCGCTATACGCAGTTGCGTATGCACCATATTTCTTACACATGAGAAATCTCGCTGAACCAATAGGACCTTTCTTAGGCAGTACACTGACCTTCTCTAGCGTATGCTTAGCACCCATGTTGAACAACTCCACTCTACACGGAACACAGACACACCGCAATGCTCTGTTCCTTCCGGCCAATAATTTCAAACCTGTTGCTACAATCACCGCTAGAGATCTCTAATGCTCTTGTGAATGTATTTCCAATAGTCGCGTCCACTCGCTTTCTCTTGTTCCGAACAAGAATCCCTAACACAGAAATATTTCCTCGATAGCCCGGCTATCTCAAATTCCTGTTGAGTTTATTATCGCTGGGAGCACAAGTTGATAAAATCAACCTGCCTTTCCAGTATAATTCCTCTTAGCTGCTTCACCAATTTGCACTAACGGTGCGGTTAGATCGCACTGCCTACCAATACTAATTATTAGCAAACCTTGCGATCTATTGGTAGCGCTTTGCGAAAACCCGGTTTTCGCATTCGGTATACCTGCCCTGTATACCGTCCTTCAGTTGGGCAATCCGCCTCGTCAGACAGCAACTGAGCACAATGAATAACAAACAGTGTATCTACGTTACAAAATCACACACTATACACCTTTTCTGCGCAGAAAATCAAAAGTTCCCAACAACAGTAATAATGTCTCAGAGGTTTTCACAAGTAATTATACTATATACATATAATAACTATCAAAACGATTGTTTAACCACGTGGCAAATCTACCGGAAGTTCGCGTACGCACAGCAGGAAATACACATACGCTAAGCAATGCAATACAGTTAAAACGCACGACAGTAAAAAGAAACAGTTTTCTCTTTTGTCCCTAGGTTCTAGTTAGCGTGCCCTAGACAATACAAAATGGACATTCGGTTTCACAACACAGAGTAAAATTCAGGTTTTGAACACATTGCGTTCTTACCCGTTTATGACGCGTCTCCACCCTTTGTTGAGGAACCGAAATCTGTTGGTCTTGCGTATCATCGGCAACAAAACCTCCAAAGCTCACGAGCCCCCAAATCGTTATGTGCATATTGTCGCTAACCAATAACGATTGTCGAACCTCGATTTGTGTTTCCAACGCACAAAGATTTATTCGCAAATAGTAGAATAATATGCTCAAGCGAAGTGATAATAAATACAGCCGTTACTTATCGCAGGCGCTCTGGATCCAGTGTGCAGTCATTCAATCTTGAAGTCTGGGGACAAGATGTCTGAACACTAGATGTGAAGCTGTTGCTTTTATACATACAGAAATACAGTAATACAATGAAGATGGTATAGCTTGCATCTATTGGTCCAGGTCTCAGGAAGGTCCAAGGGGTTGTCAATCATTGGCTAGTTCATCCTAAGGAATCCAAAGGAGGGGGTCACCTCTCCAGGGGGTATGCTCGGCTCTTCCCGCCAAGATTCCTTAGTCTTAAGTAGTTCATAATTCCCTATCATTCATAACTTGTGTATGCACTCTGCGATTCCTTCGCAGAGTGAACCAAACAGTAGGAAATGTAAAGAGGTTTATTATGATACCACTCATGTTATGATTCCTTCAACCTGTTCCGTATATTTCATTAATATGCATGTAACTTTAATATAACATATAAATACTACTATATTTCGACATAACTGACTATGTGTTGCAACTACCATTAATGTGTACTATTTTATAAGTATGCGTGTTTGTGCGAATGTATGGTAAAAGACCAATTACTGTTGCTGCCACGTGTAGTAGCTGCGTACGCCCTTCCACACCGTAGCGTGCCCTTGTACGCAGTAGCGTACCATACGCATCTTTTCAGACAAAGACAACCAAGTTTGCTCGACTTTAATTGAAATGACTTTATCCAATTTGCTGACTTTGACATATCTGATACGCCTCTATCTGGACTGCGTAGTGGAGTGGCCCCGGTACCCAATTTGGTACCGGGGCCACAATACCTCCTCCAACCATGGTACAGACCATTCATCATTGAGATCCCATCAAGTATGTTAAAGACAGACAGGGTCGAAGTGTTATTTGTTGACTTTGGAAACAAAAAAACTGTCCCTGTTGCAAATCTTCGTGCAATGAAAAGTGACTTTTTCATTTAAAGGCTCAAGCTTTCAAGTGTAGTGTTTATAAGTTATATTATACTTTTGGTTTAATTTGTTTAATTTGTTTTAATTTTGTTTTACTTTGTTCTCATGGCAAACGACTGTTGAACGGTCAATTGTTTGGTGAAAGACGTAGTGGTCTTACGACTTCCCCTCTGGGAAGATGACCGACTACCAGCAGCAACAGCAGCAGTGGCAGTAGTAGGCGTACCGCTGCAGGATTCCTCGGATGAATCCCGTATTGAAGAGGACTCAGTCTGGCTGGTGACATGGCCTGCAGGACTAAATCTGATGGAGATCGTGGAGGAAGTTGGCGAGGAGGGTGTTGGTGGTGTGTACTCAACAGGACCAAGGGATTTAGGTGTCTCTGGACTGATGACGGTCCTAGCCCCAGTTCCTGAACTAACCACTGAACTATGAAGGTTATTCAGGTGACGTATAAGGGAGGATGTCCCTAGGTGGCCAAGATCCTTACCCCTGCTTATTTGAGCTTTACATAAGCTACATATGGCCATACATTTGTTGTCAGGATTTGGATAAAAATAACTCCAGACCGAAGAGGTGCATTTTTCGGTCTTCTGACCAGGCATGACGATGGGCTTTTTCATCCCATAGACAACAGCTGTTTCCCCCCCTGGTGCCTCATTTACAATAACCACATCAGCATCCTCATCATCAAGTTCCTCCACAGCGCCAGCTACATCAATAGCCGTCGACCGAAAAAAAAACAAAAAAACAAAACCAGGAGAGAGAGCTGCTGCGCATGCGCCCGCACAGCAGCTCCGTTTCGCCAGCGCTGTCCTATACAGCAGCCGCGGCGCTGTCTAAGAAGCGTCTGCTGCGGTCCTGTATACAGCACCGCCGCGGACGCTTCTTTGACAGCGCCGCGGCTGCTGTATAGGACAGTGGCCACTTAGTTAGCGCAGGGGGGGGGTTTCTAGAGACTCAGAAACCCCCCCTGCGTGCACCACTGCACTATTAAATTGCCTCACCATCACCCTAAAAACAAAATAGCACCAATTAATTAGCCACCACCTACCTCACACACACTACATTGCAACAAGCCCCCTGTGCCATCACACACACAATACTGTGCCCCTTCATCACTACACTGTGCCCCCTTATGCTCACACTGCGCCCTCCATGCTGCTTTCCCCCCTTCTTTTTTACTCTGTGCCTCTCTCCCCCTTTTTTTTTTTACTCTCAGCCTTTCTGCCCCTTCTTTTTTACTCTGTGCCTCTCCCCTTTTTTTTTAATCAGTGCTTTTCTCCCCTTTTTTTTAATCTGTGCTTCTCTCCCCCTTTTTTTTAATCAGTGCTTCTCTCCCCCTTTTTTTTTTAATCAGTGCTCCTCTCCCCCTTTTTTTTTTATAAGTTCTTCTCTCCCCTTTTTTTTATAAGTGCTTCTCTCCCCTTTATTTTTAATCTGTGCTTCTCTCCCCCTTTTTTTTAATCAGTGCTTCTCTCCCCCTTTTTTTTTAATCAGTGCTTCTCTCCCCCTTTTTTTTTTTAATCAGTGCTTCTCTCCCCCTTTTTTTTTATAAGTTCTTCTCTCCCCCTTTTTTTTTATAAGTGCTTCTCTCCCCCCCTTTTTTTTTAAGTGCTTCTCTCCCCCTTTTTTTTTTTATAAGTGCTTCTCTCCCGCTTTTTTTTTATAAGTGCTCTCCCCCGTTTTTTTACTCCCTCTTCTTTATAGTACTGTCCCTTTCTGTTTTCCTCCCCTTGCCTCTCCGTTTCTTTCCTTACCTTTTGTCAGCTTCTTTTTTTTCTTCTCTTCTCTTCTGTCTTTTCTTCTTTCTTCATGCTGCTTTCTTCATGCTGGCTGCAGCGTTCCTCACTGACTGACTGGTGTGACTTGATGACGTCACGCCCGACAGTCAGTGTGAATGGTGCAGAGAAGAGAGGAGTGACGCGGCGCCGCGACCACGTGAGTATTAATTTTTTTTGTTTGTTTGTTTTGTTCCAGCTCCCCCCACCAACAATCTTGCTGGAACAACCCCCCCCCCCATCCCCCACCCCCCCGCGGGGAGAAAAAAAAATTAAACATGAAAAAAACGCAAGGTGGAAAAAAAAATACAAAAAATTTGCAGCGAGGGGCCGGCCCGGGCCCCCTGGCAAGCCTGTGCCCGGGTACAATGTACCCCCCCCTCTCGGCGGCCCTGCCCCCTCCATCCCACTGTGCCCCCTTCATCACACTGTACCCTCATTCATCACACTGTGCCTCCTCTAAATCACTTTGTGCCCCCTCAATTACACTGTGTCCACTCCATATCACACTGTGCCCCCTTCATATCACACTGTGCTCCCTCCATATCACACTGTGCCCTCATTCATGACACTGTGCCCCCTCAATCATTCACCTGTGCCCTCATTTATCACGCTTTGCCCCTCCATTCTATACTTACCTTCCTATTACCTTCTTTCTGCTGTCTTCTTCTCTTCCTCTTCTTCCTTTCTTCTGTCTTCTGGCTTCTCTCTGCTCCCTGTTCCATTTTGCTCACTGTCAAGCAGGACATCATAACATCCTACCAGTCAGTGTGATTGGAGCAGAGAGGAGCAGGGAGCCGCCACCGCCGGATGCCGCACCGTTGGAAGATTGGCAAAGGCAGGTGGAGCATAGCACCTCTCTGGCATGGTGCTCCCCCGCCTTGCCTACCCCATTTACCACCAGCCCTTGCTGCTTGTAAAGAAGTGGAGAGGAGAAGCACAGGTATGTACCGCCCCACTTTGAGCACTGATTCTTATAGTAACAATGCTATACATATAGTGGTGCAAAGATGATGAAAAGAACTGACAAATATTATTGTATATTATGCTTTTAAATTTAAGATATAATATTGGGCATGTTTATATACGTTGTTTTGGCTGACATGACCTATCAATGGGAGAGCATTGTTAGCTTCATGACCACATGACAGCACATTAACAACTCTTCTTCCCTATGCTCTCTTCACACACAAATTTTTAGACAAAATCTCATAATTGTAGTTGAATTATAAAAATATTATCTTGAGTGTACAGTTAAAAATATATATGGGTTTGGAGCACAAGGACTGATTTGAGACTGTAATTTTAGTATTTTCTCATGGTGAATTATTTTGGTTAATAATTCACATGCAAGCAATAATGTGTAGCCCCTGCAGGGTTGCTCAGCATACCTGGGGGGTAGGAGCAGGGCCGGACTGGCCATCTGGCACTTCTGGCAAATGCCAGAAGGGCCGATGGCTAGATGGGCCGATCAGCTGTCCGCATCTTCTTCTTTTTTTTTCCAGCAGTCACAGCGCTCACTCCGCTGGTGACTATTTCGATGTGGAACCACCCCTGCACGGCAGCCCAATGGACCTGCAGACAGGACCAGTCACTCCCCGGCGTTCTTGTTAGGAGTCATATGGTTTGACTCATAACATATGCACCCCTCCCTGGCTTGGTTGGTTGGCTGTAATCACATGGTCTGAGTGGGGGGAGTGGCAGCTGCAGCGTGGACTTCGGGTGTATGTGTATTAGCAAGCAGACAGCAGAGCAGTCAGTTACACCTCACACACACACCATGCTAACTGTGCCCTGTGCTGTGAGCAGGAAAATAAGGTGAGGTTAGTGTACAAATAATATTTCATGTGTCAGCTCTGTGCCTCTGTATTATAATCTGCCATGGAGCAGTGTAAGAACATTAGTGAGCCTAGAGAAACATTGGATGGATGTGAGTAAAGATTAAACATGCATTGTCTGACTATTGGTAAGCAAGTAAATGAGCACTGTGTATGTATATTATTTATTAATGATCATGCAATGTGGGTAAAACTTAGTGATCAGATAAAGTGATCTATTTTTATGATAATTACCATTTTTTTATATCACCGCTTATCGCAGTTTCACTGCTATTTATGAACTTTATCTCTGGAAGACCAGCAGTAAAAATTGTCATTTTTCCGAGCAGCAGTATGTTAATATTATGTGTGTGTGTGTGTGTGTATGTGTCCGCAGTATGTTAATATAGTGTGTGTGTGTGTGTGGCGCGCAGTATGTTAATATAGTGTGTGTGTGTGTGGCCGCAGTATGTTAATATAGTGTGCGTGTGTGTGGCCGCAGTATGTTAATATAGTGTGTGTGTGTGTGGCCGCAGTATGTTAATATAGTGTGTGTGTGTGGCTGCAGTATGTTAATATAGTGTGTGTGTGGCCGCAGTATGTTAATATAGTGTGTGTGTGGCCGCAGTATGTTAATATAGTGTGTGTGTGGCCGCAGTATGTTAATATAGTGTGTGTGTGTGTGGCCGCTGTATGTTGATATAGTGTGTGTGTGTTTGTGTGGCCGCAGTATGTTAATATAGTGTGTGTGTGTGGCCGCAGTTTGATAATATAGTGTGTGTGTGTGTGTGTGTGGCCGCAGTACGATAATATAGTGTGTATGTGCGGCCGCTGCATGTTAATATAGTGTGTGTGAGCGGCCGCTGTATGTTAATATAGTGTGTAAGGGAAGGGAAGATCTTAAAAAAAAAAAAAAAATGTGGGACGTAAGCTATTTAATGGTGGAGTGTAGGTGGGGGCTAATTATTTAAGGTGCCTTTAATTTAATTTAATGCTGGGGTGGTTTGGGGCTATTAATTGAACATGGGGCTGATTTTGGGGAGGAGGGCTATTTATTAAATGTGAATATGAATTATTTAATGCCGGTGATGGTTTTGGAAAATGGGTATATTTATTAAAGGTAAATGCTATTTAGTTTATTGCTGGGACTGTTTGGGGGGGGGGGGGGGGGAATTGGTTTTGATTAAATGGATATACTGTTAATTTAATGTTGGGGCTGGTTGGAGGGAAATAGGTCTTATTAAATGTGATTATTATTATTGTTGAGAATTGAGGGAGGCATAATTACAAAACGTGGGTGCTATTGATTTAACACTGGGGCTGGTTGGAGTTTTCTAAATCTCATGTACCCATTTTTTTTCCAAAATAGGGCATCCAACATTTCAGGATCAAGACGAGCAGGAACTGAGCTAAAGACACCAGCAGTCACAGGTGGTGAAAGTGACCAAGACAGGTAGGAGAGAGCAGGACAATCTGCCAACTGTTCTGAATCTGGTGGGACAGTCCTGAATTTGGGTGACTGTCTTGCTTAGTCAGGATTTGGTCCGACTGCATGGAGAGTTGGGAGGTATGTCCCGCTTCACAACGTACTGCTCGTGAAGGCAGAGCTGTGTGCATCTAACAGTAGGGCACACAGTATTGCCTGTGTATTTGTCTAAAATTTGTCTAAAATGATAACCATGTTACATAATAGGGGCCCTGCTGTCTTTAAAACCCTGGGCTCCCCCGAGCGTTAATCCAGCTCTGGTTAGCAGGAGGGAGCTGATAGCTGCTCCCAGTCCCCTGACAGAACACAAACTGCAGAGCAGCTCTAAGTCTCACAACATTTTGTAATCTCGTGAGACTAGGAGCTTCCCTGCTCACTCTACAGGAAGTTCCCACCCTGATGGACGTCAGCAGCACCAGATGCATAGATAAGTACAGTGGGCTGGGGGTGTCATAATGTGTCTGGGAGGGTGTGATGTGGCTGGGAGGGCGTGATAAATGTAATGTTTTATTATAATGTATGTATCAATGCCCCATGTTGACCACACCCCCAGCACAATGTGGTCACACCCATTTTGGCAACGTCGCACAGCGGCGGCACACAGTTTCTTTGCTACTCGTCTAAGGAGGGGAGTCCCAAAAGTTCACTGTAACCAGGCCCCAAATTTCTCTTCCTGTCCTGTACATACCATTATCTGATACTGGTAAGCCCTATGCTGCAAATAGAGAGTCAAGCTGCGTATAATATATTTGTATCTCACGGGACACTGTATAAGAATGACCTTTGCAAAAAGTACTGTAATATTATTATCATCTGGATCTGAGGTGGGCCTGTGTGCTTTAAATGCCAGGGCTGATTTTTAGTCCCAGTCCGGCCCTGGGTAGGAGTGATACATTTCTCAGTTCGTTTAGTCCTACCTTAACAAGTGCAGTGCCTCCTGCCATGTTGTATTCTCTCTTAATGGTTATAAATCTTAACAAGGTCTACCAAGGTTTGAATCTGGAAACCCTAGCCCAACTGGTGATGTCTCAAGCTATTTGGTGTGTCTATTAAAGGGCATGATTACTGGAAGGCCAGTAATTTAACAAATAAAGATTAAGGAGAAAGGTCTCTGTTCTTTACAAAGTTATAGTGGCTTAGGTACCGTAACTGACATGTGACAAGATAATTCCAGTGCAAAAAATTAACTGAACAATACTACAATTATATAGCATTCAGTAATGTCATTCAATAATGTAATTTAGCACTAACTTTCAGTAGAAGAATCTGCAACAACATTGGTGACAATTGGTGAATCAGCATTTATAATAAGGACAATAGCATATAATTAGCAATGGCTGTGATAATCATTTGGAACACTTCACCATGAGGCTGGTAGCAGTACCATGTTAAATGTCTCACTCCTTGCAAATTACCACTCACACTTTGGGTGTGATCTTAAATGTGGAAAGTATTCACTTTTGGACCTAGCGGAACACACACCCTGAACTTTAGAAGACAGAATGAAATGGAAAAAGACTAGAATTTGACGAATGAAACCCTGGCCTTCGAACCCTTAAGGGTAAATTTGTAAAACTGTGGGTTTGAAAAAGTGAAGATGTTGTCTATAGCAACAAATCAGATTCTAGCTGTCTTTTTGTAGAATGTACTAAATCAATGATAACTAGAATCTGGTTGATATATGCAACATCTCTACTTTTTCAAACCCACACCTTGATAAATGTGTCCCTTAGTCTGAGTTAGAAAATTATGATGTAGCAACATGTAGGGGTGAGAACTATAGTATACAGACAATGATAAACATTTACCTTGAGTTCCTTTGTAAGAGCAACAAAGAATTATAACTGTCCTGAAGAAGGTGATGATGAGAGCTTTAGTCGCAACAATAATACTTTTTATCAATAACAATAATGGTAATAATAAAATGGTATGGATTGTAGAACTAACAACAACTATAGTATCAATGGGAGGGCGCTTGTTTGGCATAATATGACCTCTGGGCACATCTGTTTGGTATAAAATAAACTGGGGGCACTTTGATTTGGCATAATATCAAATAAAGGCACTACTGTGTGGCATAATATGAATTGGGGACACTACTGTGTGGCATAATATGAACTAGGGACACTACTGTGTGGCATAATATGAACTGGGGAATTACTGTGTGGCACAGTATGAACTAGGAGGGAACTTCTGTTTACCATAACATGAACTGGGGCACTTCTTTTTGGCATAGTATTAACTAGGGACACTACTGTGTGGGGTAATATGAACTGGGTGGGCACATCTGTTTGGCATAATATGAACCGTGTTAGGGTACTTGCGACAGCTCACACTAACCTTCGTCTCGGCTGTTGTTAAGCAGCCATGATGCTACCTTGTTCTGGCAGCTTACTGGTCTGTGAAGACATTGTGATGCTCGCGATGCTCACACTGTTCTTGTCCCGGCTGGTGCCTAGCAGCTGATATGCTGTTCTGTCTAAGACACCTCCTCTTCTGCCCCGACTAGATGTCAGACAGCCGGGAAGTTCTGTTCAGTGATTGCAGTCACATGACTGTAATCACCATTTAGTGTGTGTGTGTGTGTGTGTGCGTGTGTGTGTAGGGAGCAACTTCAAAATTCTTAAAACCAAATCAACAGAGGTCTTCACCTATAGTAAGCTGAGTTTCCCGTAGAGAGTGATGTTTTCACTTGAGCTCAAAGTAGTAAGAAGTTATTATAACACTTGGTAGCGAGATTCTTGGAGTGGGCAGACTGAGAAGACACACCAGATGATAGACAAGAGGTAAAAAGAGGATATACAAATGGTCGAGGCAGGCAGCATACCTGGATAATCAGACACAGGCCAATGTCAGGGCGGGCAGCAAGCAAGAGTGGTCCAGTAAACAAAGCCAAAGGGTTAAGACAGTGTTATGGCCACCTGTGCGACATAAACTCATAGAACAGGTAGAAGAGGTCTTCACCTTTAGCAGCCGCCTTTCCCGTAGAGACTGGTTATGCTCACAGGTACTCGGATGCCCCCAGGTCTTATTCTCAGAGTAGTATGAGTTTATGCTAACACGGCAGCGCACAGGTACAGGAGGTAGCACAAGGTGTAGCAGGCCAGAGATCAGCAGACTGGACAGAGCACCAGAGAGGATGTCAGGTACAGGCAAAAAGGTCAAGGTCACAGGCAGTGGTTCAGAGTCTGGGTACAAGCAAAAGGTCAGGGTCACAGGCAGTGGTTAAGAGTCCGGGTACAGGCAAAATTTCATACACAGTTAATCAATCCAAGGTTTCAACACCAAACACTAAACAAGAACAGGAGCAGGCAGCAGTACTGGAACAGAATGCTATAACCAGCAGTGAGGCTGAGACCTCACTGCCTTAAATAGTACTAAGAGCCAATCAGGACAGAGGAGGCTGCTAATAAATTAATAGCTAGAACTAGCATAGGTAATAACATAAACCAGGAAGCATGTATAAAAATAACAATTGAATATGCCCCCTAAAGTCAATAACATGTACAAAACACAATTCCTTTAGAAAATGTTGCCACCAAAGTTAGGGGAAGTCAGATAATAGTCTTTTAATGTACATTACAAGTAGTTTCTATGATAGTCAATCTTTAAGGATCCATAATACATTTTAACCACTTGTTAACAAGCATGCATGCTATTGTTTCAGTGAATTATATGTAATGTGTTATTTGAGCAGCTCTTCCAAGTGTATAATGAAGTTCATTAGTTTTCTTCTTGATTTATTAGTAAATCCACTCTAGCAGGTATATAGTATATTGGTATATTATTTCCAAAACTTGCCCACACCAGCAGATGGTCTTAGATATCCACATATACTTAGCTGAAGAAGAAGTTTCCCTGATGTAAGGCAGGGCCGTCTCTTCCATTGGGCATGATGGGCAGGTGCCCGGGGGCCCTGCAGGCAAGGGGGGCCCATCCGAATCCTAAAAATACTTACCTTGCGGTCACATCAGCGGTGATCCAGCTCCCTTCCTGGTCCCCTCTTCTGTGCTGTGCTCACAGTGAATGCTGGGCGTGATGTCACGCCCAGTATTCACTGCAACCACAGCACGGAAGAGGGCAGAAGAGACTCAGCGGCGCGGAAAAAAGAAGAGGATCGGACTTAAGGTAAGTTAAGGGGGGCCCTATATATATATATATACATATGTAAAAAAAAAGTGATTATATATATAATCACTTTTTTTTTTACATACATATATATTTTTTTTACACACACACACACACACTATTTATATATATATATATATATATATATATATATATATATTTTTTTTTTAGGGGCCCGTTACACTGCATTGCCCGGGGGCCCATAAAGTTGTTAAGGTGGCCCTGATGTAAGGGGATGGATCCAAGCTGCAGCAGGTAATGAGCAACCCTCCTTTTTCTCATCAATATTCACATTTGTGGTTCCAGCTGACTCATGTGCAGCTAAATGATCCCACTGTGAGTTGTAATGTGTAGCGCATACACTCCAGTCTATTTGTGTAGAGACTTGCTCCAAACTTCCCTACTCAGCCGACACAAAAATTTGCAATGGGACTGTCGCGTTTCTCCATCTCTTTTTCATGGCGGTTTCATCTAAGGATATTTCATAGTAATGCTAGGCACTATTAATAGCGGTCTTTAGATATCATATAACCGCCTTCAATCCAATCAAATAGAAGCTTCCATCATATTATTAAGGTGACCCCGCCCTTGGTTTCTGAATCCCTATTCCCAGCATCCTTAAGGTGCATTTCAATTGTCAATGTGCTGTAAATCCGTTGTGATGGTAATACAACGCATGTTTAAGTCCATGATAATTATAATGCAGTATTCTGGACATATAGTTAACCCAGTAAGGACTATAAGAATCATTTATAGTTATTATTTATCAATCAAAGGTATCAATCCATATTGGTATGGATTATTTTATAATACTGATGCACTTTATATTGATGAGAGACAATCAATTCAAATACATTAATCATTGTACAACATTTGAATCACAATGGATATGTATAATTCATATCCATTAAAATGACATTATTTTATTTAATAAATACTGTTATATTTTATATCGCAATGCTCTCAGTGTGTTTGATATTCTTGTGATATTTAGGTACGTGTTCCAGTGGCCCTATTTTGAGAGCTGCAGAGTTTTCTATGGGCACTATTGTTAAACAATAGTATTATATTGAATGAAAGACCCTGATTATAGCAATTGAGTATAGCAATTTGTTTCTCCACTCTCCTCAATAGGCTGTTTGTGTGAAATGAAAAGCCACAGAATAAGGTGTTCAAAACACTTAGATATTGACTGGTAAGTTTTTATATAAAAATTAGCCTTTTAAAATTCTAGACTTTGGAGCTCATTTATGAAGTACACTATAACATGCATGCCTACCCACTGTTCTTGGGAGCACCCTCCACAAGCTAGAAGTGTGCTTAGGTGTATGTGAAGTTGATAAAGCGATGCAGAGTGCAAAACTTAAAACATTAAATCCAACCTCTTTCTATTTTGGTACCATCCGTTAAATAAATAAACATTTCTATTTTTCACCTAATGTATTGTTTGGTTTATCTAATTTCTGGCTTACATTAAGTGTGAGATGAAGGCAATATTAGCCCTGTTTTTATTGCATTATGGGAAATTGTATGCGCATGTGTTTTGAACTTTTTATTACATTGAATGGAGTGTGTCTTTAATGGGCATCTCTGCTGAAATGCAACATGGAGGCACAAAATAGTTCCCATTAAAAGCATAGGATGAGACCTAATATGAGTTTTGTGGAGAGGAAATGACTCTTCAGCCCTTTCATATTACTATAATCTCACTTCATGAATTGAAATATTTCTGCACTGCGTAAGTGCACACTGCATACTAGTAGGAACACCGTCACTCCTCTGAACTTCTCCCCCCTGCCTTTGCAAACGGCTCCTCCTCCACAAACTTTTCCATCTTACTCCATAAACCTATGCGACACTTCGGAAACCTAGGCTCACTTACACACATGAAGACACACTGCGAGTCAATGTTTTCACAGCAGAACGGATGCTTTACAGTTCGCAAATAATTTACACAGAATGCAAAAATGCAAAGTCTACCTAACCTGAGTGGAAAACTAGAGCATCACAAATACAGTTGCCAATTATTTAACTTATCATAATTTTGGTGCAAAATATACAATTGTGTTTAACATCATTAGTGTCTTTAATGTGATCTTATTCCACAACAGGAGAATTCTCTTTGTTCCTTTACCCAGTTTTAAGAGGCCTAAATCTTTCAGTAAACATTTAGTGAAAGCTG
Organism: Mixophyes fleayi; assembly: GCF_038048845.1. Taxonomy (NCBI): domain Eukaryota; kingdom Metazoa; phylum Chordata; class Amphibia; order Anura; family Limnodynastidae; genus Mixophyes; species Mixophyes fleayi. The sequence goes on along the minus strand of NC_134406.1, from coordinate 165,657,747 downwards.
TTAAAGTACCGAACATTCTGGTAAACACAATTTCTTTATTCCTACCCCAATATGTAATGTTTTCCATGTTTACAATGTTATCAGTGTTCCAATGTTTTTAAAAGAGACTGTTTTTTTCAATCCGCAAAATGGCAACAAAAATATTATGTATGGGTATGGATATATATTACATACAAAAAAACAATATCCTTGAATGATACGTGTAAAATACAAATGTTGTGAAATAGCAAAATTATAATTATCATCAAGTCATTATCATCATCATCACCAGTGCTGAGTGACACTGCGCCTGACCTCTAAAAGTGTGGAAATACTTGCTAAGCTAAATGTCCTTTTGAATTTCCTGAGAATTTACTTACTATCTATGCCCCTCACCTTTAATCCATCTATTAGTTATCTTTCAACTGTTACATTTGCTTCCTGTCTGCTGCAAGAATTAGTAACCGTTATTCTAAAGAAAATCTCTTTCCACACTTTTGTAAATAGCAATGATCCACCCTATTACTCATCTTCAGACCTAAGTTCATGAAGAGAATGAAAACCACCTACCACTTATGAGGCAGGTTACAATTGGTTTCCACTGATACAACACCACTAAAACTGCTTAGACTGAACTGACAAAAAAGCTTATCACTGGAAACTTTTATATAACACTCCTATATTTTCCATTACCTGTTAACACAGTTGAACAGAGACTCCTTCCCTAAACTCTCCACTCTATTCTTACATATATCAACCCTTAGCTGGTATTCTTCTTGCTTTATAAATCAGCATATTCTTTTTTTTAATTAATTTAGACATCACTGTTTTATTATACATTGAATCCTGTTCTCTGACAATGAGGAATGTAAATATATTACATGCTACAAATGGCTATATAATTTGATTTATTTATTCTGATACATCAATAAGGTTCAAGTTGCAAAATGTGTATATAGTATATCTTCTGTATAAGTTGATTTTGACTTCTGGGCCACATACTGACTGATGGCCGCCCATTCTTTCCTAATTAATGCTTGGAGTCTGTCAGAATTTGTGGGTGTTTGTCCACCCGCCTCTTGAGGATTGACCACAAATTCTCAATGAGATTAAGGTCTGGAGAGTTTTTTGGCCATGGATCCAAAATTTTGATGTTTTGATCTCAGAGTCACTTAGTTATCACTTTCGCCTTATGGCAAGGTGCTCCATCATGCCGGAAAAATGCATTGTTCGTCACTAAACTGTTCTTGGATGGTTGGGAGAAGTTGCTCTTGGAGGATGTTTTGGTACCATTCTTTATTCCTGGCTGTGTTCTTAGGCAAAATTGTGAGTAAGCCTACTTCCTTGGCTGAGAAGCGACTGCACACATGAATGGTCTCAGGATGCTTTACTGTTGGCATGACACAGGACTGATGGTAGTGCTCACCTTTCCTTCACCAGACAAGCATTTTTCCAGGTGCCCCAAACAATCTGAAAGGGGATTCATCAGAGAAAATGACTTTACCCTAGTCCTCAGCAGTCCAATCCATGTACCTTTTGCAGAATATCAGTCTGTCCCGATGTTATTTCTGGAGAGACATGGCTTCTTTGCTGGCCTTCTTGACATCACGCCATCCTCCAAAAAGTCTTCGCCTCACTGTGCGTGCAGATGCACTCACACCTGCCTGCTGCCATTCCTGAGCAAGCTCTGCACTGGTGGTGCCCCAAACCCGCAGCTCAATCTATTTTAGGAGACAGTCCTGGCGCTTGCTGGACATTATTGGGCACCCTGAGACCTTCTTCACCACTATTAATTGTCGCTCCTTGAAGTTCTTGATGATCAGATAAATGGTTAATTTAGGTGCAATCTTACTAGCAGCAACATCCTAGCCTGTGAAGCCTTTTTTGTGCAAACCAATGACGATTTCACTTGTTTCCTTTTAGATAACCATGGTTAACAGAGGAAGAACAATGATTTCAAGCACCACCCTCCTTTTAAAGACTCCAGTTTGTTATACTAACTCAATCAACATTACAGAGTGATCTCCAGCCTTGACCTTGTCAACACTCTTACCAGTGTTAATGAGAGAATCACTGACCTGATGTCAGCTGGTCCTTTTGTGGCAGGGCTTAAATGCGGTGGAAATATTTTTGTGATAAAGTTCATTGTCATGGCAAAGAGGAGCTTAGAAATTAATTAATCATCTGATCACTCTTCATGACATTCTGGAGTATATGCAAATTGCCATCATAAAAACTAAGGTGGCAGACTGTGTGAAAAAAATTTGTGTCATTCTCAAAACTTTTGGCCATGACTGTACACATGACTGGCCCGTGAACAGCTCAGCCCCTCAGATTGAGTTACTAGATCAGTAGCAATAAAAAGTGCTTTACTTTTAGAATAAATCCCTCGTTTAATGCGGTACTGTTCCGCTTTTTTTAAACTTTTTATTTGCAACGGACACTTGTAGCAGTTACAATTAGTGTAATAATACAATAATAAAAGAACATACAGCATAAAGTCCATTTTTTAAAAAATATTAAAAAGGACAAGAGGGAGTTGAAATGGGGATAGGGTATATAAAAAAGGGGGGAAAGGAAGAAATTCACAGATAGTGGGTGGTGACGAATACAGTATCTGGACACGAAGAAACCTGTTCTCTAAAATCAATGGATTTAATTGAATTGGACAAATGATGATAATGCTTGGTTCAAAAACATCATAACTGATAATCTTTTAAGAGTGATTGTGGCTCAGGGAGGAACAGAAGATTTTTGCATGTGTACTGTCTCGTAGCAGAGCCTGTATGAATGACCGCTCAGGAATCAGAGAAAGTTAATGCCGGTATTGATTGATTAGAGTAGAGAACGGTTGCTGTGAAATTAGCGAAAAGAACTCTATATATAGCAAACAAATGAATGAATTAAACAATTGATGACATTGCTTAATTCAAAACACAGCATAACTGATATCTAGTTAGAGCGATTGTGGCTCAAGGAGAAAGAAAGGGTTTTTACATGTGTACTGTCTCGCAGCAGAGCCTGTATAAATGATCGCTCAAAAATCAGAGAAAGTTGATGCCGGTATTGATTAATTAGAGCAGCAAACCGTTACTGTGAAATTAGTTCAAATATAACTCGGGGAACGAAAATAGAACTCCCTGCAGTTGGATATAAAATATGACCGAACAGCGAAAAGCTGATACTGTGTGAGTTCAATTGAGTCTCGGAAAGGGAGAGTAGGACTCCCCCCAGTGGATCTGATATACAAGCCGAATGAATGAGGAGATGTATGTTAAGGTGAAATGTTGCACGGTATCATAAAGGTTGTTACCGTGCTCTATTGATAGTTCGGATTATTATTGTTGCCCCTAAATTGCATAAAATTAGTATGAGTTGTTACTGAACGGAGCGGTTCTGGCTAAAACAGCCGTTCGTGCTCTCCTCTTAAGAAGCACAGACGTCAACTAGGACGTCACCCTGACGTATGTTTCACATTGAGCTTTGTCAAAGGGAATCACCGGGGAAGTCACAGGGATGGTTTAAAAAATATTAAAAGGGACAAGAGGGAGTTGAAATGGGGATAGGGTATATAAAAAAGGGGGCAAAGGAAGAAATTCATAGATAGTGGGTGGTGACGAATACAGGATCGGGACACGAAGAAACCTGTTCTCTAAAATCAATGGATTTAATTGAATTGGAAGAAATGTGTGAAGCATGGCCACTCCAGGGGAGGTGTTAGGCATAAGAAGGGATTTCTATTTTCCCTAAAAAGCCATGAGGCCCATACTGTAGTGAAAATAGCTGGTCTGCCATGAAGGAAATATATGATTTCTTCAATGCTTGCAGCAAACCAAGCACTTTTTTAAGTGCAGAGAGGGGTGTCGAAGTCAGCATATTGGATAAAGTAATTTCAATTAAAATCAAGCAAACTTGGTTGTCTTTGTCTGAAAAGAGGCATGCGGTACGCTAAGGCGTAAAAGGGCACGCTACGGCGTGGAAGGGCGTACGCAGCTGCAACACATGGCAACAACAGTATTTAGTCTTTCACATACATTCGCACAAACACTCACACTTGTAAAATAGTACACATTAAAGGTAGTTGCAACACATAGTCATTTATGTTGAAATATAGTAGTATTTATATGTAATAATATAAATTATATGCATATCAGTAAAACATATGGTACACGTTGAAGGAATCTAGTCATGTGTGGTATCATACTAATCCTCTTTGCATTTGCGACTGTGCGGTTCACTCTGCGAAGGAATCGCAGAGTGCATATGCAAGCTATTAATGTTAAGGAATTATGGACTATTATGACTGAGTAATCTTGGCAGGAAGATCAGAGCTCATCCCCTGGAGAGATGACCCCTTCCTTTGGATTCCTGAGCTTAAACTAGCCAATGATTGACAACCCCTTGGACCTTCCTGAAACCTGGACCAATAGAAGCAAGCTTTACCATCTACATTGTTTTACTGTATTTCTGTGTGCATATAAGCAGCAGCTCCTCATCTAGTGTTCAGACATCTTGTCCCCAGACTTCAGGATTGAATGACTGTACACTGGATCCAGAGCGCCTGCGATAAGTAACGGCTGTACTTATTATAATTTTCGCTTGAATATCTACTGCTACTTTAAGAGAATAAATCTTTGTGCGTTGGAAACACAAATCGAGATTCAACAATCATTATTGGTTAGCGACAATACGCACTTAACAGGGGTCAACTTGTTTCCAATGGAAGGCAATAGTTGATTTGTCCGCAGTCAAAATAGGCAAAACTAATTTTATGGAATGTCTAGAAAGATTTTGTGGAGGATAAGAGAGAGGTAATGTCCATAGATAATTGGGGTTTGTGGCTTCTATCATGGAATTAAAGATTCTATAGATCTTATCCCAAAATAAGATTATTTTGGGGCAAGTCCACCAAATGTGGAGGAATGTCCTCCTTTTTCCGCAATTACTCCAACAATGCATGTCAGTTCTTGGGAACATTTTATTTAACTTATCATGGGTGTAATACTAACGGTAATATACTTCGTATGCAGTTTCTCTAATCAATATTTATATTGAGAAACAAGATGCACTGCCTCTGATCTCCTGCCATGTCTCCTCTTCAGGTGGTGGTCGTAGATCCGATTCCCATTATAATTCATGTCTACTTTAGGGACGAGCTATAACACCTAAAAGAACAAATATGAGGACTGCACCAGAAACTAGTGTATAATATAAAAGACATTTGTCGCAACTCATTTTCAATTTAATAAAATTACATTTATTCCTTGGTACATAATGTACAAATAAGAGCCATATTTGTATGAAACTGTATGCATAATACAAATACCTTAAAATTTTAATTATTGGCTCGTTCTCTATATGATAATACACATATAGTATGGATCTTCTAATGTTTAGTGGACATATGTTGTTAGTCATGGAGTAAATGGTTGGATAATTCATAATTAACAACATAAACCTCCGATAATATCTGGAGATTCTCACTGATTAAATAATAATCCTTCTAATTTCCAACTAGCGCCCAAGGAAAAAATATCTTTCTTGTATAATTGCTTGCACAGACATTGAATCAGCTGCTGCAATAGTGTGATTTTTCTATAACACCTGTAAGTATATTATAGATTATGGAAATCACACCTCATCCAAAAGGGATTCGTAAACATAGATTTTCAAGAGGGGGAGGTGGCCGTAAAATGTCTTTATTTTGGAGAGAATGGGCAAAGCGTTGAACTTGGCAGAATTCAAATAGCTTGAGTTGGATAACTTCCAATGGAGCGAAATGAGTATTATCAGGAAGGTAAGCTAGACACATGATACCTATGCTGGACCAATGTCTAGAAAACCCAGATGACTCAACTGGAGGGAATTTGTGGTTATTCCATAATGCTGTAATCAATGAGCAGATCTCATTCAGCACCATCCACACCCTCAAGAGCCCAATCATCCTGGATTATCCCTGGTTCTACATTCACAACCTAGTGTTCAATTGGAGGACAAACAGATACAAGGGTGGGACAACTCATGCCAGAACATTTGCCTGCAGCCAGTGAAAATGGCACTGGTATGTACAACAAAGGCAGTGCCGTAACGAGGGTGGTGCGGGCGGTGCCGTCGCCCCAGGCGCAAGGCCAAGGGGGCGCAGCAGCCGCCCGCTACCTGCCTCCATAGCTTCAGCCCTAAGAGAGAGAGAGATACTTACAACAGTTGGACACTTCAGCCCTTAAGTCCGTCCCGCAGTGGAACGCATGTGCATTCCACTGACAAGAAGTTCTGCATTTGGAACTCATATTAGTTCCAAATGCCGAACTTCCTGTCAGTGGAACGCACATGCGTTCCACTGCGGGACGTACTTAAGGGCTGAAGCGTCCAACTGTTGTAAGTATCTCTCTCTCTCTCTCTCTTGACGTTATCAAATATGCCACAAGCTGTCAGAGGTGCACGCTGCGCAGTAAGCATGGCCCAGTTCAGAATACTTCACTGCATGCTTAACCCCAACTGGAGTCTATTCTGCAATCTGTACTGTGCTTGGAGCAGTCAGGTCAGTACATTTTTTTGTTGCACACAACTGTTCTTTATTCTGTCAATTATTAATGAGCTAAGCAGAGGCACAAGAAGTCTAGCCTTATTTTTCAAAAAATAGAGGGGGATTAGTACATCAATGAGGAAGTATAGGAAGGGTTACAAAGAGGGAAATGAACACAATATTAATTCAGATACATTAAAATATGTAATAATTGATCAAAAATGGTCATAGATTTAAGTTGTTCCTAGCCATATTATGTAGATGCTGTATGTTGAGGTTTCATTAAATTGAAAGGTGTGGGGTCTCAGTATTTGCCAACATTTCTTGTTTACCTATTGCACTCTGAATTAGTGGTGAACACCTGGAGGTTACATGAATATTGTAAAAACTGATTTTTATATACTCTCTACATTATTCAGGTGTTGTGAGTGCTTCATATCCTGTGTGTGTGTGTCTCTCTCTCTCTCTCTCTCTTTCTCTCTCTGCGTGTGTGTGTGCATGTGTATATATATATATATATATATATATATATATATAAAATAATTCTTTCAGTAAAGTGCTAGCCACACCCACATTAGGTTGGCCACACCCACTTGTCACATGCCACTCCCACTTAGATGGGGGGGCGCCGGTGCCCTGTCTCGCCCAGGGCACCAAAATTTCTAGTTACGGCACTGAACAAAGGTGAGGAGACAAAGTCTGGACAAACAGCAGACAGAGGCACTTCCACCCCTCAGAGAATCCAGAGTCTGCTCCTAAAGAGGGGGGGTGGCAATTGAGTATTCACAACACTAGATGACAGCTGTCATTAAATAGTTCACAATGACAGCTACAAACACCTTCACTTATTTGCTGCAATCAGCATTCAGTTAAGGACTACTGCACAGTTTTCTTTACTCTGCCATTAGTCATTCAGCGAAAAGATCAAGTCAGTCAGAACAATACATCTCACCTCTTTGTACCCTTTAAAAAGGTACTCAGTTCTTTCAAACCATTTTTGTAGCAAAATTTTATTTTGGATATCTCTGCTTGTGCATTGAAGAAGACTTCTTTTTTTTTTTAGAGCACATCACAATTCTACCTTCTCATGTCTTTCAACCTCGGCTTCGTCCCTACTATTCTACTTTTTGTTTCCACAGCTACTGCTATGCTTCTGGTGGCTAGTCTCTCCCCTGGGGCTATGTTGATGGATGCTTTAAATATTTAGCAGTGGACACACTGGAGGCCACATTAATATGAAAGATAATTGAAATTAATGGGAAAAACTGCAAGATATTTAAACCGTCACTGGTGAAATCTAGATTGCAGCGTTTGGGCATTGAATTCAGAATTTTATTACAGCAATTTTGATCGATCCATTCCTCCTGTTACTGTCGTTAGTGCACATACATAAATCAATAATGTGCATATTTTGGAAACAAAGAGAAGACATAGCTCTTAAATCTAAGATCAAGCACAGTTGCCAAAATATATAGTGATTCCATTTCAAGATTTTGATAACTCTTGGATCCTGGCGAAGCGAATAAAGTACTTCTTCTACAAGTCTGACATACTTAGCATAATTGCTTTGTTTCATCTCCTCTTTCAGTTTCTCTAATTAAGGGAATCACTTGACTCAAGCTAGCAGTATCTGAACTCACTTCACAGGTGACTACTTTAAATGGTTTCAGTACCTTGCACAACACGGAAAGTATTCTCCACTGCGCTTGAGTAAAATACATCTCCCCTCCTTTCCCAATGTCATGGCTTGTGGAGTTAGCATGGATGGCTTTTCCCTGTTCCTCTATTCGCAGAAGTATATACAGGGTGGAATTCCACCTTGTCACCACCTCTTGCCTTAGTTGGTGGCAGGGCAGATTAAATTGCTATTGCAGGTGCTGCAATCTCCTACATGCTGTTGCCGAATGCTGGAAATGTCCAGATATTTTATGGGCCACAAAACAGCATCTCCTGCACGTCCCTGTAATTTTTTCAAAGAGCTCTGCACCACCAAGTTTATTGTGTGAGAAAAACAGGAAATGTGATGGAATTCACCTAGCTGTAAGGCTCTCACAATATTGGTATCATTATCAGAAATGGCATATCCTAAGGAGAGTCCAAACAGGATAAGCCATGTTGCAATGACATCCCTTAGTTTTTGTAACAGATTGTCAACTGTATGCCTCTTAGTAAACCCGGTTATACACATAGTAGCCTGCCTCTGAAAAATGTGAATCCCAATGGGTTGTCATAGTCATATAATCTTTAGTTTGCCCAGTTCCGCTTGTCCACATATCTGTGGTTAAGTGTACAGTGGGTAGAATGGCATTTTGTAGCCCAAAACAAAAACACACTGTTTTTCTCAATGCATGTACTTGTTAGTTCAGAATGATATCTATCTAATGCAATGCATTAGCAACAACCAGTAGCCACTAGTCTGTATAAAGTGTAGTAAGATAGAAATGAAAAGCAATTGATCAGTAAACTATTGTAGCTGAGTATTCTCTACAGAACTGCTTTACAATATGACAGCTTTCTACTTCTTTCCTATGTCCCTGGTTCACCCTTAACACTATTTTATCAACCGAGCACCGCAGCTAACCACCTCCCTACACGCTGTCACTTCTAAAATGGCACTGAAGAAAATGAAGGAAGACTATAAAAACACACTTGGATAACCAACGTCAGATTTCAAGTAATCCAATACTTGCCTACTCTCCCGGAATTTCCGGGAGGCTGCCGAAATTTGGGGAGTTCTCCCGGACTCCTGGAAGAGTAGGTGAACCTCCCGGATCCTAAAATGCTGAAATTCACATAATTGAACAGAAGGGTGTGTGGCTTAATTGCATCATTAAGCTCCACCCCCGATATTCAATACCTTGAATTCCTGTATTTTTAGTGAGGGCAGGGCTATAGTGACTCAACAACGTCGTCACGCCCCCTCCTACCATCTGTCAAATGGTCTGTACAGATTTTAAAAGTAGGCAAGTAGTAATTCGAACCGCTCATCTCCAGTGTAAGAATTGGGGAAACACACCAGGAAAATTGAAGATGTCATTTTACTTAACTCACAATTAATAATTTTTAATTCATTTTGCAAGATTGACTTTCTTTAGCTAATTAACTATGGCATTACAAATGATTTAACAGATGATTGACTGTATTGTCAACTAAAAGCTCACTTTACAAACCGTATAATAATATGAATATTGTCACTACAAACGTACATATTACTATTGAATAACCTATTTGCATAGACCCATTGAACTGAATGTAAACTTTAAAAGGAAGCCACTTGAGATCAGAGGCCAATAATTTATAAATTGTATATAGTAAATTAATAAATGCACAAAGAAACATTCTAGCCAACACAATATAAATACAGTACTTTTTCTGTATAGGTGGTAAATGACTGGTGGGGCAACATAGTAAATAAATACATTTATAAATTAACAATGGAGCCTACTTATTGTTAACATAAAAGCTCATTTACCTGAAACAAAGATATATATTGGCACAATATTTAAAAATTTGAAACAATGTTTTTCCCATACATCTATAATACATTAATTACAGTGTGAAATGAGAAGGATCACAAAAGCACAAAGATGTTACAATAGATCATTGATTGTGATGATTATCCTGTTATTTGACTGTAGATGACAATCATTTTCACAGTCCAATGTTTTAAATACAGCCTGATAATAATAATTAGAATTATGGGCCTGATTCATTAAGGAAAGTTAAGCAAAAGTAAGCAAGTAAGGCAAAACCATGTTGCTTTGGAGGATGAGGTAAATTTAAAATGTGATGGCAGATTTATGTTTGGGGTGGGACATGTTCTAGATCAACTTTAAATTTCAGTGTACAAATAAAGCTATCAAATATATATGTGCCACATGTAAAAACTGCCAGTATTTATCTTATGTGCAAAATAATAAAAAAAAGTCTTATTTCAATGTCCAAATTACCAGCTCCTTTCTTCCAATAATCTACAACACGCTGTGGAAGAAATCTAAAAATGAAAACAATAGGAAAAAAGGGCGTTCATGGTCTTTAGTAAACCGTTAATTAAGATTTAGAAAAAAAACAGCGTCCATTTATTCAAAAGAACTATAGCTTATCTGTATATGTCTTGACTGAAGCGGCTTTTAACGGATCCACACCAACGGCTTGAAATAAATTCATGCACTATAGAGAAAAACACAGGCCAAGAAAATGACCACCCATGTATAAAATCTTAACTACAAGGCTTTATTTCCACATAATAATTAAAACCCTTTCAAAAGGTAAAACAAATCAGCGCTTACCTGTATGGATGATATTGACGACTCCAAAGAGGAACTCCTTTTCTGTTGGGACCAGAAAATGAGGATGTTCCACAAATGCTGTCAAATATTGTACAGAGTATCCAACATCAGAGCTCTATAAAACTGTCAGGACAACCATCCTACTAGTTTTGTTCCTAGGACTTCATCAGACGTATTGTAATGGTTTACTAAAATACTACATCATCTGCACCCGTTTTCCAATTGCTTTCATTTTTAAAATAATATCGTGTTCACGTAAGCGTAGTATGTCCCTTGGAGGTGGGATATTATTAGACTTGGGCACATTCCGGGAACATGTAGGCTCCAGAAGTTATATAAGTAAAGCAAAGGCAACCACAACTTGATTATGCTAATGCATTAATTACTGGAGGGGTCAATATGCAATCAGCCAATTAGAAGCAACTATAGAATGTTGTAAGTGTCATCATTATATTTGTGTATGTTTACACTGGGCCTCCAGCACCCGCAATTGCAGATATACCTCTTAAGAGACCTACAGTATGTGCATCTCTAGGTATGGGGGTCCGGTCACTTATTCAGGGACTGAAAGGCAAGATAGCTTAAGCAATACGTGTTTTTTGCTATGTGACCTCTCACAATCACCTCTTTTTTCTTGCAGGTATTCCTGCAGTTTGTTAAACTGCCAGTTGATGCATTTAACAATTTGTATTCTTAACATGTTAAATAATCTAGATGGTGATGTCTAATGTTGAGTTTTAAAAGCGGTTTGATCTTTAGTAATTCTGTGGTCTAACAAAACCATACTTTAGTACATTTTCCCACAGGTATTCTTTTGAGTAATTTTTTGGCATTTGGTTTAGTTTGTATGTAACTAATTGTAAGAAGGTTGTGATTTTTTTTTTTAAGTAAAAACATTAAATTGTCACCTTTAGCACAATGCACAGAACCCTGAACATTGATCTCCAACTTTAAATCCAGCCTGCCAGGTGGTCGCCATCAGGTGTGAAATCTACTGTGACTAATGGACAACAGTGTGTGCCACTTCCAGGGCCTATGGAGAGAGTGTCGAGCACTAGGCAGTCATTCAACAGCCATCTTCTCCATTTGAGCACCAGAGAAATATTATATGCATCTGCCAACAAACCAAACAATGCTCCCACGATGCACCATTTCTACCTGTTAAATATATGTCTTTATATCTCTTTCTGCAAAATGAAATGTATTTTTTTGCAAGTGGACATAGCATGAGGTTCACAAGTGTGCACAGCCAACATGTAGTATTCAGATCCTCCTAACAAACCAGCTAAATGCTGCACCCTACTGACTGTTACGGCTTCCCAGTCTCTGTCACAAGCTTTTATTACTGGCAGAAGTGGTCTTCACCTATAGTAGTGTCAAAGTCAGTAAATTGGATAAAAGTCATTTCAATTAAAGTCTAGCAAACTTGGTTGTCTTTGTCTGAAAAGATGCGTACGGTACGCTACGACGTACAAGGGCACGCTACGGCGTGAAAGGGCGTGCGCATCCACTACACGGGGCAGCAACAGTAATCGGTATTTTACCACACATTCGCACTAACACGCATACTTATAAAATAGTACACATTAATGGTAGTTGCAACACATAGTCAGTTATGTCGAAATATAGTTGTATTTATATGTTATATCAGAGTTACATGCATATTAGTGAAATACACGGAATGGATTGAAGGAATAACATCATGAGTGGTATCATAATGAACCTTGTCACATATCCTACTGTTTGGTTCACTCTGCGAGGGAATCGCAGAGTGCATACGCAAGTTATGAATGATAGGGAATTATGAACTACTTAAGACTAAGGAATCTTGGCGGGAAGAGCAGAGCATACCCCCTGCTGAGATGACCCCCTCCTTTGGATTCCTTTGTATGAACTGGCCAATGATGACGACCCCTTGGACCTTCCTGAGACCTGGACCAATAGATGCAAGCTATTCCATCTACATTGTATTACTGTATGTGATTGTGTATATAAGCAGCAGCTTGTGATCCTGAGTGCAGACTTCTTGTCCCCAGACTTCAGGATTGAATGACTGCACTGGATCCAGAGCGCCTGCGATAAGTAACGGCTGTATTTACTATTACTTCGCTTGAGCATATTATTCTACTTATTTGCGAATAAATCATTGTGCTTTGGAAACACAAATCGAGGTTCGACAATCGTTATTGGTTAGCGACAAATACGCACATAACAGTAGACACAGGTATGCTGGCAAGGTTGTGAGCTCTCGCAATTTATTTGGCAGCTCATGACACTAACACTATTAATATGCAAAATCATGCATGCACGGCATGATTGAGTGCATTCATTTAAAAATGACACGTGGCTACACAAAATATTTTTTGCACTGCAGGACCACAGTTTTACATTTTCAGAAATGATCCTTACTACACCTGTTAGTAACAAATAGTCAGTAGTTGATGATTTGGGGGTGTGTTCTTTCCTTAGCATATCTGGATCCAGGTCCATCTGCAGAACAATAATGATAGTTATGTGGTGAAGGGGAAGGAAATAATTTCATGTAACACCTCCTCTCACGGGCACTGAGAGGAGAGTATTGGTAATAAGTGTGGTTGTGTCTCTAACTCTCTCAAGGAATAGTGCCTCATCCTGAGTCTTCACAATCTTGTGAGGTTGTGTTTTCTTCCACCAGGGTTTTGGTTCTCGGTTATTGGACTCTGAATATAATGAAACTATACTTAGCTGCATAATAGCTTGGATTTGGTTGAAAAGATGAGTCCTGAGTGAACGTTTAAAGGATTGAAGGTTGGCATGAGTTGAGTGAGGTGGGCTAGGTCATTCCAAAGAAGGGATTTACGCAGAGGAGTAGTGTAAGAGGAGAGAGGAAGATGAGCCTAGCTGCAGCATTCTGGCTGGATTGAAGATCAGAATAGTAAAAAGTAGGAATTTCAAAGAGAAAAAGGTTTCAAAAATTGAGGTGAGAAATGATAAGTGAATGGATCAGGATTTTGGTTGCTTCCTGAGAGAGGACGGGTTTGATATTTGTGATGTTACCGTGGTTGAAGTGGCAAAATTTGGTGAGGGACTGGATATGAGGGGTAAAGCTGAGGGCAGAGTCAAGGGTGACTCCAAGTCAGCAGGCTTGGGTGACAGGAGAGAGAATTAAGTTATCAACCAAGAGGGAAATATTGGGAGGGACAGCAACAATGACAGGAGGAAAGATGATGAGCTTGGATTTGGGGATGTTGGGTTTGAGGAAGTGCTATGACATACAGATAGTTAGAGCAGAGAGAGACAGCTAGATACTTGGAATAGAAAGGAGGAAGAGTGGTCAGAGGAGGAAAGATAGATCCGCATGTCATCAGCATAGAGGTAGTATTGGAGGCCAAATGATTCAATAAGTTCACTAAGAGGGGTGGAGTAGAGAGAGAAGAGCAAAGGGCAAAGGACAGAGGCTTGTGGTACTCCAATAGAAAGAGAAAGAGGAGGGGAGGAAAAGTTGGGAGAAGAGACACTAAAGGAGCAGCCAGAGTGGTAAGAGGAAAGCCAGGGGTGAGCTATTTTGCAAGGACCTAGGGAGTGAAGTGTGGTGAGGAGAAGAGAATGATTGACTGTCAAAAGCAGCAGAAAAGTCAAGGAGTACGAGAAGGGAAAAGTGAACTTTAGACCTAGCTGAGAGTAAAATGTTTGTTACTTTAGTGAGGGCAGTTTCATTCGAGAGAAGGGCACGGAAGCCAGACTGGAGAGGGTCAAGAAGAGATTGGGAAGAGAGCAAGTATGTCAGATAATTGAAGATGAGTTGTTACTGAATTTTAGATGTAAATGGAAGCAGTGATATGGGCGATAGTTGGAGAGAGAGGATGGGTGAAGGGAAGGTTTCTTGAGAATAGGGGAGATGAGAGCATGCTTGAAGACTGAAGGAAAGATACCAGTGGAGAGAGAGAGAGGTTAAAGTGGTGAGTGTCACATACCAGGCCCACAGACCAGCTTTCCAGGGCTGGGCACGCTTACCTGGGGGTCACTGCTGCTTCTCCCAGCACTGAGGTGCCGTGTCCATTCAGGGATGGGCGCCATTTCGATTTGAGTCTCTAGCATTCAGTGATAGATTGATTGGTTTTTGTTTCAACTCAGTTCTCTCAGGTATTTAAGGCATTTGTGCCTCACTCTAATTGCCACATGCTCTCTGTCCTTTAGCCTGTTCAGTTGAGGATTAGTTAGCTTCCTGCAGTTACCTGTCAAATTATAAATCCAGGGTCTCCAGATTCGTAGTTTTATCTGACAATCCAAACATCCTGAATCTGCAGTTAACCATCAACATGGCGAGAACAGATATAGTTGTGGATAGAGTCAATTTTGTCTTTGATATAGGTGGCAAAGTTGAGAGCTGTGATGGACAAGGGGGGAGGAGGTGGGCGAGGATACAGTAGAGAATTAATGGTAGCAAAGAGGCATCAGAGGCTTGTTGGAGGAGATGAGGGATGTGAAATTAGTTAATTTGAGAAGCGAGAGGGCAGAATACCAAGAGGGAAGGATGAATTTAAAGTGGATTAAGTCACCGATGGAGCGGAATTTCCTCTATTGGCATTCAGAGGAGCGGATGCACTTTTGAAGGAGATGAGTAAGAAGGGAGATTGGGGTTGGGGATTAGATTGGCAGTGACGAAGTGATGAAGTGGGCTGGCTGGAGCTGCAGTATTAAGGGCAACAGAGAGTGTAGCGTTGTAAATAGTGACTGCAGCATTAGGGCATGACAGGGAAGAAATGTGAGCGAGGAGGGGTTCAAGGGCGGACACAAAAAGGATGGGGTCAAAGATGTTTATGGGACACTGTGTGTGAGCTACTTTGGGTGGAAGTGGGGGAGGCAAGGAGTATAGAGAAGGTAAAGGAAATGATATTGTGGTCAGAGAGAAGGAAGAAAAAATTGGAGAAATTGGAGATGTCACAAAGCTGGGAGAACACTAGGTCCATGAAGTGACCGTCATGATGAGTGACAAAAATCCATTGGGAGAGGTTATAGGAGGAAGTGAAAGTTAGGAGTTTAGATGCAGCTGGGGCAATAGGAGAGTTGGTAGGGATGTTAAAATCCCCAATAGTAATAGGGGGAAGATGGGATGAGAGGAAATGGGAAAGCCAGGCAGCAAAGTTATTAATAATTTGGGAGGAAGGGGCATTGGGGCTGAGAGGTGGAAAGGTGAGAAGAGGCAGATGGAGTGAACTTCAAAGGAGGAGAAGGATAGTGAGGGTTCAGAGGGGATACCACTCACGGTGTAGCCATAAGAAAATAGAACACTTACACCACCTTCTTAGTGGTCCCCAGGATGGGGAATGTGGGAGAAGGAGAGACTCCCCTTGGAGAGTGTAGCAGGGAAGCAGTATCAAAGCGGGAGATCCATGTTTGTAAGGGCTAGGAGACTAAAGGAATAGGAGAGGAAGAGGTCATGGATGGGAGTGAGCTTATTGCAGACAGATCTAGAATTCCAGAGTGCACAGGAGAGGGTAAGGTGAGTGAGAGGAAGGATTGGAATAAGGTTGGCGGGATAGGATGTTTGTGGGGTGATATTTGGTGGAAGGGGGAGTGACAGTGGATAGAGGAGATAACCTTGGGTATATTGGGCTTATTATTTTTAATACATTGATGTGATAATAAAGAGGTTGTTTTATGTATTTATTAGGGATGAGCGCACTCGGATTTATGAAATCCGAGCCCACCCGAACGTTGCGGATCCGAGTCGGATCCGAGACAGATCCGGGTATTGGCGCCAAATTCAAATGTGAAACTGAGGCTCTGACTCATAATCCCGTTGTCGGATCTCGCGATACTCGGATCCTATAAATTCCCCGCTAGTCGCCGCCATCTTCACTCGGGCATTGATCAGGGTAGAGGGAGGGTGTGTTAGGTGGTCCTCTGTGCTGTTTAGTTCTGTGCTGTGCTGTGCTGTGCTGTGCTGTGTTCTGCAGTATCAGTCCAGTGGTGCTGTGTGCTGTGCTCTGTCCTTCTGAGGTCAGTGGTGCTGCTGGGTCCTGTGCTGTGTCCTGTTCAGTCCAGTGGTGCTGTGTCCTGTGCTCTGTGCTTCTAAGGGCATAGTTATTTCCCCAATATTCCCCTGTGTTTAAAAAAATAAAAAAAAGGTTTTTTTAAAAATACCAAAAACTACTTTAATTTTTTTTAATTACCACAAAATTTGCACAACCAATCCTGCAGTATAAGCCCATTGGTACTGCAATATTACCAAGTTCACACATTCAGCAGTAAAAGTCCAGTGGTACTGCAATATTACAAAGTTTACACATTCTGCAGTATCAGTCCAGTGGTGCTGTGTCCTGTGCTCTGTCCTGCTGAGTTCCGTAGTGCTGCTGGGTCCTGTGCCGTGTCCTGTTCAGTCCAGTGGTGCTGTGTCCTGTGCTCTGTGCTTCTAAGGGCATAGTTATTTCCCCATTATTCCCAAGTTTTTTAAAAAAAAAAAAAAAGGAAAAAAAAATAAAAATTTAAAAAAAAAAAAAAATATATAATAATTATAACCAAATTTGCAAAACCAATCCAGCAGTATAAGTCCATTGGTACTGCAATATTACAAAGTTCACACATTCTGCAGTATCAGTCCAGTGGTGCTGTGTCCTGTGCTCTGTCCTGCTGAGGTCCGTAGTGCTGCTGGGTCCTGTGCCGTGTCCTGTTCAGTCCAGTGGTGCTGTGTCCTGTGCTCTGTGCTTCTAAGGGCATAGTTATTTCCCCATTATTCCCAAGTTTTTAAAAAATAAAAAAAAGGAAAAAAAAAAAAAAAAGGAAAAAAAAAATAAATAAATATAATAATTATAACCAAATTTGCAAAACCAATCCAGCAGTATAAGTCCATTGGTACTGCAATATTACAAAGTTCACACATTCTGCAGTATCAGTCCAGTGGTGCTGTGTCCTGTGCTCTGTCCTGCTGAGTTCCGTAGTGCTGCTGGGTCCTGTGCCGTGTCCTGTTCAGTCCAGTGGTGCTGTGTCCTGTGCTCTGTGCTTCTAAGGGCATAGTTATTTCCCCACTATTCTCAAGTTTTTTAAAAATAAAAAAAAAGTAAAAAAAAATAAAAAAAATTTTTTAAAAAAAATATATAATAATTATAACCAAATTTGCAAAACCAATCCAGCAGTATAAGTCCATTGGTACTGCAATATTACCAAGTTCACACATTCTGCAGTATCTTGTGCTACATATAATGGAGACCAAAAATTTGGAGGATAAAGTAGGGAAAGATCAAGACCCACTTCCTCCTAATGCTGAAGCTGCTGCCACTAGTCATGACATAGACGATGAAATGCCATCAACGTCGTCTTCCAAGCCCGATGCCCAATCTCGTAGTACCGGGCATGTAAAATCCAAAAAGCCCAAGTTAAGAAAAAGTAGCAAAAAGAGAAACTTAAAATCATCTGAGGAGAAACGTAAAGTTGCCAATATGCCATTTACGACACGGAGTGGCAAGGAACGGCTTAGGCCCTGGCCCGTGTTCATGACTAGTGGTTCAGCTTCACCCACGGATCTTAGCCCTCCTCCTCCTCCCCCCCCCTACAAAAAATTGAAGAGAGTTATGCTGTCAGCAACAAAACAGCAAACAACTCTGCCTTCTAAAGAGAAATTATCACAAATCCACAAGGCGAGTCCAAGGATGTTGGTGGTTGTCAAGCCTGACCTTCCCATCACTGTACGGGAAGAGGTGGCTCGGGAGGAGGCTATTGATGATGTAGCTGGCGCTGTGGAGGAACTTGATGATGAGGATGGTGATGTGGTTATTGTAAATGAGGCACCAGGGGGGGAAACAGCTGATGTCCATGGGATGAAAAAGCCCATCGTCATGCCTGGTCAGAAGACCAAAAAATGCACCTCTTCGGTCTGGAGTTATTTTTATCCAAATCCAGACAACCAATGTATGGCCATATGTAGCTTATGTAAAGCTCAAATAAGCAGGGGTAAGGATCTTGCCCACCTAGGAACATCCTCCCTTATACGTCACCTGAATAACCTTCATAGTTCAGTGGTTAGTTCAGGAACTGGGGCTAGGACCCTCATCGGTACAGGGACACCTAAATCCCGTGGTCCAGTTGGATACACACCAGCAACACCCTCCTCGTCAACTTCCTCCACAATCTCCATCAGATTCAGTCCTGCAGCCCAAGTCAGCAGCCAGACTGAGTCCTCCTCAATACGGGATTCATCCGAGGAATCCTGCAGCGGTACGCCTACTACTGCCACTGCTGCTGTTGCTGCTGTTAGTCGGTCATCTTCCCAGAGGGGAAGTCGTAAGACCGCTAAGTCTTTCACAAAACAATTGACCGTCCAACAGTCGTTTGCCATGACCACAAAATACGATAGTAGTCACCCTATTGCAAAGCGTATAACTGCGGCTGTAACTGCAATGTTGGTGTTAGACATGCGCCCGGTGTCCGCCATCAGTGGAGTGGGATTTAGAGGGTTGATGGAGGTATTGTGTCCCCGGTACCAAATCCCCTCGAGATTCCACTTCACTAGGCAGGCGATACCAAAAATGTACAGAGAAGTACGATCAAGTGTCCTCAGTGCTCTAAAAAATGCGGTTGTACCCACTGTCCACTTAACCACGGACATGTGGACAAGTGGTTCTGGGCAAACGAAGGACTATATGACTGTGACAGCCCACTGGGTAGATGCATCCCCTTCCGCAGCAACAGCAACAGCTGCATCAGTAGCAGCAACTACAAAATGGCGGCTCGTGCAAAGGCAGGCAACATTGTGCATTACAGGCTTTAATAAGATGCACAATGCTGACAACATATTAGAGAAAATGAGGGAAATTATCTCCCAGTGGCTTACCCCACTTAGACTCTCATGGGGATTTGTGGTGTCAGACAATGCCAGTAACATTGTGCGGGCATTAAATATGGGCAATTTCCAGCACGTCCCATGTTTTGCCCACACCATTAATTTGGTGGTGCAGCATTACCTCAAGAGTGACAGGGGTGTGCAGGAGATGCTTGCGGTGGCGCGCAAAATTGCTGGACACTTTCGGCATTCAGCCAGTGCCTACCGCAGACTAGAGGCACATCAAAAAAGCATGAACCTGCCCTGCCATCACCTCAAACAAGAGGTTGTGACGCGCTGGAACTCCACCCTCTATATGCTGCAGAGGATGGAGGAGCAGCAAAAGGCCATTCAGGCCTACACAGCCACCTACGACATAGGCAAAGGAGTGGGGATGCGCCTCAGTCAAGCGCAGTGGAGACTGATTTCCGTGTTGTGCAAGGTTCTGCAGCCATTTGAACTTGCCACACGAGAAGTCAGTTCCGACACTGCCAGCTTGAGTCAGGTCATTCCCCTGATCAGGCTGTTGCAGAAGCAGCTGGAGAAAGTGAGGGAGGAGCTGGTAAGCCATTGCAATTACACCAAGCATGTAGCTCTTGTGGATGTAGCCCTTCGTACGCTTTGCCAGGATCCGAGGGTGGTCACTCTTTTAAAGTCAGAGGAATACATTCTGGCCACCGTGCTCGATCCTCGGTTTAAAGCGTATGTTGTGTCTCTGTTTCCGGCGGACACAAGTCTACAGCGGTGCAAAGACCTGCTGGTCAGGAGATTGTCCTCTGAAGAGGACCGTGACATCCCAACAGCTCCACCCTCATTTTCTTCCACATCTATGGCTGCGAGGAAAAAGCTCAGTTTTCCCAAAAGAGGCACTGGCGGGGATGCTGATAACATCTGGTCCGGACTGAAGGACCTGCCAACCATTGCAGACATGTCTACTCTCGCTGCATTGGATGCTGTCACAATAGAAAAAATTGTGGATGATTACTTTGCTGACACCATCCAAGTAGACATGTCAGACAGTCCATATTGTTACTGGCAGGAAAAAAAGGCAGTTTGGAAGCCCCTGTACAAACTGGCTCTATTTTAACTGAGTTGTCCCCCCTCCAGTGTGTACTCGGAAAGAGTTTTTAGTGCAGCGGGGAACCTGGTCAGTGAGCGGCGAAGGAGGTTGCTTCCTCAGAACGTTGAAAAAATGATGTTTATAAAAATGAATAATCAATTCCTCAATGAAGTACAGCACTGCCCTCCAGACAGTACAGAGGGACCTGTGGTTGTGGAGTCCAGCGGGGACGAATTGATAATGTGCGATGAGGAGGAAGTACACACTGTAGGGGGAGAGGAATCAGAGGTTGAGGATGAGGACGACATCTTGCCTCAGTAGAGCCTGTTTAGTCTGTACAGGGAGAGATGAATAGCTTTTTTGGTGTGGGGGCCCAAACAAACCAATCATTTCAGCCAAAGTTGTTTGGTAGGCCCTGTCGCTGAAATGATTGGTTTGTTAAAGTGTGCATGTCCTATTTAAACAACATAAGGGTGGGTGTGAGGGCCCAAGGACAATTCCATCTTGGACCTTTTTTTTTTGCATTATATGACCAATCAACAGTTGTTTGCCATGTTCAAAAAGTAAAACCAAATTTTAAAAAATACAAGAAATTAAACCAAAAGTAAAATGCCGTGTCATAATTTAAAACAAGAGGTATTGACGTGCTCTAAAACTACTGTATTGTTGTTTATATTTTATAAACACTACACTTGAAAGCTTGAGTCTTTCAATAAAAAAGTAACTGTCCATTGCACGAATATTTGCAACAGGGACAATTTTAGGGTTAAGAAAGTCAACTAATAACACTTCGACGCTGTCTGTCTTTATAAACACTACACTTGGAAGTTGGAGGAGGTATTATGGCCCCGGCACCAAATTTACTACCGGGGCCACTCCACTGTGCAGTCCATATTTAGGTGTATCAGATATTAAACAACGGTGACAGTTGATGCCCAATTTTTTAATTATATTGTGGCCTCGGTACCAAATTGTGTACCGGGGCCACCACACTACGCAGTCCAGATACTTGTTTGGTGGAATTCAGACCAGTTGAGGGTTTTATTATTATTATATTGTGTGGACCACTCTATCTATACCACACTACAACTCTATATACCACTCTATTTCATACTTTAATTCTATTTCATACTTCAATTCTATTTAATACTTTAATTCTATTTCATACTTTAATTCTATTTCATACTTTAATTCTATTACTAATTACTATAAAGAGGAACAAAATAAACCAATTTTACCAAAAGTATAATATGACTTAGACTTACAAACACTACACTTGAAAGATCGTGCCTTTAAATGAAAAAGTCAGTCTTCATTGCACGACTATGTGCAACAGGGACAGTTTTTTGGGCTTACAAAGTCAAACAATAACACTTTGACCCTGTCTGTCTGGGATCTCAATGACGAATTGTCTGTACCATGTTTGGAGGAGGTATTGTGGCCCCGGTATCAAATTGGGTACCGGGGCCACCCCACTATGCAGTCCAGATACTTGTTTGGTGGAATTCTGACACGTGGAGGGTTTTTTAATTATATTGTGGCCTCGGTACCAAATTGTGTACCGGGGCCACCACACTACGCAGTCAAGATAGATAGATGCGTATCATAGATAAAGTACATTCAGTGGTGTGGGGCAAATTGAAAAATATTCAAAATGCACTGACATTATCAAAAACAAGAGGTTGTCACACGCTAAAACTCCAACATGTATATGATGGAGAGGATGGAGGAGCAGCCGTATGTGTAGTGTAATGCAGATCTGTTGAAGGTTTTTTATATATTTTATTGTGGTGCCCAGTGCCCACTCCTCTACGCAGTCCAGGTACATTTATTGGTGCGATTCATAAAAGTTCAGGGTTTTTAAGATATTGTGGTGACCCACTCCTCTACGCAGTCCAGGTACATTTATTGGTGCGATTCATAAATGTTCAGGGTTTTTAATATATTGTGGTGACCCACTCCTCTACGCAGTCCAGGTACATTTATTGGTGCGATTCATAAAAGTTCAGGGTTTTTAATATATATTGTGGTGACCCACTCCTCTACGCAGTCCAGGTACATTTATTGGTGCGATTCATAAAAGTTCTGGGTTTTTAAGATATTGTGGTGACCCACTCCTCTTGGCAGTCCAGGTACATTTATTGGTGCGAATCATAAAAGTTCAGGGTTTTTAATATATATTGTGGTGACCCACTCCTCTACGCAGTCCAGGTACATTTATTGGTGCGATTCATAAAAGTTCAGGGTTTTTAATATATATTGTGGTGACCCACTCCTCTACGCAGTCCAGGTACATTTATTGGTGCGATTCATAAAAGTTCAGCATTTTTAATATATATTGTGGTGACCCACTCCTCTACGCAGTCCAGAAAGATACCTTGTTGCAACGTTTTGGACTAATAACTATATTGTGAGGTGTTCAGAATACACTGTAAATTAGTGGAAATGCTTGTTATTGAATGTCATTGAGGTTAATAATAGCCTAGGAGTGAAAATAAGCCCAAAAACTTGATTTTTAAACTTTTTATGTTTTTTTGCAAAAAAATCCGAATCCAAAACCTTAAATCCGAACCGAGACCTTTCGTCAAGTGTTTTGCGAGACAAATCCGAACCTCAAAAATAACGAAAATCCGGATCCAAAACACAAAACACGAGACCTCAAAAGTCGCCGGTGCACATCCCTAGTATTTATTGGGGTTTTTTTAAAAAAATTAAATTTTTATGGTATTAATAAGGGTGTGTTGGTTTTTTCATGTTTTGTTATGTGGAACTACAGGTCACAGCCAGCCAAGGGGGTCAGGCCATGTTGGAATTTGTGGTTCTCCAAGTGCCAGCATGACCTGGCTGCCATGGGTATGCTTGTGCTTGTGGTTATACAAGCATCAGCATGCCCAGACTGTTTATGGCACCCTGCATGGCTGGAACTTGTAGTGCCAAAGTAAAATAGTGCTTTGAACTTTATTTTTTAAACACTTTATTACCCTACACCCACCACCTCAGGGGCGTTGAAAGGGTCCTAGAGCTTTCAGCATAAAACAAAATTGCATCTGTTTGTTTTTTATAAATTTAATCATCGTTATTACCCCACACCCACCACCCAGGGGTGTAGGAAGAGCCATAGTGCTTTCAGCGCTGGGCTGGTTATTCCTAGGGAAGGATGCCCGAACATTTTTTTTTGCGAACCCCACTCCATATGAAATTCAGCCCAGGGCTGAACAGCCTGGGGTTGGTAGGTCATTATGGCAGAGGGACCTCTGCCGCGTATCCCCCTGCTATAGTACAAACAACCCCAGCTGGTTTGCCTAGTGCTGGATGCATGAAAATCGGGGGGACCCCATGCAAAATATTCCCAGAGTTTTGCGCAACAAGCAGTAGGCTGGCAGCACTAGGGTTAATAGTGGTTGGACGGGTGGACCCCACACATTTTTTTTTTTAACATTTATCTATTTTTAAACTTTTGACAGCTGCCAGGACCTCCGGCTGTATAGGCAGGCAGTGTAACAGTGATGTGTTTACTAATCTCGCAGCTAGGAAGTAGCGTGTTGTATCTAGCGATTTTTAAAGCACCTCGGGAGAGTTTGCTTAATTGCAGCTTCATACATTTGGAGACTTGTATAGCTAGAGTGGCAATCTACCAATTTTTGAAATAGCGATTTTGACAGAAACACATCTCTGGTTAATAGATCGGCAAGATTCAACTCTCCCGAGAAAATTGCAGGATTTTCAAAATCGGACCTTGATACATTCACCCCCAGAGTGAAATATGGGGGTTTTCGTCACTATGGGATATTCGTGTACCTCGATGTGAATAGAGAAGTAATGGATAAAAAAGTGTGGCCCATCACGTTTTGTCCTATGGACTTTCTCAAGGGTCGATGGTGATCCACTTTCAGTTGGGATGTATATATATATATATATATATATATATATATATATATACAGTGATTTAGACCAAACGGCACTCACTGTATATCACCAAAAAAGTGCTTAAAGTGCTCAAATATAAATACACATAGAGTAGGCTGCTCCAACTCCACATGCACCAATTACAGATGCAGATAACCTAGATGAACATAAGAGAAGAAGCGCCAGACATAGTGTAATACCATAAGGTTATAATACATAAATTATGTGCTTCAAAAGCCGCGTACCAAATAAATAAATAAAGCAGGCTTATCTGGTTGACAATTCAATCCGATTCCAGATCCTCCTCAGGAGATGTATAACAGGTTCATAAATTCACTAGAACTCAAAGAATAGCCACATAGTGTAGTATGCCCATATAGCAATTTTAAAAGGTTTTATTAAACATCCAGGTGCATAAGCAAAAAAATGCCTGTACATTAAAACATAAGGTATAAAGCTTATCTGAGCAAGTCCTCAAGTACAGATATCACAAGGATCCTTCTTATACAGGGGACCATAAGTAGACAGTAGAAGTGGTGCCTCCTTACTCCTTTTGACCCATGGACTTTTAGAGTTCCATCTGGGCCTTCTATTCTTACTCCAATCATAAACCTGGTCAAGGTCATAATCCCTTATATATATATATATATATATATATATATATATATATATATATATATATATATATATACATATATATATATATATATATATATATATATATATATATATATATATACAAGATTGTGACGAAATGAGTGTGATAACCCTGTGAGCATTCAGTTTCTCATTTCTCACATAATGTGGATTATCGCATGTACTTT
Organism: Mixophyes fleayi; assembly: GCF_038048845.1. Lineage (NCBI taxonomy): Eukaryota > Metazoa > Chordata > Amphibia > Anura > Limnodynastidae > Mixophyes > Mixophyes fleayi. The sequence continues at coordinate 165,632,369 of NC_134406.1, read as the reverse complement.
TTATAGCCCAAGCTTTTGTTCCCAGCTCACCAGACTATAACTGCATTGTCCAATAACATGTGGCTAAGGGGGGACATTGTAGTTCAGTGTACATATGTATATTGTATATTGTATATTGATAACTTGCAGTAAGGTTGCTATTCATTGTCTTTAAAGTGAAGCCAGGGGGATTATGGGTAGGGATCAGGTTGCCATGTGCTGGAGTAGGAAAACTAATTAGTGTCCATTGTTCTCACCAGGCTAGTCCAGACAGGACATCTAACAGGGGAGGTTCTCTGGAGGGACAGCTCATCTTCACTCCCCTGTCCAACCCCCCTAGTCCAGCACTGACCAATGGTTAAGTAGAATAGACCCAGGGGTTTGCCCAGGGAGGGGAAAGACTGTGGAAATTAGACCTGGGATATAAGGAACAACTCCAAGGGGGAGGGTTGTTCATGCTGGGATTTCATTCATGAAGGTGCATCTAGTTTTGAATTATCGTTTTCTAACTAGTGTCTATATATGCAGCTGAGAGGGATCCATGGGTTGTGAAGTCTGGACAGCAGGTGACTATATCTCCTTAAGTTATTGGGGTAAGGGACAGATAATGTGGTAAATCTATTTAAGTGGTGTTTCCCTGGGCGCTAGTGGGAAATGGAACTGCAACATGAAACATGAAATATGCACATTTAATTGTAAAAATGAGTTGCAACTCAATTGACAGTAATCAGTGACATGTCAACATGGCTTACAAAATGAAGCACAGCATCCAAAATGTGACACAACTTGGTTATGCTAATTGGATGAATATTATACAAAAAAACAAAAAACACAAAACAAAAACACAAAAAACAAAGTAAAGTCCAAAAACACAAAATAAAGTCCAAAAACAAAGTCCTGTGAGAAATAAATTCCCACTGCCAATCCTTGTATGGCTAAAAATAGAGATGTACAATAATGAATCAGTCCGTGGACAATAGCTGGTTAATAGATAAATTCCTTATTCAAGACCTAGGCAGTAGTGTCCAACGGATGAAGACCAGAGATTGAGGCTGGTAATCGGACTTACCCTTGAAGTTTTCAGGGCTACAGCTTAGCTGCAAAAGCTTCCGTATACCTAATCCACTTCTGTGTTGCCTCTAGCTGGTTACCGTGGGGACGCAGAAAGCGTCCTGCTGCCAGGCGGATGGCTTGATGTTTCCAGGGTGTGGTGCGCATGCGCATGCGGCGATTCAATTCCGTTTATGGAGCGATGTTCAGGAAGGGTCCACGATAAATGTGGTGACAGCCTTGGTAGATGTGTTGAGTATGGGGGTATACAAACCAACGCGTTTCGCCCTGCTGGCTTCCTTAGGGATCGTATTTGAAGTGATAAGCAATGTTGGGACTTTAAATAGGCGCCATTTCCGGAAGGTTGCAACTGATAGGTTGTTCGTTCTCGTCCTCCCATTGGTCGCTTTTTTGACGGACATGTGTCCTGCCCTATGGGCGATCCCAGACTGGAACTGCTTACACAGCATAGCAGCTGATAAGGGTAAATGAATGGATACTTTTTTCTGATGGGCAGGTATTTGCACATACTATATTGGGTGATAAATTACCATTATGATGAAAACCTTAGCGCCAGAAGGGCTTAACATCGATTTTGAATTAGGGCAGTTCCTTTGAAGGTGTTTTGCCCATATTATGTGATATTTGTTCCTATCCCCTTTATCTGTAAAATAGGTTGCGATATCACCCAATATAGTATGTGCAAATACTACCAAAACCAATTAACAACTATCTTCACGTACCCATGCATCAGATTCATCCAAATATCATTGTTGCTAGGGGATATCACATACCCCAGCATATGTACTTTATGGTGAATATGAAGTTGCTATTTCCTTAGCAAACGGACGCTTACTAATATGTGATACCTGAACGCTCCATTCATGACTTTTTACCAGTTGCTATGCTATGGAAGCAATACCGAGTTTGGGATCGCCCATAGGGCGGGACACCTGTCCATCACACAAGAAGCATCCACTCACTGACTTATAGTAACTACCACTTTGTGGAACTAATATCCATCCTGGGATCGCCATAGGGCGGGATACCTGCCCATCAGAAAAAAGTATCCATTCATTTACCCTTATCAGCTGCTATGCTGTGTAAGCAGTTCCAGTCTGGGATCGCCCATGGGGCGGGACACATGTCCGTCAAAAAAGCGACCAATGGGAGGACGAGAACGAACAACCTATCAGTTGCAACCTTCCGGAAATGGCGCCTATTTAAAGTCCCAACACTGCTTATCCCTTCAAATACGATCCCTGAGGAAGCCAGCAGGGCGAAACGCATTGGTTTGTATACCCCCATACTCAACATATCTACCAAGGCTATCACCACATTTATCGTGGACCCTTCCTGAACATCGCTCCATAAACGGAATTGAATCGCCGCATGCGCACCACACCCTGGAAACATCAAGCCATCCGCCTGGCAGCAGGACGCTTTCTGCGTCCCCACGGTAACCAGCTAGAGGCAACACAGAAGTGGATTAGGTATACGGAAGCTTTTGCAGCTAAGCTGTAGCCCTGAAAACTTCAAGGGTAAGTCCGATTACCAGCCTCAATCTCTGGTCTTCATCCGTTGGACACTACTGCCTAGGTCTTGAATAAGGAATTTATCTATTAACCAGCTATTGTCCACGGACTGATTCATTATTGTACATCTCTATTTTTAGCCATACAAGGATTGGCAGTGGGAATTTATTTCTCACAGGACTTTGTTTTTGGACTTTATTTTGTGTTTTTGGACTTTACTTTGTTTTTTGTGTTTTTGTTTTGTGTTTTTTGTTTTTTTGTATAATATTCATCCAATTAGCATAACCAAGTTGTGTCACATTTTGGATGCTGTGCTTCATTTTGTAAGCCATGTTGACATGTCACTGATTACTGTCAATTGAGTTACAACTCATTTTCACAATTAAATGTGCATATTTCATGTTTCATGTTGCAGTTCCATTTTCCACTAGCGCCCAGGGAAACACCACTTAACTGTATATCAGGGTTGAGCTACCCTTCTCCCGGCAATCTATCCCATCTCCCCCCCATCTATCCACCCCAATCCCATTTCCTTTACATTATACAGGGAGCGCTGATCCAACCCTTACCTCCGAATGTGGTAAATCTGCCTGGCATTTATTTACTGTGTGTACATAATATTCTAGTGTTGTTTGTATGACAATAAATATACTGTTGTATTTTTATAACTGCATTTTGCCTGAGTGACCATACGAATCCTAGAAGGTACTGGGTAGACTTTCCTGGCATAGGAAGGCACCCGTGGGTGGCCAGCCAGCGTGAAGTGGGTAGCATTGGGCCAGATACACCCGGTATCTTCACATTTTTGGTGGCAAGCAGTGGGGTCACTCAGTCCCAGATACTCTCTGGGTAGAGCTGCAGGGGAACTGTATCGTGATACATTCCAGGGCTCTGCAAAGCAGTTAGCACTAGAAACCAGTTACCACATTATCCTGAACTTACTCCTAAAGGCTTTAAGGCAGAAAGTGTCACGAAAAGCGTTGTGGGCTCTAGGCGAGGGAAGATGCCGCCTAAGTGCCGATTTGATAATGGGAAGCACAGCCCGCCAGAGGAGAGCGGAAGATGGAACAGTGTCTCAAAGAGAGGAAATCACAGTGAGGTGATCCCTGGAAGTAAAATGGGTGTGAGCTCTAGGAACAAAAGAGCAGATCACAGCCCAGTGTTGAAAAAGTTCCCAAAGGAAGGGATGAAGCAGTCCAGTACAACCAATCGAAAGGTGTACTGGGATGAAGGACTGTGGCAGTGTCTGCAGGATGGGGATATGGATGTGTTGCACCACCCCACCACAATGCAGCACATTTTGGATTATTGGGATGAGGAGTGCCCAAAGATTATTATGTGGGAAGGAGCCAGTCTACAGGAGAAATTGGAGAACCTGTTGGATGTGACCCTAATGCTGAAAGAGGAGGCAAGTGCCTGTAATTTTCGGGATGAACCAGAATGGGATGATTTTACACATGAAGTTATTTGTACTATGCAGAATCTGGCCAAGGGAGAATCCAGATACAACAATAATCAGCAGTACAAACAAGACGTAAATGGACTGTTACAGCACAGGGACATGCCTGATGAATCCCCTGCAAATGTACTAATAGAATCTGTCCCATTGGCAGATTCTACAGATCCACTAAAGACAATGATTGTGGAGGAGCTGATAGTGGAATGCCAGATCCGGGGTGTACCTTACCTGTACTGCACGCACAGGGATATGCTCAAACGTCTTTTAAAAGATCAGGAGAATCCCATCAATGCCATCAGTGTCTATAGGATATGGATGCTCACTTTGGGTCCCCACATACCTCTCTGGGAACAAATGCAATGTCTGCAACAGAGTTTTGAAGAAGCAGAGAATGAGGTATGGCGACAAGGACTTATGGACACTGAAATGTGGCAGGATCAGTGTTATCGAGTGAATACTGAAAAATGCCAATTGGAATATCTATTGTCACGCTCTAAAAAAATGGCTGCTCAGTCTGTTAATCAGGGGGAGGTCCATCCCAGTGGATTATACACAGTTGCCCAAGCTACTATCTTTGGGGAGACTGGAGAACAACTGCTTGGTGAGGATGTTGTACCTCTGACTACTCAGAAAGGAATAGGAGAAATCTTCCCATTTGGTGACTTGGATGGAAAAGAGCTACCAAGTAAGTACCATGTAGTAGCATCTTCTGATAATTTGCCAGTGTTATTGGCACCTGAGTCTGTGTCTGAGCTAGAACAGAATTACAGAAAAGACCAGTTATCCACCCCTGTTGTGTCTGATAATGTTTTATCTAATGAAGTAACGCAGGATACCGCATGTGTGCTCTCCGGTTCAAGTGATGTACAGCTGTACCCAATTGTGACAGAAGAGGATCATAAACTTGCTCAATATATGATCTCAGCAGAAATCATGATTACAGACTGTATAACAGAATTAATGGGAGAGGATAAAGGAATTGTCATGTCAGAGGCCACTATCATGGGGCCCTGGGAAAATTACACTTATGCCTTCCTCTATGCAGAATTGGCAGATGAGGAGATATCGACTGAGTGGGTGTCTGAGAGGGCACCAGCACAGCATGATTCACCAGCCCCACAAGCTTTGAAGCATCGCGCTCCAGCTCCAAATCTGGGAATCCAGGACCCAATACCAGAGGCCTGCATTGGACCATCCACTTTGTTTTGCTGCCAGGAGGACAAGTCTGTGTCCATTGAGGATTCACACTACCCCGATGCGCCAGAGTCGAGGGAAGTAGTGCAAAAGTTGGATGTGGTAGCAGTGGAGGGGAGATGCACACCAACATACTTACAGGGGCACTCACATGTGGTTTGGGAGGGGGACAGAGGATTCCCCATAAGCAAAGAATTAATGGAGCCACCTCCTTTGCCTGCCACCGGGCAGTTGTCCAATGAGTGTTTGGGGGAGGGGGGATTGGATCTTTGCCAGAAACAAACGGACAAGGAGCGAGAAAGTTTGCCTGCCACTTGGCAGTTTTCACTCGAATATGTGGGGGAGGGGAGCATTGCCTCCAGAAACAGAGAACAGGCCAAGGGACTATTTGCAGTTGGGCAATTAAGGGTAGACAAGGCACCCAAGGGATGTTGGACTACAACTCTTCTACCATGGATGTGTGCACCGGAGTGGCCCAGTTTTATTGTTTACTCATCTTATGAGACAGGGCAGCATAAACCCCCACTCCAGCAGGGTGGGATGATATGCCTGCAGCCATGGGACCCTGGTGGGAAATTGAGGAACTGTGTACTGCTGTCTACCTTGCCATTAGACCCAGGAGAAACCACAGCAGGCCAGAGACTTTGGACTTGGAAGAAAGGCTTACTTGGGGCTAGGGAGCCACTGGGGAACAAGGGCTAAAAAAGTAGGGGAGGTATATGTGACGAAATGAGTGTGATAACCCTGTGAGCATTCAGTTTCTCATTTCTCACATAATGTGGATTATTGCATGTACTTTTTATAGCCCAAGCTTTTGTTCCCAGCTCACCAGACTATAACTGCATTGTCCAATAACATGTGGCTAAGGGGACATTGTAGTTCAGTGTACATATGTATATTGTGTATTGTATATTGATAACTTGCAGTAAGGTTGCTATTCATTGTCTTTAAAGTGAAGCCAGGGGGATTATGGGTAGGGATCAGGTTGCCATGTGCTGGAGTAGGAAAACTAATTAGTGTCCATTGTTCTCACCAGGCTAGTCCAGACAGGCCATCTAACAGGGGAGGTTCTTTGGAGGGACAGCTCATCTTCACTCCCCTGTCCAACCCCCTCAGTCCAGCACTGACCAATGGTTAAGTAGAATAGACCCAGGGGTTTGCCCAGGGAGGGAAAAGACTGTGGAAATTAGACCTGGGATATAAGGAACAACTCCAAGGGGGAGGGGTGTTCATGCTGGGATTTCATTCATGAAGGTGCATCTAGTTTTGAATTATCGTTTTCTAACTAGTCTCTATATATGCAGCTGAGAGGGATCCATGGGTTGTGAAGTCTGGACAGCAGGTGACTATATCTCCTTAAGTTATTGGGGTAAGGGACAGATAATGTGGTAAATCTGCCTGGCATTTATTTACTGTGTGTACATAATATTCTAGTGTTGTTTGTATGACAATACATATACTGTTGTATTTTTATAACTGCATTTTGCCTGAGTGACCATACGAATCCTAGAAGGTACTGGGTAGACTTTCCTGGCATAGGAAGGCACCCGTGGGTGGCCAGCCAGCGTGAAGTGGGTAGCATTGGGCCAGATACACCCGGTATCTTCACAAAGATGTTTTAGTTGGGCCTACCTGTCTTCAGTCCTATCTAAATTTGGGTTCTCTGGGTTCTTTCTCCAGGCCATAGACACCCTTTATTCTAGACCCTCGGCTAGGGTTTTCAGCAATGGGTTCCTTTCCTCTGCCTTCCAAATAACCAATGGTACTAGACAGGGATGCCCCTTATCCCCGTTGATTTTTGCACTAGCTATTGAACCATTGGCTAAAAAGAGAAGAACCTCTGACTTGGTTACGGGGTCCTTCATTGGCAATCATCATCACAAAATTTGTCTTTTTGCTGACGATGTGTTACTATTTGTCACTAAGCCTGAGACTTCTATCCCTGCTATATATAGAATTTTAGAAGACTACTCTGCTGCCGCCTATTATAAACTTAACCCATCCAAAATGGAGGCACTGGGGGTTTCCCTTTTGTAGGGCTCCCTCCAGTCACTCCAAGATATGTAAAGGTTCCATTGGTGCTCATCTACCATGAAGTATTTGGGTATACTCATCCCCTCAGACCCTCTGCAAGTTGTTGAATGTAATTACCAACCGTTACTGGCGCAATTTGTTGCTCTTACCAAATCCTGGGTGAATTACGAGATTTCCTGGTTGGGGAGGGTGGCCTCTGTCAAGATGATGTTGCTCCCGAAGGTCCTATACCTGTTCCATTCTATCCCGTATTTGGTTCCGATGTCTGTTAAGCGCTACGGAATATGTTGGCGCTATATAAATAAATGATGATGATGATGATGATGTTATTAACAAGTTTTACTCCGTAGCCTTCAGCTTTGTCTGGAGTAGGAAACTCCCCAGGATGGCTAGGAACCGAATGTTTTGTTCCAAGTTTAGAGGGGGAGTAGCTGCCCCCAAATTGGAAGCATATCAGCAAGCTGCCTTACTCGACCAATTTAAAGATTGGCAGGCCCCTCCGCCTCGCAAACCCTGGGTCCTTATAGAATCACTTAGTTCCCCTTTATTTCCCCTGGAAGACTTGTTATGGGTGGATAAGGCTAGTAGACCGAATATATTCGTACCCCTTCACACTGTCTCTGACTCCCTTAGAGTCTGGGATAAAATGATGGCTTCAACCCAGGACCCTTGCCTCCCCTCCTTGCATCTCTCTGTAATGGCACTCTCCTCCCTAATTCCAAACCTTTGTCTTGATTTTTGGCACAGTCAGGGTGCGGTTCGGTTACAGGCTCTTCGGGAGAATAATGTAATTTTGTCCTTTTCCCAACTTCAGGATCGGTATGACCTTCCTCACCGGGACTTTTATAAGTATCTTCAGGTCAGACATTGGATGCAATCATATTCTCTACATCCATTAGCACTCAAACCTGTTCCTCCTTTTATAAGAACTCTCTTCTCGTCCTTCTCTCATTCGGGTGGTATTTCCTCTTGGTACCAGATTTTGTTGGCTCCTGGGGAGTCACGTGCTTTGCCGATTGAGGCCCACTGGGAGGATGACTTGGAGATCTCGCTATCTGAAGAGGATTGGGAAAAAATATACCGAAACATTGATAAAATGTCAAAGTGTATAAATCATTCAGAGATGTTGGTTAAGGTTGCCCACAGACTGTACCTCACCCCCGATAAACTTCATAAGTTTCGACCGGATGTTTCTAAATATTGTTGGCGGGAGTGTGGTGAACTTGGCTCCTTTATGCACGTCTTTTGGTCATGTGCGAGGTAGCGTCCATTGTGGGAAGCAGTGTTTGATTTAATATATGAGGTAGCAAAGGTGAGGTTGCCGGCATGCCCAGCTTTGGCTCTACCACACCACTGTTCTCCACAAATCCAGCACCATAACTGCTATGTTATTGGGCACATACTTATTGCCACCAGGGCCGCGATTGCTCAGAAGTGGAAGTCTCCAGATGTCCCACTATTCATACAATTGTAGCCAAAATCCAGCGCAGCTATGTCCTGGAGACAATTGGTTTTAAATACTCTACCTCAGTAACCTCCCCTTGGATTAAATGGTCTCCCTGATACGACTATTATACAAACCACATGTCCCCGCATGGGTCACTTGACTCAGTTGCTCGTTCCTAGGTTCTAATAGTTTAGTGGCTCTGAGCCATAGCCTTCGCTGTAATACTTGTTGACTGTAGATGGTTTCTCCGGCTACGTTCTTCCCTACCCTCCTTCTCATTCTTCCCACTTTCTCCCTTTCTTTTCTTTTTTTTTGTTTACTTACTTTTTCTTCTTGTGTATATATAATATTCCATATTGTACTGTATTATGGTCTTTATAAGCTGGTATTACCGTAATTGATGTAAACCATTATAATCTGATTTTTTTCACATTGCAAAATTTCAATAAAAATTATTTGGTTAAAAAAAAGAATTCTAGAGATACTGGGAATGATCTGTTATGGCGGTGCAGTGTGAATTGGTGAACCAGCGGCAATAGCACATGCCTGTGTACAATACATCGCAGATATTTCTAGTGGCCAGCAAAGCTATACACCTTCTCCCTTCAGTAACCTGATTTAGAAATTTGAGCTGTTTAGATTAGCTTAATTAACATCTCAAAAGAAACCAAGGCACACTATATTGGGACATCCCACCTTTGGGGGTGAATGGTGCCATCTTCGGGGGTGAATGATAAGAAACACATGTTCACTCAACATCTTTAACCTTAATCTGAAGACCTTGTGTAGATTTCACATGGACCCCAATGTGCAATGGTAAATTGTTTGAACATGAGGAAAAAGACTTAAATATGAGTAATATTATACACTATGTGACACGATGGGTCTGACAGCCATCATTTTCCCCATCTGTAATTTTAAACACTTAGAATGAAAGTTGCTTGTGCTTAGTTGAACATTGGGTTGCTTTAATTTATTAACCTCATTTGTTACATAATCTAAGTGTGTATAAAAACCTGTAAGATGGACTTAAGTTATTCATATTATTCTTAAATAAAGTGTCAGGCACCGTCCCCGCTGATCCCCTGTCAGACGGGGACGACGCCTGTCTTCCGACCGAGCACTCTGTTGCTTAGCAACAGACGCTCTGCGGCTTCCGGCCAAGTCAGCCTATCGGGCGCATTCGCCCTGCCTCCGTCCCGTTCCCTAGCAACGGGACTGCAAGTTAGTGTTAGGAACCCCTCCAACCAGTACAGCAAAATCCGGAGTCTGCTCCGAAAGTCTGGTGTTCACTGTTGTCCCTAGTGGTGGGGACAGACTTGGCTGCAGACAAACAGAGGGTCGTGAGATGTGTACCGGCTGGGGAGAACCCAGGAAGGCAGAGTGAATCCAAGCAAGGGTCGAGGGCTGGCAGCAGACAGCGTATCAGTAAACAAGCCGAGGTCAGAGGTCACAGGCAAAACAGCAGAGTAAGAGTCCAGGCACTAGATCAAGGGGCACAGGCAATCAATCGTAGTCAGATATCCAGGCAAGGGTCGGCAACAATAGTCATGTACAAAAAGGAAAGCAGGTAGCACAGAGAGCAGGATAGTATGCACTGAAGCAGGAACTATAACCGGCATGGAGGGCTAGTCCCTTCCTGCCTTATAAACAAGTAGTGGCCAATGAGATGTGTCCTGCACAGCAGGAGGAATTTAGCCTAGCTGGGCTATAACTAGACTACTTGTGCGCACGCGCCCGGCTGCCTTAGATGCCGGGACGCGGCGCTAACAGCTGAGAGCGTCCTGACCGTTGCCTAGGCAACAGCCGGGACCAGGGGGAAATGACGACGGCCAGGACGCAGAGCCTGCAGGGGAAGTGAGTCGCGGCGGTGCCCGGAGCTGCCACGACTCATAACAGTTAGTAAGTTAGTGTAAGTGTACTCGTTCATTGCAGTCCTAAGTAGGCCAACAGCCTGACATAAAGCCAGGTGGGTTACATGTATTCATCTGAACATCATATCAGATTACAACATGGTAGATATACTGTTTCCTGATCAAGGCATCACCCCCCTCTTACAGACAGGAAGCTGAACGCAGCTGGAGTCCCTCTGACATCACAAATGACTGGAAGGGGTTGAAACAAGGAGGCTTTCTTACTTAACCAGGATTAAGTCAATCAGCAACTGGTTGGAGCATCTATTGTTCTCCCTCAAACTGTGTCAGACTCCTAGTCTCCAAAACAGCAGGAGGGAAACCATGAGAGGATGACAGCTCTCCACTCCCATCTCCATCCCACTAATACCTCCCAGCCAATCCCATAAAGGGCTCACCGTGTATGTTTCGTAAACCTTATATCAACCTTATAATTCTAAACCTTTGCATGCAAATAAACACACGGAGACTTGTATAAGTTATTAAAAATTGCCAGAACTTTTATTATGATTTTAATTTTAACTAGACCTATGGTGGCGGAGAAAGGGCACTGCGAAACAACTCTCAAGCTGACAAACACTAACACGAGTGGACTGGCGCAAACCGCCGTACGTCTACCACCACGGGGAACAAATCCCAAAATAACTTTGCGCTGAGTTGGAGTCAGAGTGACTGCCCCTTTTAAAACTCACGCTGCCCTCCCTCACCGAGCCGGACAGGGACCCTCCTCACCGAAGGGCCAAAAAGGGAGTTACTGGTGCCTCAATGGGGGGCAGTGACCTACGACAACTACCAGTGCGCCCACAAATCAGCCGCTGAACGCAGTGCCTTCCTACCCCGCTGCGCCCCACAGACGCCGCAGCCCGCCACCACTGATCGAGACACGCCGAAACTCCCCCGCAAATGCTATCTATAAACAACCCCATACCTTCCTCCGTTAGATGTACGCCATCACCTCTAAAAAATTGAGGTAACTCTACCCCTAATCCCGGATGATTGATAACTAAACCTCCCAGGGACCGCACCACTTTCCTAATGGCGCTATTAAGCTTCCTGACCATAACTGTCATCTTTTTTAAGGGGATAGTCGTTCTCCAAGCCAGCCGGGGGATTAATGCCGACCAACCAATGATGATATGTGGCCATGCCTCGTGAATACGCCTAAGGTCTTCCCGAAATCGAAATAATGAGCTCAAGTGACTTTCCTTTCCCCAGGTCTTTACCTCCTGCATGTACTACTAAGATATCTGGCGGGCCATGCTGTTTAATGAGCCTCACCAACCATGGAACAATATCAGGCCAACCTAATCCCCTTCTGCCCAACCATCTTATAACGGTGCCTTCGTGACTCGGTATAACCTTAGACCTGGGGTGGCCAGCGGCCCAGAACACAAAAGAATGACCAATGATCCACACCATCTTATTTGGAACATCATCACTTAGCATCAGGCTTAGCATAAAAGCACGAGAAGGATAGTATAGGGGAAATAACTGTACAACAGGGGGGATCAGGGAGGAGGGACACAAATGGGGAGCAGGCCACCCAGGCGAAGGTAAACAACACCCGGAAAAACCCCGGCAGCACACCACTAATCAGAACTTACGCCCAGGGAAACCCGGTTGAAAATCCCTTCGCGCCCCCGCTTCAAAGCGACGAGCGGAAAAGCCCAGGGTAGCCCACCAAATGGAGGGAGAAGATGGGATAGGGGAGGGCAGTGGGGGTGGTTTGGGTAACAATCAGAGAGTGAAAAATTGAGAAAAAGAAAAACTGCAAGGCAACATTTTGATTAGTGGAACAAAATTCAAACATCAACATTGTCAATCCTGACATAAGATTTATAGGCCGTGGATTTCCAGTGGCCCAGCGCTTTTATGGTCTCAGTTGAGGATCCCGCCAAAGCAGCAGATGTGGCCGCCCCGATCCTGAACGAATGAGTTCCGTACACAGTACTGTCTAGATTTAATGACTGTAGGGACTTCTTCATAATGGCCGACAATTGATATTTCATCATGGGCATGGCGTTATGGTGACATAAAAACAAACGAGCCTGAGGTCTCATATTCATAAACCGTGACACTAAATTAACCGGGCAGATGTTACTATTAGGCTGCCTAGTTAGCTGCACCCATGCTCCCCTGCCACTCTGATCAGTCTTAGAGCTAATTATTTTACAGGCAACAACCCCTCCGCATAAGCTGACATGCTCTGCCTTCAAACCTGACTCTTGATGCTCCCTGGATCTAGCCACCAGTTCAGAAACCCGAAAAGCTCCGAAAAAGGCCATGGAGAACGCAGCGCTAAATAAGATCTTCTCATATTCATCAACTGCAATCCCGCCCAGAGTCCCTATCAACTGGTCCAGAATATTGTTAGTGATTGGTAAGCGCGCATCCGCCTGCGAGGGTCTAGCCCTAGCCCACCCCTTAAGGGCCTTACTGATCATGAACCCTTTTGTGACATCCGTGTAACCTTGAAGCCTGGCCCTGAAAGATATCCCCGCCAGAGTAGATGCCATAGAGGCTCTAGATTCCCCTTTGGAGTAGCTCTCCTACATAAATGCTAACATAGCGTCACGCTGACCTGCCTCAGATTGATATTTTTGCCCGCTGAATAGTGACCACCGTCTCCATGATGCCTGATACGTCCTCAGGGTGGAAGGGGCTACCGCCTGTTCTACGAGCCCCCTTATGCCGGCTTGATGATCTGCCAAACACAAGAGGGACACGGAATACCAACATTGTCCGCCTGGGGAGCCATACTACGAAACATGCTCCACTGGCCTCGGGACAAAGCGTCGGCCAAACTATTTTGCACCCCCGGAACGTGTCTAGCCCTGAAAGAAATATCGTACTGCAGGCAGCGCAACACTAGGTGACGCAGCAGAGATATTGCATGATGGGAGGATGCGCTTTGTTTATTGATCGACTGGACCACCCCCAAATTGTCGCACCAGAAAACTATGTGCTTCCCCCGCAACGCGGGCGCCCACAGTTCAATTGCCATGACAATCGGAAATAGTTCCAGGACCAACAAGTTCTTGGTAATTCCTACCCTATGCCACTCATCAGGCCAGCTTTCCGCGCACCAATGCCCGTCCAGGTAAGCACCGAAGCCGCATGCTCTGGAACCATCCGTGAACAGGTCGATATTAACGTTTGTTACGGGTGGTGAAGGCCAGATTCGCGTCCCGTTGAAATCTCTGAGGAAGGTGAGCCAAATTTGCAAATCTTCCTTGATAACCCTGGATAGACGCACAGCCGCATGTGGCCTACTCCTCCCCGCAGTGGCTCTCTGTAGCTTTCTACAGAAAACTCTACCCATGGGAATCACACGGCAGGCAAAGTTGAACCTCCCTAACAGGGACTGAACCCGTCTGAGTGGACTGGAGCTGGATCCCAGCGCTTCCGCAATAGCCTCGCACATCTTGGACACCTTATCAGTTGGGAGCCTACAGATCCCGGCCACCGTGTCGATCTCAATTCCAAGGAACGAAAGACACGTGGCTGGACCCTCCGTTTTATCCGAGGCAATGGGAACGCCTAGAACCCTAAAGAGAGCCTCAGTGGAAAACAGCGTATCCCGACAACAAGTGGAATCAGGTGGCCAGATAACCAAGAAGTCGACAACATCCACCGACACCCCGTTCCCGCCTGAATGCACCAATGCAAGAAGCCACTGAACTTCTCAAATAGCGCACAGGATATCGAACAACCCATAGGCAGACCGCGATCGATATAGTATCCACCACGATGCCGAAAACCCATGAATTGATACGACTCCGGGTGAAGGGGCAGTAACCTAAAAGCCGACTCGATGTCGATCTTAGCTAACAGGGAACCCCTCCCACATTTCTGCACCAGTGCTAGTGCAGATTCAAACGATTGATAATTTACGGAACTTAGGGTGGAGTCTATAGCGTCGTTCACGGACAGACCAGCCGGGTACGACAAGTGCTGTATCAACCTGAATTTACCCGCTGCCTTTTTGGGTACTACCCCTACCGGGGACAAAATAAGATTTTGTATGGGAGGAAGCGTGAAAGGGCCCACCATGCGACCCAGACCAACTTCCTTCGCAATTTTTTTTGTCTAGGACTTCCGGGAGAGTGAGCGCCAATTTCAAATTGATCGACGCCGCCGTAGAAATGCTGCCCTGCACTGGTAATTTAAAACCTATATGAAAACCGTTGTGTATGAGGGCAGCGGTGTCTCTATCTGGGAACCAGGCGAGCCATTTGTCCAGTTCAGCCAAATTAATTGGCGATGGACCCTTGACTCGGCACAGCTGGGTTTGCACTTCTTCCGCTACCCCCACTCCGTCGGGCCTTTGCACATTCGGTGGCTGGATGCTGACCTCCGCATGCCGTGCAATTGTGTTTAAATCGGCATGATGTTTCTCGCTGGCAGGCTCCTGCGTTGAAATCAAAGCATCTTCCTTTTGTGGGGAGGGTTGCTTGTACCCTCCCCGGCCCTTGAAACCTCCTGCCCGTGTAACCCTCGGCCCCCTGACTGCTCGGTCTCATGAGTTCCAGCCAGGTATCGATGTCTTTTGACCCCAGCGGGAGCTTCTCGCAACCGCTCATCCGCTTGCGGAAGAGCTCGTCATATGCTCTCCAGATTGAGGGGCCATATTTTACTGCCATCCCGCTAATAAGGTGCATATATCTCCACACCTCATCCTGCTCACCGGGCCTAGTTTCCAGATAAATGGTAGCAAAAATAGAGAAGGAATTCGACCATCTAGTGAACGATCGGAACCTATCTTCCCTCATGCCGGACCATTCACAAGCCGCGGCCAGCGCCTTCTTTCCCTCACCTGTCAGGGCGAACATGTCCACGTACTTTCCGCGTCTAATTCTATCCCATACACTAGGCCTAATACCGTGGGTTATCTCTAGGGTTTCGACCTGCCCTAAGTCACTCCTAGCCACCATCCGTTCTTCGCCCCCTGACTGCGGTGCCTGCTTGCTGCGTTTGCCTAGTAATTTTTTGTCCAATAGCTTGATGAGTTTTCTGGGCCTATCTCCCGAATCTGAGGAACCACTGCTCGTGAAAAGAACTGGTGACCCTAACAACTGTACATCGTGTGTGGTACCAGAAACGGACTCACCATGAGGAGCAGGATTCCCGGCACCGGCTGACGCCTCTCCATCCCTGGCTGACACCGTCTGGGCATCTGTTGATCCCGGGATTGATTCCACACGAATCCCTGCCATCCTCTGTTCTCGTGACTCGGACCCGGAAGGACCTCCACCGACAACCCTCATCTCCTGGTTCGTGACCGCAGGTTCTGAAACACAACAAAGTGGAGCAGTAAGCTGAGATCTAGGAATGTAGTCCAGTCGTCGCCGCGCCGATCCCAAGGCTGGGCCGCAGGGATCTAGTCTAGATGGCACAAGGGGAGCCGGGCTATAGGAAACCCCCCTTAGTACGCAACGCTGATGGGGGACATTGTCGTAAGGGGCCCGGTATGAATCTTCGTAAAAACCGATTGGTCTGGACTGGTTGCGCCACGGGGGTGACCATTGGGACGTATTACCGCCACTGGAATGATTGTAATCATATACTAAGTTATATCGCACTGGACCTGGTCTAAAATGAGTGCTGCTGCCGTACGCTTCAGATGGCGAGGGGGCCCGCCGAGACCTGTGCGTTCACTCGTCTGTTGCTGGCAGAACGTTCCGGGAAAGGGAGGGCCTCACAGGCGCCCGATGACTGTCCCCAAAATCTTCCATGTTCCCACTACTGGGCCTATCTGTCCCCACGTGTCTTTGCCCCTGCCTGAAACTCTGAACCCTGTCTGCCCCTGGGGTGGAAGGTCTAAATGAGCCCCTGTCAGACAAAGGGTCCCCCCCATAATGCGCACCCCAAGAAGAACCCCTGCCACTATGGGGTAAAAAGGGGCTGGGCAGGAAATGCAGCTGGTGAGGGGCAGGGGGGTTATGCAGCTGTCTGTCCCCCCTGCGGGCCAGGATGGGTGGGGTGATGGGGTATTGAATAAAGGCATCAGAGCTGGTCCCCCTTTCCCTCCCTAGAGGGTTGCTGATTATCTCCACTCTGTCCCCCGTGGGATTGCCCCTAGAGGGCGACACCTGTGTATCCTGTGAGGTTGCAGGCATAACTGCAGCTGAGGGAGGCACAGGGGTGCTGTCTGGAATCACTCCCCCCTCCCCCCCACCGCTGCTGCCCACTGAAGAGGACGCTGTGGCGCGGGATGGCGGCCTGGGTCTGCCCATGTGCGACCCAGATGATGCCGCCGGCCGGATCGAGCGACCCCGCCACCCGCTGTACTGCCCAGAGGTGGTGGAGGAGCCAGGGAGGGAAGCGTGAGCCCGCCCCACGGGCTCACGCTGGAACAGAGAAGGTATCCACCGGGATGGTGGAGGGTGGGGTGGTGGCCGCAACATGGCGCCCGGAGGTGAGGGGGGATGGGGACCTGAAGCGGGCTGGGCGAGCAGAGGGGCGTCTAGGACGGGGCATGGCAGCGGGAGCTGAGGGAACGGTAAGGGCACAAAAAGGGGGGAGGCTGGAGGATAGAGGGGGAGAAAAAGTCAAGAAGCTGGGGAAAAGGGAGTGGGGGGAATTGAGGGAGGTAAACGGAAAGCGGGTGATGAAAGGAGAAATAAAAGCAGAATAAGGGAGACAATATAAAGGCAAGGAACAAAAGCAAGAAATAAGGAAAAACAAACGACAGATGAGAAAAAGCAAGGGTACTTATCCGATTCTCTGCTGCAGGTCCTCCGTCTGGATCTCGTGCTGTGGAATGAGGCAGAACAGGAAGTGCAGCCTCCTATATCAATCAAGGTCCCTTCCACTGGAGTACACATTGGTCGGGCCAACACATGTTAACCCCTTCAGGTAAGTGTTCAGCTTACAACAAACTCTATCGCCCTTTAAGTGCATTCGTCCTATTCAGCCTCAATTGTCAGTATCTGTGACCTTCGGATAAACCTGCAGGGAGGGATTCCCCGCAGGGGAAATGTTGCCCCTTTAAGAAGGCCTGCAGGAGAGACTTCTGGATGTATGTGTGAATTTGCTTCTAAAAGCTACTGGCGTTGGAGTTTCAGCTGATGCCCGTGTGCTGAGGATTTTGCCTGGGAGTATTGTGGCTATTGGATTACAAGCTTTTTCTGGATTTGCAGACTTGTTTGCCCTGGCTTATTTTATTAATCACGGACATCATTATTCCCCTATAACTTGCACTGGTAAAGAAAATCTATTTTCGTTATATTAACAATTTGGGGTTATTGAACACAGGGGTATTACTGGGTGATGGTTGAAGTTTGGTGAACACTGGGTGTTGTTTAAATTATTGTTTGATATATATATAAGCTATTGTTTGCAGTTAGCTGTAATAAAGATACCATTGCATCCACACCTTTTTTTTGCCTGTGTGATCCTGAACCCCTAGATACCAGGACTTTCCTCTGGGTTCCTATCCTAACATCCTGGTATCATCACACACTGTTTATTGCTAGTGTTTTGATGGTAAAACTATAGGATGATAGGAATTACGTTGGGACAACATGGAGGGCTGATATATATGGAGAGATCACATTTGGTTCCCATCCCCAATGTGTGGGACATTATCTGATTATACTGTTTGTGAGAGCATAGATCATCAAGACAATATATGATGTGTTTAATGGACAAGGTTTAGAAAAGTTAGATTGAGTAAAATGTGTAACATAGGTAATTGTATAGCTAAATATGTTTAAATACAACATTCTAGAATAGAAATGGCAAGTGCTGTGTAATGGAAGTGCATAGTTTGTTTAACATGCTAGAAGAGAAGTGTGTCCCTCAGACTAAACGCAGTTAAAATCATGCGGGTGAGTGACTTACCAAAGAACCTATTATCTGTGGATTCCTGTAAGTTTCAGCCAATGAGTGCAGGAAGGGGTTGGGACTTATACACAGTTATAAGTCAGTGTGCAGAGGCTTCTGCCCTTCCTGCTTCCGGATTCTCAGCAAGAGAGTCAGGCTTGTATTGATCTCCCTTGCTGTAACTTTCTCGGTTGTCTGCTCTATGGATTTCTTATTGTTTGAATTTTATTTTTATTTTTTATTTTTTGTCTTATGCTTAACTTATTTTTCCCCTTTACAGGTTTTTTACATCTGTCCTGTTTTCTTTCTCATCCCTTTTCCCTTACATTCTTATCCCCCTTCCCTCTCCTTCTTCCCCCCCCCTCCTCCTCCTCTGTCACCTCCCTCTGTTCTTGCTAGGTGTATTTTATTTTTCTTTCCATCTCCTTCTCACTCTTGTCCTGCTACGTTTTCCCCGTTTTACATTCAGGCTCCCCCTAGGTCCCCTGCAGCAAGTCTAGGCCCAGTAGAGTCCTCAGCGCCCCAGCCCGTTATGCAGAGTCCTTACCTGCATCACGGGCGCTTCCTGTTCCCCGAGGTCCAGCGGCCCCTCCGGTCCACGTTCCGGTTCTAGCGGCGTGTCCGCTAGGTCATCCCGCAGTTCTCCCCCCCCAGTTAGACCTAGTAGGGGTAGGGGTGTTCCACGTGTCCGGCGGGCACATAGCGTGGGTGGGCGGCGGGTAGCGGGCCCTCTAGCGGCAGCCTCCAGTATGGCAGGCTTAGGTATTGTAGGTCAGGCAGGTTTCCGGCAGACAGGGAGCCCTCTGGTGGAGTCCTCCAGTATTGCGGGCTTGGGAACATCAGGACAGACAGCTGTGATCCGGCAGTGAGCCCTCTAGTGATGCCCTAAAGTAATGCAGGATCCAGTGCAGCAGATCAGACAGCATAGCAAGTTAGGTCCACGGTGAGTTTTTCAGTCCCATATCAGGCAGGGATAGCCGCGTCAGTAGTAGGGCCTTTTATCAGAAGTTGGGGGGGCGGATCTTCGGAAGTCGCGTGGGTCTCCTCCATTTCTGTAGGTAATGAAAACCGGGGATCCCCTTATAGGGGCCTAGGACCTATATATGGGAAACGTATATCAGGCACTCCCGCCTCAGAAAGACGCTGGTTATGTAGGAGATAGGGGTCTGCCAGGGGATCAGGTTAACCCCTCTCCCCTTTTTTATGGTCAGCTGCTTAACCCCCCCGCTACACTCAGGGACAGGAACTCACGAGGCAGGCAGACGGGGTGGGTTTAGCCGGGCCTAGGGGGGCAACAGAAACTTTACCAAGATAGATATCTCCATTATTATTTTCCCAAGAACTAAGCAATAATACATTCCGTCCAGCTCAGTTAGGGACAAGAAGCTCTCCCGCAGCGCCTGCAGGACGCACCGAGTTCCTGGATAGGTTCCCCATGGTAGCGGATCATACTAACCCGGGTACACTATGGAACATGCCTTATCCTCCCCTGGGTCGCTATACGACATATGGGGCCAGCATATCGGTCCTCACCCCATACCCTACCCCCTCGGTGCGGCATACACATTCCATCCCGTCCCGGGTATAGGGGAAATTAACACGAGGGAGGAGGTGACAGGGGTGGGGGTAGGGGAGGGGATCCCCCCCCCCTGGGATTTTTTAGAAGGAAGTCGGAGACAGGCCTGGGGCACTACTGATAGCACATAGTCGGGCTGGCCGCTAGTTTACAGGCTTTGTCTTCATCATTTAACATGCTTCCTTTGTCAGTACCTCAGGCTTCCATGGAAGGGCCGGGGACACAACCGAGGGGTCCGATCGGAACCAGGCAAGAGACAGCACCAGGGGCAGAGAGGACGGTGGAGCCCCTGAGGCCAGTGCAAGGTTCGAACACGGTGGCTTCCTCTTCGGCGGCAGACGGACCGGGGCCTTCTCAGTCGGTCGAAGCACAAGCAGCAACGGAGCCATCCGCATCAGGGGGAACAGCGCTAGATCCTCAGGGGCTGCGGCAGGTGGTGAGTTACATGATGTGGGTGTTTCAGGGGTTCTTAGTCCTAGGTCCCCAGCTGTCACTACTAGTGGTGACTCTTCCTCATCATCTGTAAGACGCCCGCGTAAATTCATAAAGATATTTAACACACATTTTAGCCATAATAAATCAAGAGAGGGAACTAGAGCCGCAGGTGGGAAATCAACCGCAGCTAAGAGTCCCATGCTACGCGTCGAGAACACTGCCCTTTTGGCAGGCCTTAGGCCCAACATGAGAGAGGAGATCAGGAGGGGTGTAATTGTGAATATGTTTGAATTGTCAAGGGCGGCAAAAAAGGAGCTAGTCTTGGCATGCGCTAAAGGAGGGATAGGAGAGGAGACATATAAATCTTTCCCAACTGGATATCAGGATATTGCCCGTTCGCGGCACGTTATATAGAGACGAGGCCAGAGGCGAGCGAGGAGGTTTGGAAATACTTACATCTTATAAACGAAATGAGCACAACTGCTCCTATTGCCGCGGTGCTCTTTCAGCCAGAGAGTGTCTGAGGTGTGCCCCCGGCCTCTCCAGAAACCGCGGCAATGATAACAGCGCTCCTTAAAGCCCAGTCTCCCATATGTAATGAAGTTTTGGAAAAATGGCTTTGACTGTATCCAAATGCGGGCCAGGCTTCTTTTCTACGCGAAGGTTTTTTCTTCACGGGTTTAGGCACCCCATTATCACACCGGTTAGCGCCAGGGCCTCCAGGAACTTAAAATCAACATACGTATTTCCCGATATCCTTGACGAGAAAATTTGCGGTGGGATAAGCTTGGGCCGCATGGTTGGCCCATTCGATTCCCCCCATCCCCGCCCGATAGATTTAGTTATAGCCCCAGGAGATATAGTCCCTAAAAAAGTGACAGGTAAATTTCAGCTAATACAACACATGTCGCTTCCCGCTGGCAATTCGGTCAATGAGGCCATTGACCAGGACATAAGTTCTGTCATATACCAGTCATTCGAAGAGGCTTTAATGCTCGTTCAGAGGTTTGGAGCGGGAGCTCTTATGGCCAAATTAGATATTGAGTCAGCTTTCAGGTTACTTCCCCTTCACCCAGAGTCATTTCGTTACATGGGATTTAAGATCAAAGGCCAATATTACAGTGATAGATGCCTTCCCATGGGGTTTTCCCTATCATGTGCTTACTTTGAATCCTTTAGTTCCTTTCTCCATTGGGCAATACAAGCGGGACAGGCCACGAGGGCATCACACATTATCTAGATGATTTTCTATTTGTACGTCCGGCTAGCTCCTCACAGTGCTCAGATACGCTGTATTCAGCTCAGGCCCTTTTCTTGGCTATGGGGGTACCGGTAGCCAAGGATAAGACAGAAGGCCCAACTTCTTGCTTGTCATTCCTGGGGATAGAAATAGACTTGGTGGTAGGCTGTTGTCGTTTGCCAACGGAGAAAATAGCGAAATTGGAGAGTTTGATATCCAACACTCTGGCCTCTCCTTCTCGTACACTTAGGCAGGTTCAAGCTTTACTAGGCTCCTTTAATTTTGCATGTAGAGTCATATCCATGGGCAGGATCTTCTGCAGGAACTTACAGTTGGCCACAGCGGGTAGGAACAGACCCCACGCATTAATTAAGCTGAGTGACGAGATAAGGGTGGATTTAGCCATATGTGTGACATTCCTTCAGAAATTTAACGGTTCCAGGATCTGGCCCTCGCCTCCCATTACCACGTTAGAGTTAGATCTATTCACTGACGCCTCCGGCGCTAAAGAATTTGGTGCTTTCTTCCAAGGTCGGTGGTGCGCTTTATCTTGGCCGCAATCTTGGATAGAGGGTGGGCTCACAAGGAACCTATTGGTAGTGGAGTTTTTTCCCATAATTGTAGCGCTGGTGTTGTGGGCCCCTCAGCAGTCTGGGAGTAATGTTTCCTTTTGGTGTGACAATTTGGGCGTGGTGCAGGCAATTAACCATCAGAGCGCTTCCTCTAAGCTGGCAGTAAATTTGCTGTGCGTTATGGTGCTTCGTTGCCTGGACTGCGACATATATTTTCGCGCCAAACATGTTCCGGGTATAGACAACTGCATAGCTGACTCCCTTTCCCGTTGAATGGGAGCGCTTTAGATCCCTGGCCCCTCCTGCGTTTACAGCCTGTCCATCTTATGTTTGGCAGATGGTCGGTCCGGCTTAAGATTCTTGGCAGAGGCTCCCCTAGCTCCATCCACGTGGAAGGCTTATCGGTCAGCCTGGAAACGATGGGAGAGTTTTCTGTAGTCCGGTCCCTCTCGTGCCCCAGGGGACCCTAACGGTATTGTGGACTTCATGTGGGGGTGTTACCAGGAGGGGGTTAGTAAAACATCTATGGCAGCTATTCTAGCGGGTATATCATTCATGGCTAGGTTGCAAAGTTTACAAGATCTCACTAAATCGTTCCTCATTAACAAAGCTTTAAAAGGATGGCCTAGGCTTCACCCCGCCCCCAAAGATAGGAGAAAGCCCATAGATCCCGTATGATCTTGATTTTGCCTGAAGTGATATCAGACCATTTTGAAGCTTCACTGTTTGCAGCAGCGTTCTCTATGGCTTTTCACGGCGCTATGTGAGTCAGTGAGATAGTTGCGCAATCCAAAAACAGGATGGAAACTGTTTTACTAGTTAAACACGTGGTGTTGTCGGACGACTCATTCAAGTAAAATTAGGCGCTCTAAAACGGATCGGGTAAGTGTAGGACATTGGTTTACCCTTAGTAAACTTCAGGATCAAGTTATATGTCCGGTTAAACTGTGTCAATATTTCGCCAGCCTTAGGCCACATGGAGCAGAGATTTGGCTAGTTCATGAGGATTGCTACCCCCTTACTAAATTCCAATTTCATTCAGTTATGTGCAGCGCTTTAAATGCCCTTGGTTTATCAACATCAGATTTCGGAACACATTTGTTTCGGATTGGAGCTGCCACGGCGGCTGCAGCAAGTGGGGCTTCTGTAGATTTTATACAAAGGCTAGGAAGATGGAAGTCTGGCTGTTATAAATCGTATATTTGTCCTGATGTCTAACATGTGTTTTTTCCCTCTAAGCAGCTCTTCTCTACCTCTTTTCTCCTCTAAGCTAGTGAACCCAGGGCGCTAGGCAGCTCGCCGCTATTTGCGGGGGCGTTGAAGGGCTTTTTCCTCATAGGTTTTCACCTTCACCTGGGTTGCTGCTTTTCCTTTCTTTCTGTTAGGTTTAAGGTTGGAATTAATGTTTTGTCCCAGCATTCACCTCACTCCCTACCTCCTAGTTATAAATAGGTGAATTGTCATTGGTTAGCGGATAATGTTTACATTAGATGGATAGGTAAACGTGGTTTAAAATGGGTCAATTTTCTCCCTCTCCTGGCAGAGGAAATTTTATTATATGGTGTGCCTGACGTTTTAGTAGTCCACGCTGGTGGCAACGATTTGGGGCAAATTAAGACCCTGGAGTTAATCATCAAAATTCGGGAGGACACGTATGCTATTTCAAACAGATGGCCTATATTAAATTACGCTGGTTTTGTATTGTTCCTTGTAGGCATTGGTGATCTGATATGTCCGACATTAACAATGGGGCGGCGGTACGGAAAATAAATCAGGTGGCCAGTAAAATTTTTCGTTCTGTGGGTGGTGCGGTTATAAAGCATCCTTTGTTGAAAGTGGAGTCCCCCTTTTTATATGGATTTGACGGTGTTCATTTATCAGATGAGGGTGTTCGTTTGTTTATTGACCAGCTTTTTTGGCGTTTAAGGGGAGTACTCAGGGCTGTAGTTGGCGGGCCGCATGTATAATTTCATGCGGCGTGGTAGGAGAACAGTGCAGTCTGTAACTGTGCATATGGTGTCATACCATGGTTGGTCCGTTTTGTTAGTAGGACCTTTGGGCCAGTTTTGTATGGTTTATACTGGCGGAGTTTATAGGGGGTGTAGTCTTGCCGTTGGACTTGATCTTAGCACCGGCCAATAGATAAGGTATGATCCTGGGTTGGTGGTAATATGGTCTGACCTTTCCACCTTATTGGTTTTGCGTTCCTGACTGCCCTGCTCTCGTCCGCCTTACAGTCCTATTAGTTTAAAAATAAATAAATACCGTCATTCATTCCAACTTTAATTTTGTGTCCGTGTCTTTATTTGGTCTGGAATAAAGGTTTTATCACAGGTGTGTTATTTGGGGAAAACTTCCCTGCTATGCATTTTAGAGAAGTGTGTCCCTCAGACTAAACGCAGTTAAAATCATGCGGGTGAGTGACTTACCAAAGAACCTATTATCTGTGGATTCCTGTAAGTTTCAGCCAATGAGTGCAGGAAGGGGTTGGGACTCATACACAGTTATAAGTCAGTGTGCAGAGGCTTCTGCCCTTCCTGCTTCCGGATTCCTCCCGCCCTCCCTACAATTGGTTTCATATCTTTGAACGGAGTTGTTGAGAGTAGGAGAACAGTGCAGTCTGTAACTGTGCATATGGTGCTTGGGTGATCTTGTCATAGGTCACTACCCCCCTGCGGTTATGGTGTCATACCATGGTTGGTCCGTTTTGTTAGTAGGACCTTTGGGCCAGTTTTGTATGGTTTATACTGGCGGAGTTTATAGGGGGTGTAGTCTTGCCGTTGGACTTGATCTTAGCACCGGCCAATAGATAAGGTATGATCCTGGGTTGGTGGTAATATGGTCTGACCTTTCCACCTTATTGGTTTTGCGTTCCTGACTGCCCTGCTCTCGTCCGCCTTACAGTCCTATTAGTTTAAAAATAAATAAATACCGTCATTCATTCCAACTTTAATTTTGTGTCCGTGTCTTTATTTGGTCTGGAATAAAGGTTTTATCACAGGTGTGTTATTTGGGGAAAACTTCCCTGCTATGCATTTTAGAGAAGTGTGTCCCTCAGACTAAACGCAGTTAAAATCATGCGGGTGAGTGACTTACCAAAGAACCTATTATCTGTGGATTCCTGTAAGTTTCAGCCAATGAGTGCAGGAAGGGGTTGGGACTCATACACAGTTATAAGTCAGTGTGCAGAGGCTTCTGCCCTTCCTGCTTCCGGATTCCTCCCGCCCTCCCTACAATTGGTTTCATATCTTTGAACGGAGTTGTTGAGAGTAGGAGAACAGTGCAGTCTGTAACTGTGCATATGGTGCTTGGGTGATCTTGTCATAGGTCACTACCCCCCTGCGGTTATGGTGTCATACCATGGTTGGTCCGTTTTGTTAGTAGGACCTTTGGGCCAGTTTTGTATGGTTTATACTGGCGGAGTTTATAGGGGGTGTAGTCTTGCCGTTGGACTTGATCTTAGCACCGGCCAATAGATAAGGTATGATCCTGGGTTGGTGGTAATATGGTCTGACCTTTCCACCTTATTGGTTTTGCGTTCCTGACTGCCCTGCTCTCGTCCGCCTTACAGTCCTATTAGTTTAAAAATAAATAAATACCGTCATTCATTCCAACTTTAATTTTGTGTCCGTGTCTTTATTTGGTCTGGAATAAAGGTTTTATCACAGGTGTGTTATTTGGGGAAAACTTCCCTGCTATGCATTTTATGGAAATTGCAAGTGCTGTGTAATGGATGTGTATGGTTATAGATAATGCAGTTTAATGTAAATGTGTAGTAAGTGCATGGAAATGCATAGTTTGTTTTGAGTTGATTGAAAAGACTAATGGAGATTGCAAGTGAGATTGTTAGTGTATTTAGAAAGTGACTTAGAAGATTTATAAAAACATTATGTTGCTTACACTGTTTGTACACAGAAATACATTGCCGATATGGGATGTTTGTTACATAGTCATTTGTATGAGCTATTGTTAGCTAGTGAAATGCAAGCATAGATCATTTGGGACCGTTTTGCAGTTCTGCATATACTGTTTGTTACATGCAGTCTAGTGCTGGATAGATTTAGTGGAAAGAAAATAGATTAGATAAAGGAGTTTTGTATTAAGTGCTGTACATGCAGTTTATTGCTGGATAGATTTAAAATGGACAACATGGCTTCTGTGTAAGCCATGTGAGAGTCATGTGAGTTAGGCTTTGTACTAGAGCCAGAGACACATGGTCTGGCCTCTATTTTGTATTTTTCTCACACACACATGGTCTGTCCTCAATTTGTCTACACACACACACACACACACACACACACACACGCACACACACACACACACACACACCCACACACAAACACACACACACCATATCCTCCTTCATGTAAGTCTTTCTTTGTCTCCTCAAACACATATGTCCTATCCTCCAATCTCATTTCACATACACAATGTCTTACACACATAGGGCCTGAGTCCTCAAGGAGAGCAAAGCATAAAAAAGAAGTAACTTTGCACCTGGGCAAAGGTATGTTGTATTGGACGGGGAGGTAAATCTAAAATGTGGGAACAGATTTTTAGTTGGGGAAGGGCATTTCCTAGATCAACTTTAAATTTCAGTGTACAAATAAAGGTATTTGTGTGCTACATGAAAAAACAGCCAGTATTTCCCTATGTGCAAAATAACAAACTAATTTTCACCCCTTGCATTGGAACATGGTTTGAACATACTTCCTCATTATTTTTGCTTTGCTCTCCATAATGACTCAGGCCCTTACTGTCTTACACTTGATCATACAAATTGTCTTGCAATCTGATTGCACACGCACTCTCCTGATCGCACTCACACACACATTGTCTTACTATCTGATTGCACACACACACTGTCTTACACACATACAGTCTTAGAATCTGATCACACACATTGTATTACAATCGGATTGCATGCATGCGCACACACACTGGGCCTGATTCATTAAGGAAAGTTAAGCAAACAATTGAGTACGTTTTCTGGACAAAACCATGTTGCAGTGCAAAGTGTGGGTGTTTTTTCCATGTAACACTCAAATACTTGATAGCTTATTTGTACACTGAAATTTAAAGTTGATCTATGATCTCCCTCCAATGCAACATGATATGCCTTACTTGCTTACTTTTGCTTAACTTTCCTTAATGAATTAGGCCCATTGTCTTACAATCTGATTGAACACACACAATGTCTTACAATCAGATTGCACACACACACTCTTTGGGCTAGATTTACTAAGCTGCGGGTTTGAAAAACTGGGCATGTTGCCTATAGCAACCAATCAGATTCTAGCTTTTATTTATTTAGTACCTTCTACAAAATGACAGCTAGAATCTGATTGGTTGCTATAGGCAACATCCCCACTTTTTGAAACCCGCAGCTTAGTAAATCTAGCCCTTTGTCTTAAAATCTCACACACACTACAATCTGTTATACACACATATACACATATTAGTACTATCATGTTTACTTAGTAACATAGATAAGAGTCACATTTACACATATTTTATGCGTTCTACACTGTTATTATATGTGTAAATACCATTACTGAAAACATCTATTGTTAATAAGAATACATATGATCTTTAATGAAACTTTGTGGAAATTCTTTCTTGATATGATATGATATAATATTCATTCTTATCTGTATTAAAATGTGGTAATCAAAGTAAACAGAGCAGACATTGAAATAGAATTATCTTTCTAAGAACTGTGTTTAAATTGAAATCAACCCTGTGTGATAATGAAGATAGTTTATTAAGTTGTTATTGCGATATTAGCATTATTAGTATATTTGCCACACCATTAGACCCTCATGATAGCAGAGAGCAATAGCAGACTCTCAAGGGAAATAGTAACCTCTTGAGGGGCAGAAAGAGTTACCCTTTTACAGATACATAGTGTACATTTATCGAATAATGAATAGATGAATAGGAATTAAGTTAAATTGAAATTTGAATAAACTTATTGTATCAGATGAAATACTGGGTATCTTACTATGTGGTTGAACAGTGTTCGAATGGCACTGATGCTTGGTGGTTCCAGTGTCTCCCATTATTTATTAAAATGATAAGAATGAAGTAGACAGTCCAGTTTAGCTGACTGCAAGTTGTAAGGATAAATTAATAAATTGAGGCTATCTTAAAATACTTTGTTTGACTCATAGCTGATCTGGTGACATTGCTTAATTCAGGTAATAGCCAATCGGGTAATTATTAACAATTGGTGTTTAGATAAATAAAAAGTTAAAAACAAGTTTAAAAAAATAATAGAAAGAATACTGGTTAGTGTATCAAAATATGGATTAAGTAGAAAATGTAAAATATTAATGGCTAGTAGTGTTGTAGTTAGTGACACATGATATTATAGATGCCTGTGATACAAGTGTATTCCTAGAGATATAATTAGTGATTAGTATATTGGAGATGAAAAACAAAAAAGGAACTTGAGCTAGTTGGGGGGTATTAGATTTGCAGATAAGGGAACATTACCTGCGTTTAAAGTCTACAACTGGGTGACATCTTCGGTACCAAGTGTTCTCAGATGGTCTCCCATCCTGTCACTTGCCAGGCTTCACTCTACTTAGCTTCCAGGATCAGGCGTGGTTGGGTATATTGTGTCCTTATTGCTGGATGCAGTATTGGATTCTATTTCTCCAAACCCTCCCCATGCTGTGGTTTGATATGGAGACATATCAAAGTGGTCCTAATGGTATTTGGAATGGCAAGTGCCTACAATAATGATGGTATACTAATTGGTGGATTCATAATAGAGATTGTAGTTCAAAATCCACATTGAGGCCCCATGGTTCTAATGTTTTCAATGTATTTATCACCCTGGCTTCCTCTTTGTTTATATTCTTTAGTAGATCTCCTCCTCTCTAGTTGTTTTCACTTTTTAATACCAAACAATGTCAACACTTTTGTGTTACAGTTATGTGTACTTTTAAAGTGATGGGAGAGGTTTTGGTTTTCAAATTTCTGAAATGTTCACTAATTTTAGCTTTTTGTATTGTAGGCCAATATATTGTTTCTTACATGGACATTGACTTAAATAAACAATGTTGTCTGTGTTTCAGGATATAAAGTCCTTACTTCTATATGAATTAATATTTTGTGTTAATTGGTATTTAGTAATGGACCTACAACATAGTGATTTACAGTTTTGGCATGTGCTAATAATAATAGAAGCTACTAGTTACTGTTATCACTTTCCCCCTTTAATATGATTTGAGACTAAAACTTCTTTTTATATCTGGGGCTTCCCTAAAAATTATGTTGGTATGTGTAGGTAACATAATTTTGTATCATCTTTTTTCAGTATGTGCCAATGTTTTTTATTATTTTACTTAAATCGCATGATTTGTCTGAATATTCTGAAATTAAATAAATGTCCCTTTTAATTGTTTTGTCTTTTTTTATTTTCTTCATTAGATTTGACTTCTTTATTTTTATACTCTAATAAAGATTCACTGTTGTCATTGAACATTTTATTGGAAGCTTCTTCTTCAATTTGTCTATTATGGTTTTTCTTTGTGAATTGTCGTTTCATAACTCTTCCTTGGTTCATATAGTCCTTGACATATGTACAATTACGTCTAATTCTGGTGAATTGACCAACATGATTGTTTTTGATACATTGGGGTTGATGATGACTGTCAGCTGAGATGTAGCTGTTGAATCCATTGTTTTTATAAACGTTCTAGTTGCTAGAGTCTTATTAGCTAAAAATATTTCTAGATACCAAAATTCTATTTTTTCTTTACTGAAGCAAAAGTGAGACCATTTTCATTGTTGTTAAGAATTCTTCTAGTGTTTGTTGTGTCCCACCCCAGATGAAAATTATGTCAACTATATATCTTTTGCAGAGCATTAAGTTTGCTCCCCAATCATGACCAGACCATATGCAGTTCTCTTCCCAAAAGCTAGATTTGCAAAACTGTCCCCATAGATTGTAAGCTTGTGAGCAGGACCTTCTCACCTCTTTGTCTGTTTTACCCAGTTTGTTTATTAGTTTACTGTGTTTGTCCCCAATTGTAAAGCGCTATGGAACATGTTGGCGCTATATAAATAAATGATGATGATGATCTGTTGCAAACCTAGTGCCCATCACCGTGCCATGTTGCTGTAAATAGTAGTGATTGTTAAACCAAAACTAATTGCAGGTTAAAATAAAGTTGATGTTTGCTAGTTGAAATGCCACCTATTCTTGTTTCAGATTACAATCCATTTCCAAAAAGGGTCTGTGGCTGATTCACTTATAAATAACTTATTGTAATAATATATTTAAATTATTAGCAAAGTGTATGTCGTTGCAAATATACTGACTGATTTTTGATACTGTGTATTAGAAATGAACGGATGTTATTATATTGTGTTGTATTTCTGTATAGGAAATGCATTCATTTCTGACGTAGTGATTTGTAACTTCGGAGACAGTATGTCATTATTTGGGTTGTAATTAAGTCTTTTCATGTGAAGTGACAAACACCTGCTTTGGCCTGAAGGCCCGACAGGGGGTCGATAGCTGTGTGCATGTCTTGTTAGACAGATAGAAAACCTAACAATGTAGACAGCAAATCTGAGAAAATCAGGTTGATGTGGAAGTTAAATTGTGTTAGATGCATGATTAGATTAAATCCTGAAGTTAAATTATCTGATCAGACTTTCCGGTGCCAGCTAGTAAGAGGCTGGTTTTTCCCCCACCTAAATGTGTGTCAAAAACTGTATAAAAAGGCCCCTGATTTATCATTTAATGTATTATCATACCATCTGTACTTCTGGAAAGATAGCGTACCACAGACTGGCATAACTTCATTCGCTTCAAAGATCCTGCTTGAAAACTATTTCTCTGCTGTAATTTCTGTGACCTGCCGATTAGACCCAAATATAATCTGTTTTTCGGCTGTTCTGATGTTTGGACCCAGCTTTCCAGTAGCAATGCTTTGCCCGCTACCTGCAGCTCTGGCCAGTGTGATAGGCCAGGGGGAACCATCCACAGTATTCCTGATCTACAGAAAAAGGTCAGGCATACCAGCCCTGGTGTACCAGCAAGGGGGTATACTAGCAGCAACAGTTACCCAGAAGGACGCGGATCTGGATGCCACTAAGGAGTCCAGTGGTGGCAGTAGCTTAAGCCCCTCCTACTGCGGTTAGAGAGCGCATTTGGGATAAAGAAAAGGGGATAGTGTCAAGGCAAGTACAGCCAGTCCCCAGCAACACAACAGACAGGGTGCATCGGTCCATCCTGTCACAGGGTCTGATGCTATTAATATCTAACTCATGTTTAGTCAGAGTATACTCGTACAGTGATGTAACATGACAAGATGCTAACCAGTAGTTATCAGTACATTGCATGTCCTAAGAATTGTAGGACATGCAATGTGTCTTGTACATAAGATATTTGAATTTTCACATATGGTTGTAAGAAGTTATCCAGGTAGTGGGAGAGGTTAGAGGTAATTGAACCTATACCAGATATGATAGGTCTACCTGGAGGGTGTTTACCATTTTTGTGTATCTTCAGTAAATAATACATCACCGGAATTATTGGGCTTTGGTTATAGATATATTTGTATTCTTGGAGGTTAAGAATCCCAGGCCATTTTTTTTAGAAGTGTTTTTAATTCTTCAGAGTGGGATTGTTGTCTATCTTCTTATATGTTAATGTATCTGACAGTATGTTGTATGTTTCTTTGATATAATCTTTTTTGTTCAATATAAAAATACCGACCCTCCCTTTAATTTTAGTAGTGCTTCCCTTCCTGCCTTAGTGAGATTGGTTCTAGTATATGGTTTAGTGTCTGTAATTTGATCTAAATCTTCTAACAGCAATTCCTCAAAGAATTCTACCAAGTCGCCTTTTATATGCCTCATAAAAAATGTTGGTTGGGGTCTAAGGCCAGTACGTTTCTATGGATCTTGGTATTTGACAATGGATTGTGTCACCTGAGTTTATAATGGTGATTTCAGGAAGATTTTTTTTAAAGACAACTTCCTGATAAATTTATGGACATTAATAAAAGTTTCAAAATTATTGAGTGTTTTAGTGGGGATCCATTTCATTCCTTTATTTATAACTATAGTTTCAAAAGCAGAGAGAGGGTGACTATCAATAGTAAAAACTCCTACTAGTTGGGCTGGAGTAATAGTCGTTTTACCTACTCTTTTGCCCCTTTGAGCATGTCTAATTTTCTTTCTATTATATTTGTCTGAGTTGTTATGTATGTCGGGCCTAATCCTAAAAAAAAAATATTTGTATTGTTTGGGGGTGCAGGGAGGGGGGGTCGTTCAGTGCTCCTGCTTGTGATGTAAGAGCTCTGTCTGCTACTCTATCCTGTAGTTAGTGGTGACAAATATATTGTGTCATTATGAAGCATAATGTATGCTTTTTCTGCTGTGGCTGTTTATGTCAAGTACATGTGTTGATGCCTTGTCTGTGAGGATTGGTTGGTAATCAATGATTTTGCAATTTTATACTAAATCAGTTCTATAACATGTCTATGTTCTCCAATCATCCTTTTTCAAAGGATTTCTGTTCTATAATTTTATAATGGAAGCTGGTGTCCTCCTATATAGAAAAGGACACCTCACTTGAGACATTTGTATAGGATTAGTATTAGTATTCCCTACTTTTTTGTGCATTTTGGACAAATACTGTTGGTAGGTAATGGCCATTTTGCCTTATATGGGTAATTTTTTGGACTGGTTTGGGTTTTGGCAAGATGTTGTTCTTTTAATCATTATCTTATTTTTCTTGCTGCTGTTTCTTTTGAGACCATTTTTGTCTCTAAGGTACTCGCATGGCGGATGGCTTAAACATACATTTGCAAATGTGTGCAACAAAGACTTTTGCATTTTTATCTACAGTAGAAATGGCAGATCTGTTGCTGGCTATAGCAGTGTGCTGGGGGAAAAAATGTTGTGTGTATGATATTATTATTTGTAAGGCACCACAGATTCCGTAGCGCCGGATACAGAGGTATGTAACTAATACATTAGGTAATACATATAAGTAGTACAGATGAATGTGCGTAATGCTACGGGGACTCACACAGAGTGCAGCAAAAAATGTGACAGGAGGAATGTTGGAGTCAGACAGTAGATAAAAGTAGGACAATAGGTAGAGAGGATGCTGCCCGTGAGAGAGCTTATATTCTAGAGGAAGGGGTGGTGAGAGACAGTAGGGACCAACTGGGAGAAGATGGAGATGGCAAGCGAGGAAGAGAAGTTGATGGATAGAATGGTTAGGAGGTGGTAGTATAGGTAAGCTTGTAAAGGTGAGTTTTGAGTGAGCATTTGAAGGACTGAAGGTTGGGGAAGAGTTAAGTGAGAGAGTGTAGGAAGTTCCAAAGGTTAGGTGCAGCACGGTAGAAGTCTTGGAGGTGAGCATGGGAGGAGGTGATGAGAGGTCAATTGAGGCAGATGTCAGAGGCAGAGTGGAGTGACCAGGTAGGTATGTACTTAGACACAAGGTCAGAGATGTAAGGGTGAGAAGTGTTGTTAGTCTTTGTAAGCGAGGGTAAGGAGCTTGAACTGAATTCTGAAATGCATAGGGAGCCAATGAAGGGATTTTTGCAGAGGAGAAGTGGAAGCAGTGGGAGAGAAAGAGGAGCCTAACCACAGCATTCCTATGCATTGAGGGTTAGAAATGTGAGAGAGTTAGGAAAGCCAGTGATATGGAGGTTGCAATAGTCAGGGAAATAGATGAGAAATGATGAGTGAATGGACCAGGCTTTTGGTTGCTTCCTGAGAGAGAAAGGGATGGATTGTCATGATGTTATGGAGGATGAAGTGGCAGGATTTGGTGAGGGACTGTATGAGGGGGTAAAGCTGAGGGCCGCGTCAAGGATGACTCCAAGGCAGCAGGTTTGGGGAACAGGAGAAAAAGAGTGAGGTTGTCAGACAAGTGGGAGATATTGGAAGGGTTAGCTACGTTGGCAGGAGGAAAGATGATGAGCTTGGCTTTGAAGAGGTTGAGTTTCAGGAAGTGCTATGATATCCAGGTACTTGCAACAGAAAGACAGCTAGAGACCTGTGTTAGGAAGGAGGGAGAGAGGTCATGGGAGGAAAGATATATCTATGTGTTATCAGCATCAAGGTGATATTGGAGGCCAAATAATTAAATGAGTTCACTGAGAGAGGTGATGTGGAGAGGGAAGAGTAGAGGGCCAAGGACAAAGCCTTGTGCGACTCCAAGAGAAAGGGGAAGGGGGGAGGCCAGAAGCAGTCACACTAAATGAGCAGCCAGAGAGGTAGGAGACAAAGCAGGAGAGCGTTGTTTCGCAAAGACCTAGGGAGTAAAGGGTGGTGAGGAGAAGGGAATGATAGACTGTGTCAAAAGCAGCAGAGAGGTTGTGGAAAACGAAATGAGAGAAGTGACCTTTGGACTGAGCTAAGAGTAAGTAATTTGTTACTTAAGTGAGGGCAGTTTCAGTTGAGTGAAGGGTATGGAAGCCTGACTGGAGAGGGTAAAGAAGAGAGTGGGAAGAGAGAAAGTGGGTCAGACGATTGAAGACAGTCGTTAGAGAATTTTAGAAGCAAAAGCAAGAAGAGACATGGAGCGATAGTTGGAGAGAGAGAGAGTGGGTCAATAAAGGTTTCTTGAGAATAAGGGAGATGAGAACTTGTTTGAAGGCCGAAGGGAAGATACCAATGTGGAGTGAGAGGTAAAAGACAGGAGCATGGTAACAACAGGCATTGGAAGAGAGGGAGCAGAGAAACTTGGAGGGGACAGTATCGAGAGGACAGGTTGTAGAATTGGAGGAGAGAAGAGAGAGGATCTCAGACACAGTTACAGGAGGGTGGCAGAGTGAGTGATAGAGAAGACAGGTAGGGGAGGCAAGTCTAATGAGATCAGATATCATTGTGGATGTAGTCAATTTTGTTTTTGAAGTAGATGGCAAAGTCAAGAGCAGTGATGTACGAGGGGCCGGAGGTGGGCAGTACACAGTAGAGATTTAATGGTAGCAATGAGGTGTCTGGGTTTATTGGACAGGGAGGAGATGAGGGATATGAAATATGCTTGTTTGAAAAAAGTGAGAGGGCAGACCAGCAGGAAGAAAGGATGAATTTAAAGTGGATGAAGTCAGCAATGGAGCGAGATGTCCTCTAGTGGCATTCAGAGGAGCAGGAACACTTTTTTTTGGAGGTGACGAGTAAGATTGTTGGGGTTTGGATTGGCGGGGAAAGAAGTGGGGTGGCTGGATCTGCAGTATCATGGACAACAGAGTGTGGAGTTGTAAAGAAAGACAGCAGAAAGAAAGACCAAATTGGAGAGGTCACAGAGATGGGAGAACACTAGGTCCAGGGAGTAACCATCATGGTGGGTGATGTAAATTGTCCATTGAGAGAGGCCATAGGAGGAAGTAAAAGTTAGGAGTTTAGAGCCAGTCGTAGTAATAGGAGAGTCAGCAAGGATATTAAAATCCCCAATGATAATAGTTGCCAAGAAATTGTGAGCAAGGGCCAGGATGATGATAGATGACAGCGACACAAAGGTGTGGGGCGGGAAGAAGGTGGATGGAGTGAACGTCAAAAGGAGAGGGAGGGTTCAGGTGGAATAATGCTGAAGTTGCTGCCAGATGACAATAGGACACCTACACCACCTTCCTGACAGTCCCCATGATAGGGGAGTGTGGGAGAAGGAGAGACCTCCGGGGGAGAGTGCAGCAGGGGGAGATACATGTTTCTGTAAGGAGACCAAAGGAATGAGAGAGGAAGAGGTCATGAATGGGAGGAAGTTTGTTGCAGACAGATCTTGCATTCCAGAGTTTAAAGGACAGGGGAAGGTGAGCAACAGGAAGGATGAGCATAAGGTTGGCAGGATTGGATGTTCGGGGGGGGGGGACAGGGTGATATATGGTGGATGAGGGAGCGGCAGTGGATAGATGGGATTGGCTTGGGTCTGTATTATTGAGTAATGTGGGGAGTCCTGTGGGTTAGTGGGTGGAAGTGTTGAATTGAGAGTAATATGGTACAGAAGATGTACTAATGAAGACCCTGCAGAGTCATGAAATTGAGGAGAGGGCCAAGGTCTAGTCCACATTCAGGTTAGACTCAGTTACAACTAGGGATGAGCGCACTCGGATTTATGAAATCCGAGCCCACCCGAACGTTGCGGATCCGAGTCGGATCCGAGACAGATCCGGGTATTGGCGCCAAATTCAAAAGTGAAACTGAGGCTCTGACTCATAATCCCGTTGTCGGATCTCGCGATACTCGGATCCTATAAATTCCCCGCTAGTCGCCGCCATCTTCACTCGGGCATTGATCAGGGTAGAGGGAGGGTGTGTTAGGTGGTCCTCTGTGCTGTTTAGTTCTGTGCTGTTTAGTTCTGTGCTGTTTAGTTCTGTGCTGTTTAGTTCTGTGCTGTTTAGTGCTGTACTGTGCTGTGCTGTGCTGTGCTGTGTTCTGCAGTATCAGTCCAGTGGTGCTGTGTGCTGTGCTCTGTCCTTCTGAGGTCAGTGGTGCTGCTGGGTCCTGTGCTGTGTCCTGTTCAGTCCAGTGGTGCTGTTTCCTGTGCTCTGTGCTTCTAAGGGCATAGTTATTTCCCCATTATTCCCAAGTTTTTAAAAAAAAAAAAAAAGTAAAAAAAAAAAAAAAAATTAAAAAAAAAAAAAAAAAAATATATAATAATTATAACCAAATTTGCAAAACCAATCCAGCAGTATAAGTCCATTGGTACTGCAATATTACCAAGTTCACACATTCTGCAGTATCAGTCCAGTGGTGCTGTGTCCTGTGCTCTGTCCTGCTGAGTTCCGTAGTGCTGCTGGGTCCTGTGCCGTGTCCTGTTCAGTCCAGTGGTGCTGTGTCCTGTGCTCTGTGCTTCTAAGGGCATAGTTATTTCCCCATTATTCCCAAGTTTTTAAAAAATAAAAAAAAAGTAAAAAAAAATAAAAAATTTAAAAAAAAAATAATAAATATATAATAATTATAACCAAATTTGCAAAACCAATCCAGCAGTATAAGTCCATTGGTACTGCAATATTACCAAGTTCACACATTCTGCAGTATCTTGTGCTACATATAATGGAGACCAAAAATTTGGAGGATAAAGTAGGGAAAGATCAAGACCCACTTCCTCCTAATGCTGAAGCTGCTGCCACTAGTCATGACATAGACGATGAAATGCCATCAACGTCGTCTTCCAAGCCCGATGCCCAATCTCGTAGTACCGGGCATGTAAAATCCAAAAAGCCCAAGTTAAGAAAAAGTAGCAAAAAGAGAAACTTAAAATCATCTGAGGAGAAACGTAAAGTTGCCAATATGCCATTTACGACACGGAGTGGCAAGGAACGGCTTAGGCCCTGGCCCGTGTTCATGACTAGTGGTTCAGCTTCACCCACGGATCTTAGCCCTCCTCCTCCTCCCCCCCCCTACAAAAAATTGAAGAGAGTTATGCTGTCAGCAACAAAACAGCAAACAACTCTGCCTTCTAAAGAGAAATTATCACAAATCCCCAAGGCGAGTCCAAGGGTGTTGGTGGTTGTCAAGCCTGACCTTCCCATCACTGTACGGGAAGAGGTGGCTCGGGAGGAGGCTATTGATGATGTAGCTGGCGCTGTGGAGGAACTTGATGATGAGGATGGTGATGTGGTTATTGTAAATGAGGCACCAGGGGGGGAAACAGCTGATGTCCATGGGATGAAAAAGCCCATCGTCATGCCTGGTCAGAAGACCAAAAAATGCACCTCTTCGGTCTGGAGTTATTTTTATCCAAATCCAGACAACCAATGTATGGCCATATGTAGCTTATGTAAAGCTCAAATAAGCAGGGGTAAGGATCTTGCCCACCTAGGAACATCCTCCCTTATACGTCACCTGAATAACCTTCATAGTTCAGTGGTTAGTTCAGGAACTGGGGCTAGGACCCTCATCGGTACAGGGACACCTAAATCCCGTGGTCCAGTTGGATACACACCAGCAACACCCTCCTCGTCAACTTCCTCCACAATCTCCATCAGATTCAGTCCTGCAGCCCAAGTCAGCAGCCAGACTGAGTCCTCCTCAATACGGGATTCATCCGAGGAATCCTGCAGCGGTACGCCTACTACTGCCACTGCTGCTGTTGCTGCTGTTAGTCGGTCATCTTCCCAGAGGGGAAGTCGTAAGACCGCTAAGTCTTTCACAAAACAATTGACCGTCCAACAGTCGTTTGCCATGACCACAAAATACGATAGTAGTCACCCTATTGCAAAGCGTATAACTGCGGCTGTAACTGCAATGTTGGTGTTAGACGTGCGCCCGGTGTCCGCCATCAGTGGAGTGGGATTTAGAGGGTTGATGGAGGTATTGTGGCCCCGGCACCAAATTTACTACCGGGGCCACTCCACTGTGCAGTCCATATTTAGGTGTATCAGATATTAAACAACGGTGACAGTTGATGCCCAATTTTTTAATTATATTGTGGCCTCGGTACCAAATTGTGTACCGGGGCCACCACACTACGCAGTCCAGATACTTGTTTGGTGGAATTCAGACCAGTTGAGGGTTTTATTATTATATTGTGTGGACCACTCTATCTATACCACACTACAACTCTATACCACTCTATTTCATACTTTAATTCTATTTCATACTTTAATTCTATTTCATACTTTAATTCTATTTCATACTTTAATTCTATGACTAATTACCATAAAGAGGAACAAAATAAACCAATTTTACCAAAAGTATAATATGACTTAGACTTACAAACACTACACTTGAAAGATCGTGCCTTTAAATGAAAAAGTCAGTCTTCATTGCACGACTATGTGCAACAGGGACAGTTTTTTGGGTTTACAAAGTCAAACAATAACACTTTGACCCTGTCTGTCTGGGATCTCAATGACGAATTGTCTGTACCATGTTTGGAGGAGGTATTGTGGCCCCGGTATAAAATTGGGTACCGGGGCCACCCCACTATGCAGTCCAGATACTTGTTTGGTGGAATTCTGACACGTGGAGGGTTTTTTAATTATATTGTGGCCTCGGTACCAAATTGTGTACCGGGGCCACCACACTACGCAGTCAAGATAGATAGATGCGTATTGCGTATCATAGATAAAGTACATTCAGTGGTGTGGGGCAAATTGAAAAATATTCAAAATGCACTGACATTATCAAAAACAAGAGGTTGTCACACGCTAAAACTCCAACATGTATATGATGGAGAGGATGGAGGAGCAGCCGTATGTGTAGTGTAATGCAGATCTGTTGAAGGTTTTTTATATATTTTATTGTGGTGCCCAGTGCCCACTCCTCTACGCAGTCCAGGTACATTTATTGGTGCGAATCATAAAAGTTCAGGGTTTTTAATATATATTGTGGTGACCCACTCCTCTACGCAGTCCAGGTACATTTATTGGTGCGAATCATAAAAGTTCAGGGTTTTTAAGATATTGTGGTGACCCACTCCTCTACGCAGTCCAGGTACATTTATTGGTGCGAATCATAAAAGTTCAGGGTTTTTAATATATATTGTGGTGACCCACTCCTCTACGCAGTCCAGGTACATTTATTGGTGCGAATCATAAAAGTTCGGGGTTTTTAATATATATTGTGGTGACCCACTCCTCTACGCAGTCCAGGTACATTTATTGGTGCGAATCATAAAAGTTCAGGGTTTTTAAGATATTGTGGTGACCCACTCCTCTACGCAGTCCAGGTACAATTATTGGTGCGATTCATAAAAGTTCGGGGTTTTTAAGATATTGTGGTGACCCACTCCTCTACGCAGTCCAGGTACATTTATTGGTGCGAATCATAAAAGTTCAGGGTTTTTAATATATATTGTGGTGACCCACTCCTCTACGCAGTCCAGGTACATTTATTGGTGCGAATCATAAAAGTTCAGGGTTTTTAAGATATTGTGGTGACCCACTCCTCTACGCAGTCCAGAAAGATACCTTGTTGCAACGTTTTGGACTAATAACTATATTGTGAGGTGTTCAGAATACACTGTAAATTAGTGGAAATGCTTGTTATTGAATGTTATTGAGGTTAATAATAGCCTAGGAGTGAAAATAAGCCCAAAAACTTGATTTTTAAACGTTTTATGTTTTTTTCAAAAAAAATCCGAATCCAAAACCTTAAATCCGAACCGAGACCTTTCGTCAAGTGTTTTGCGAGACAAATCCGAACCTCAAAAATAACGAAAATCCGGATCCAAAACACAAAACACGAGACCTCAAAAGTCGCCGGTGCACATCCCTAGTTACAACTCATCATACTTGTGATGACAGGCAAAGCTTTGAATAGGCTACAAAATACAATGAATTAGATACAAGGCTGAAACAGCTGTTGCAGAGGGAGGGAATGGCTGAGCAATTAGAACAGCAGGCTGATTAAACAAAGGGGATGTTGCAGTGAAATAAACTGACAGATAAAACAAATTTACTTGAGGTGAGAAGGAAATAAGTTCAGAGATCAAAACAAAGTTCTTGAGATGTGAAGCTTGCAGCCAGGAAGGAATGGAAACATCAGTAGTAAAATATGGAGTTGCAGGTGAATGCTGAAAGTTGTCCTCATGTAGCTGTGTTTGGTAGAATGTTTTCCTACTGTTCTCCATTTGTTCAATTCTTGTGTAATTTTTTTTGTTTTGCTATAGAAAATGGTGTATGCACTTGAAACAAATACACACTGACTGGCACAGGCTCTCTGTTTAATAAGTGAATAAACCCCCACTAATAGCATATTACAAAGACCGTTATAAATTATTAGGCAAATTAAAATATCAAATCGCACCCCAGATCTGTAGGCTTATGACCTTCTGCAGGGGCGAACGGAGGATTGTCGGGGGGGGGGGGGGGGGGGCTGTTCCCCCCGACCCCCCAAAAAAAAAACACCCCCCGCGAGAGCTGCTGCGCATGCGCAGCGCAGCAGCTCCGTTTCTTCAGCGCTGTCCTATACAGCAGCCATGGCGCTGTCTAAGAAGCGTCCGCGGCGGTGCTGTATACACTACAGCACCGCCGCGGACGCTTGTTTGACAGCACCGCGGCTGCTGTATAGGACAGTCCAGCTATAGCGGGCACTTAGTTAGCGCAGGGGGGGTTTCTGGAGACTCAGCAACCCCCCCTGCGTGCGCCACTGTTCTGTAGCAGTAGTATTGGGTAGCAGGTTCTTCTCCTTTTTATCAGTTTTAACTAGAGATGGACGGGTCCGGTTCCCCGAGAACCGAACCCACCCGAACTTTGGATATCCGAGTATCAATCTGAGTAGCTCGGTACTCTCCCGCCCGTTCTGAATCGAAATCGAAGCCGAACGTCATCGTGACATCGTCGGATCTCGGGGCTTGGTTCTCGCGATACTTCAACATTATAAATACACGCCTCCACAGCAATCCATCGCCATTTGACAGAGTGAGAGAGCAGGGTGTAGTCACAGG
The DNA here is from genome assembly GCF_038048845.1 of Mixophyes fleayi. NCBI lineage: Eukaryota > Metazoa > Chordata > Amphibia > Anura > Limnodynastidae > Mixophyes > Mixophyes fleayi. The sequence goes on along the minus strand of NC_134406.1, from coordinate 165,590,730 downwards.
CTGATTAGAGCAGGGACAGAGAATACAATATTGTTCTTGTAATTGCTTTAACCAAAGCCGCTAGAGAAGAGAGGAGGATAGAGGTTTATTATTTTTTGTTAATATTTGGCACTCCCCAGTGCTTTTGGGGTGTCCCCCATAATTGTGCATAAATATTTATGGCTGTCAAAAGTCATATCTGTCAGCAGTATCTACCAACTAATTTTTAGCACTACAAGTGCTTTGCACTCAGAATGGATTTAAAGCAGTCCACATATGATCAGAATGAGCAACCAGGTTCTGTCACCAGTCCTGATGTTAGTGTTCCCAGTACGTCATCTGGCCAAGGCGATGTCAAACAACAGAGTGTTTCCAAATCAGTGCAAAAAAAAAAAAAATTACTGTATTGAAGCAAAAAAGAAGTGTTACTGAGCAAAAGTTAAGTGCCGATAAAAAAAAAAATTACAAACATGCCATTCTACACACGCAGTGGCAAAGAGAGAATGAGGCCTTCACCTTTCTCTATTAGTGGCAGATCCAAAAAAGTTACCCAGCCTACAATTGGTGCACAACTACTGTTACGCATCAAAACCGAGCTGCAAGATAACAGTAAGGCATTAGAGGAGAATGTTTGCTCGGATTCACAAATGACAACAATCCCTGTGGAGAGTCCATCCAACAGTGGGATGTCTAATCATGAGCATTCTGATGATGTGTGCCTTAATAGCCCGAGTGTAGCCGGTGATACCCAAATTGAGGATGCCACTTTGGAATTAGAAGAGGATGAGGGGGAGATTTGTGTAGGCGACGAGGGTGCTAATGAGGATGTTGATGAGGATGAGGTTGTTTGTGTAAGTCCTGCACCAGTGGCAGCAGTTCTGGCATGTGACAAGAAAAAGGCCATTGTCATGCCTGGGCATAAAACAAAATAATCCACTTCTTATGTGTGGAATTATTTCTACCCAAATCCAAACAACAATTGTATAGCCATTTGTAGTGTATGTCAAGCCACAGTCAGTCGAGGGAGGGACCTTAACCATCTTGGAACCTCGTCTATGTTACGCCATTTAACGAGAGTTCATGGCAAAGTGTTGGGAAAAGCTGAAAGTTCTTCCCAAAAAAATACAAGCACTCCATCATCAGCTAAGACCCTCCGCTCACCGACATCCCGACGGCTACAAAATACACCCACCACACCATCCTCATCAATATCCTCAGTAGCGCTCGGAGTTAGCCCAGCATCCCACTTAAGGCTGGATGACTCCATCACTATTATTGATTGCTCTGAAGAAAGCGTTAGTCCCACTGCTGCTGCTGTTGCTGGGGGTGAATCGTCATCCCAGAGGCAGGTCAAGAAAATGAGCAGTCCTACATTTCAGCAATTAACTGTGAAACAATCATTTGCGAGGGGAAGCAAATATGACAGCAGTCACCCAGTCGCCAAGCGAATCACAGACGCCATGGCTGAAATGTTAGTGTTAGATCTGCGTCCAATCTCCACAATAAACGCAGCTGGTTTTTCACAGTTAATTGAGGTTTCGTGTCCGCATTACAGAATTCCATCGCGACACCATTTCTCCCGTAAAGCAATTCCACAACTATACCAAAAAGTGTGTAAAAATGTAGAGATTGCACTGAAAAATGCCATTCTGCCCACTTAACCACAGATATGTGGACAAGTGGAAGTGGCCAAACCAAAGACTATATGACTGTGACAGCCCACTGGGTTGGTCATTCATCTTCACTAGCAGGAACAGCAGCAGCATGTACACCACTACGTAACATTTGTCACAGGCAGTCCACTCTTTGTATCACCGGCTTCACTAACAAGCATACAGCTGACAATTTGTTACGCAAACTGAGAGATGTGATTGATGCATGGCTTATACCACTCGGACTCTCCCCAGCGTATGTCATTTCTGATAACGCCAACAATATAGTGCGAGCATTACAGCTGGGTGATTTCCAACATATTCCCTGTTTTGCTCACACCATCAACTTGGTGGTGCAGAGCTTCCTACGAAATAACAGTGAGGTGCAGGAGATGCTTTCGGTGGCCTGTAAAATTTCAGGCCATTTCAGGCATTCAGCCACAGCATGTAGGAGGTTACAGCAGCTCCAAGAGCAGTTTAACTTGCCCTGCCACCAACTTAAGCAAGAGGTGGTAACTAGGTGGAATTCCACCCTGTACATGCTTCAGAGGATGGAGGAACAGCGCAAAGCCATCCAAGCATATTGCACAAGCCATGACTTTGGGAAAGGAGGGGGGGGATGTATTTCACTCTTGCACAGTGGGGAATCCTTTCAGTCCTGTGCAAGGTGCTGAAACCATTTGAAGTTGTGACGTGTGAGGTGAGTGCAGACTCTGCTAGTTTGAGCCAAGTCATTCCTTTAATTAGACTATTAGAAAAGCAGCTTGAGAAAATGAAGGAGGAGCTGAAAGCAAGCAATTCAGCAAAGTATGTTGGCCTTGTCGATCAAGTACTTAATTCGCTTCACAATGATCCTCGAGTTATTAAGATCTTGAATTCGGATCAGTATGTTTTGGCCACTGTGCTTGATCCAAGGTTTAAAACCTACATTGAGTCTTTACTTGTAAATGAGCGAGATGTGAACTTTTGCAAGGAGCCATTGCTCAGCAAGTTGGCCGCTGAACTGGGCCTCGGCTTGACGACGTGTCCTCCTTCACTTTCTCAAGCAGCTGCTGCTCGTAAAAAATTAAATTTCCCAAAAAGAAGCAGGGAAGACGCAGGGGGCAGACCAGAACAATTTAACATCTGGGCTGGTTTGAAGGATTTTTCCAAAAAAATGTGTCACTTTGACCATAACTCCATCCAATACGAGTATAAACATGCAAAGGATGGTGGAGGATTACTTTCAAGAGGTAGTTGATATGGAAATGTCAGACAGTCCCTTTCCTTACTGGAAAGAAAAGCAGGCCATTTGGAAACCCATGCACAAACTTGCTTTGCAATACCTAAGCTGCCCACCCTCCAGTGTGTACTCTGAACGAGTGTTCAGCACAGCAGGGAACTTAGTCAGTGATTGCCGTAGAAGGTTACTTCCCAAAATTGTGGAGAAAATGATGTTTATAAAAATGAACTACATCTTCCACGAGGAAGGCCTTCACCATCCAAGACATCCAAGCACTGACTGTTCTCTAATGGCGGATTCAAGCGGCGATGAATTGATAGTCTGTGATGATGACGTACACACTGATGAGGGTGAGGATGAAGCTGAAGATGATGACGATAACATCTTTTTAAAACTTTCTATGTAAGTGTAGGGTGCAATCTACCCCCAAAAAGGAAAGGGACTTGTGGCATTTTCATATCATGTACCGTCTTGAAAGTCTGCTGTTTGGGCAATTTCTCCTTAAGGGTAGGGTGTTATAGACAGAGTGACCCCAAACTGCCTTTGTCCATTTCTCTTAATATTGTACAGTCCATAACGGCTGAATTTTTTGGTATTTTATACAAGTGGAGGGGGGCCTATAGAGACAGAAACCAAACTGCCTTTTTCCATTTCTTTACATATTTAACTATAAGTGTAGGGTGTAATACACATCCAAAGACGATGGCTGCATTGCCAATATGCATAGATGGAGAGGAAGACAATCTGTTTTGTGTGTAGAATAAATGAAGGCCTACCAAGGAAGAATTAAACTGTTTTTTGGATGATTTATTACCTCTACAATTAGATTACTTATCTCTAAAACAGTTGGAGCACTAAATTGGGTTATTTTAGGCCCAAAAACGTTGATTTTACAACAAAATAGCAAAACAAAACCAAAACACGCAATGGCGGTTTTCCAAAACACGACGATAATCCAGATCCAAAACCAAAACACGGGGGTCAGTGACCATCTCTAGTTTTAACTCAGAATTAAGCTATATTAATTCTAGTACACTGGTAACTAAACACAATTAGAACTAGACACATTAGCTAATGCAGACATAACTGGCTTGCAGCCATAGTACACAGATTATATGTGGTTAAAGACATCTGATCAGTAACATCAATCAGCCCCCACTAACCCACAGCACAGGCTAGCAAAAGACTTAAACTTGCAGTGAAAAAAACAACATACCATAAATGAAACAAAAAGATATTTCACATTATCCTATTTTTATCACAAGATTCTTTGGTAGTAATGGATATAAATTTAACTGTTACTTGAGGTAAGTGGAGGTGCTAGTTCTGCATCTTATACTGCATAAAAACAGTTTTGTGGCTAGTCAATTTGTGTAAAGTTGCATATGGATGGAATATAACAGCTAACGAATTGTTGCCTTTCTGGGAGGATGTTTGAGAGTGAGTTCCGTAGGGCATGGCAGTGTTTATGAATAATTGATTTCATTTGTTTAAATGAATTTGAATTTTGGGTAACTCTGTAAAAGGTTGAAAGGTTGGGATATTGTATTTTTGTATTTGTGGAGAGATGTTATATCAGTTTGGCTTTTGTAAGTGTTTCTTCTATCTTTGATTTACTGTATTTTGTGTTAGGTTTTTTGTTTGTTATTTTAAATCTTGGAGAAATTCTGTTTGAGAAATTTCTTCTAGCGTATTATTATTATTATCATCGTTTATTTGTAGGGCGTCACAAGGTTTCCGCAGCGCCGCACATAGTACAAACAGTAGACTATACAGGGTAGAACAGTACAGAACAATAAACACACAGTACCAGTACTTCAGAAACTCCGGGAGGGCAGATACAGTAGAGACGGAGCAGAAGAACAGGTATGGAGACTGGAGGGAAGAGGGCCCTGCTCATTCGAGCTTACATCCTAAGGGAGGGTAAACAAAGTCAGGCACAAAAGGGAGCCAGTGAATCAAAGGGGAGTGATGAGGGGTCAAGGGAGGATGAGCAGAAGAGATGAGAGGTTAAATGGATGGTTGGTAGGCCTTAAGGAACAGGTGAGTTTTAAGTGCCCGTTTGAAGGAGCACAGATTGGGAGAGAGACGGATGGCGCGAGGGAGGTCGTTCCAGTTATTCCAGCACAGACCCCCTGTCTTCTCAACCAAAATGTTTCAACTCAGATTGTTTTTTTTACTGTATTCATTGTACACAAGACTTTCAAACTTACAGTATACTTTTGAAACTGTGTATATGCGGGTGGTGTCATTATGTAAATGTATATATTTTACAGATTTTTTTACTCACTTCTACGGAGTACAATACTGAAACACACTCAACACCAAATGAATAACAAGCTATTGTAGCATAATGTTAGACAAAAATAATATCAACAACTCTTTTAGTTTTGTTTATTCTGATTATATAAATTTGCTTACATGTGGTTAGTGGTAAGAAGAGACAAGTGCATGTGTTAATAATTTTAAAATATTGTGACAATATATTTAATTTCTCACATACTTCTTGCACTCAAAATTATTATTCATGTGACCTTTTATTTGACACATGCCTCCATAAGCTTCGTAAACTTTTTCATATCACACCCATTCATGACAAAGGCCTTATTTTTCTTCTTGAGCTCATCAATTAAATCCAGCACCATCATTCCCCGAGTGAATTTTCCACAGAGCTCCACAGTCACTGCACATTCAATGACCTTTGTAACTGTGCTGCCATCAATGGCTGCAGCCATAGCATACGAGTCACAGGAAATAAATCCGGGCCCATCTACTATAGCCTTTACCTCCTTCTCACTTCTGGAATACTGCAAGCTGTGGGCATAGATCTTCTTTATGAAGTCCGCTTTCTTTGTCCCCGTGTTCACCCATTGGTCATACCACTCCTGTGTGATCATAGAAGACTATTATTATCTTTTATTTATAAACCGTTAACAGGGAATCATGACACAGGCAAATGACATACAAAGACATGAAACAGAAGGTGAAGATTGCCCTGCCCAAATAAGTTTACAATCTAAATGGTGTGGAGAACACTTGTTATTCCACTACCTTATAGCATTAATTGTGATTATTATGAAACAGGTCCTAAAAGGGAACCTTAAACTAATACGAATATATTTTACTCATTTTTATGCTTAGATTTAATGAACAGTTTTTGATCCCATGTCGGAGATTAGTCATCCAGAAAGTACAGCAATTCCTTGTTGTGTTCATCATAATTGCTACCATCCAGCTATTAGAATTCTACAACATTATGTAATTTTAATTGCTGAAAGTAAGACAGTGCTAGGATACTAGATATAAGACAAGCATCAATCTCTGCACTAACCATTGTCCAGACTGGGCGAAAGGTGAGTAAATGTACCAAAGTATATGTGGAGTATGAAGCTCACCTCTACAAATATATGCTATAGTTTTAAAATTCCTTTAAAATTTAAACAAAAGACAAAGTGACTATTTATTTATTATGCCTTCTACATTAACTTTGTTGGCCACTACAATTAATGTTACCATTTAACTTTTTTGGATCGTTTTTATACCATCGCAGCATAGATTCTGAATGGATTTATAAAAATGAGTTGGACAGAGGTAGCGTCATGATATGAGGAAAGAAATGGTGGTAGGGTCCAGCAAGAGCAAAAGGTAACTGGTATTCGGCGCTTGTCAACTGATGCGAAAGGTCTTGTGTGGCATGTACCTTCTATATTTAACAAATTTCATACATTTAAAAAAAATTATATTGTTTGATATTCAAACTTATTTGGTAGAAGCAGGTCTATGACCTTTGACTATGGTTATTTTAGTCTGAGCTAGGTATTATTTGTCGTGGGGGGGGGGGGGGAATACAATAATATTCTAGAATTCTTACTGTCAGATTGGGACCCACTAACTTGATCAGAACACACAAAATATTGCCTTTGTGTTTCCTAGTTTAGATCATATTACCATATGAAGAGATTTCTCAAAAGCTTATCCTAAAAAATCCAAGTGTAGTGAAATACCTGAGGACGCATCCTGTTCTACATTACAAGTATACTAGAGCCATGAAAAAGGAAAAAACACAATCATGTGATAAGTGAAATTTACAGGCCTGCACATCTAAAGGAAAGGAGCTTTGTATGTGAAACGCTATTTCTAGTGATAAAATGTTATGTATTTATAAGCCAGCATATTAGCATGACTGCACTTCAAAAATTATTCTTGCTACAGACAATATTTTGCACAGCGAATCAAAAGGCACATGAGGATTACAGTCAAAAATGTTTAATCCAGGAAAGCTGTAATTCACATATACTCAAAAGGCACAGATTTATCCATCAATTTGAAAATTACATTTTTGTGCAGCTACTCTTGTGGTACGGATAAGAAAGTCTGTTAGGGTTAAGAGCATGTCCAACTACTGGGTGCAAAACTTGCACCTAGAAAATCAATTTAATGCTGTAAGGCAGAACATGTAAAATTCACAACCTAATTTAGAGTAGAGTAGAGGGGGCATGCTCTAGTTTAACAATAAAATGCAGTGTAGAAATCGAGTTGGACAGTATGCATGCAGCAAAAAAAAAAAAAAAAAAAGTGGCATTTGCCCCCCCCTTGTTGTGCAAATGGTTTTCTCAGATGTAAATGCTGCATAGAGCCAAAATTTGCTCTAAATCGCCTGTAAAGCGTACAAAATCCAAATTAATCCTTGCATACAGTGCTGGCAAAAATATTGGCACCCTTGCACTTTTCACAGTGTATAATTTCTTTTAATCCTTATATTTAGAAGAAATGATATTTAGTTGTCCACAATTATTTATCTGTTAATATATAGAACTTTTGCTTTTAAATTGATTGCAGTTATTTTGACCACTTTTCTTGGGCAGATTGCTCCAGTTCTCCCTGATTTAAAGGGTGCCTTCTCCTTCTATTTTGAGATCTCTCGACAGGTGTTTTATGGAAATTAGAGCTTGATTTATTGCTGGCCACTTCAGAACAGTCCAACATCTCACCTTGAACATTTCCTATGTGCTTTTTGAAGTATGTTTGGAGTAAATTGTCCTGCTGGAAGACCCATAGCCTTCTTTAGAGAACCAGCTTTCTGACACTGGTTTCAACAATGCGCTCTAAAATGGCCTGGCAAACTCCAGATTTTGTGATGCCATACCCACATTCAAGACAACCAGTGCCAGTGTCACACACCAGGCTGTCAAGTTCTGTCACTTACCTCTTTGCTGCCTTTCCAAGTTGTTCCTGCGGTCTCCAGGCTCTGCTGGTTTCAGACCTCTCTGTAAGATGCTGTCCAATCTGTCTCCACTCCAGAGATCCCTCCAGAATCAGAACTGGTTTCTCCACTCATGTGGCTCCTATCACAGCCCTTACCAAAAATTGGTCCGATCCCTCCAGTTGGTCTAAAGAAACTAAAGCAGAATTCCATTGCATTAAACAACTCTTCATTTCCATTCCAGTTCCTCGCCAGCCTGGTTTATCCCAACCTTTCAACCTGGAAGTGGATACCTCTGCAGTAGGTGTAGGTGTTGTTTTAGCTCAAATTTGTGAAGATGGATATCTTCATCCCTGTGGCTATTTTTCTTTCAAATTTCTGCCGGCAGAGAAAAACTACTCTATAGGAGCAGATCAAGAATAGCCATTAAGTTGGAAGAATGGAGACATTTGTTGGAAGGTGCCAAATATCCCATCTCTGTCCTCACAGATCATAAAATCCTTCTGTACCTAAAGTCATCCCAGTGTCTCAATCCAAGACAAGATAGATGGGCCTTGTTCTTTTCCAGGTTTGACTTCAAAGTAACCTACCGGCCAGGATCCCAGAATTTTAAGGCCAATGCTCTTTCTTGTTCCATGGTTCAAGATGAGAATCTTTACCCAAAAAAGTCCCATCATCGATCCTGTGTCCTTTTCTACCACCAATATTGTTCCTACCCCGCCTCTGGGAAAAATTTTCATAGCTCCAGCACTTTGGAAAATTGGGAGGCATGAGTCCAGTGAAGCAATTTCATGCAAACATTCTGGAGTTCAGAAGACTTTCAAATTTCTCCAAAAATCCTATTGGTGGCCTACTCTCAAGCAGGACATCCAAGAATTCATAGCTTCTTGTTCCAGAGGTGTAAAATGTCTCGCCGGACACCTGCCGGCCAACTTCAACCCTGGTTTCATCTGTCTATGGACTTCATTACTGATCTATCAATTTCTAATGGGTTCAACACCATCTGGATTGTAGTAGACCCAGTTGGTTCTCCAGTATGGCCCATTTTGTCCCTCTCACTGGAATACCCTCCGCTTCATAGCTAGCTCAATTGTTTATTCAGGAGATTTTTAGGCTTGATGGCTTGTCTTTAGAAATAATTTCCGATCGTGGGGTCCAGTTTGTGGCCAAGTGCTGGCGGACTTTGTGTTCAGCTCTTCAAGTGAAGCTCAAGTTTTCTTCAGCCTATCACCCCAAAACAAATGGCCAACCTGAAAGGGTGAACCAGTATTTAGAAACTTTTCTTCACATATTTATCTCATCATCACCATGGGGCAGTATGGTGGCATAGTGATTAGCACTTCTGCCTCACAGCACTGGGGTCATGAGTTCAATTCAAACCATGACCTTATCTGTGTGGAGTTTGTATGTTCTCCCCGAGTTTGCGTGGTTTTCCTCTGAGAGCTCCGGTTTCCTGCCACTCTCCAAAAAAAACATACAAGTAGGTTAATTGGCTGCTATCAAATTGACCCTAGTTTCTCTGTCTGTGTGTGTGTGTGTGTGTGTGTGTATGTGTGTGTGTGTGTATGTGTGTATGTGTGTATGTGTGTATGTGTGTATGTGTGTATGTGTGTATGTATGTGTGTGTGTGTGTGTGTTAGGGGATTTAGACTGTAAGCCCCAATGGGGCAGGGACTGGTGTGTGTGAGTTTTCTGAACAGCGCTGCAGAATTAGTGGCGTTCTATAAATAGCTGATGATGATCTTTACAAGACAACTGGAAAGAACTCTTACCCTGGGCAGAATTCTCCCACAATATTCAGTACCACTCCTCCGCTTGGTCTACACCCTTTTTTTTTTACAGTCTATAGTCTTCATCCCAGAACACCTGAGTTTCAGCCTCTTCCTTCCGCCATTGTACCTGCTGCTGATAACACCTAAGTTCGGTTCTCTAAAATATTGAAGGAAGTCCGTTCTTCCCTGTTAAAGGCTTCCTCTAATTACAAAAAATTTGCTGATCGCAAACATCGAGCAATACCCAGTCTCAAACCAGGGGATTGAGTCTGGCTCTCCACTCGCATCCTGAGGCTTAATGTTACTTCCATGAAATTTGCCCCAGCTGCATTGGTCCTTTTTCAATAGAGCAAGTCATCAGCCCAGTAGTTTACAAACTCAAACTTCCTCCATATCTACGAATCCCAAATTCCTTCTACATATCCTTGTTGAAACGTTTGGTCCTGAATAGGTTTCATTCTGCACTCCCTAAGACTCCTGAAATCCAAATTCAACGAGGAGTGGAGTATGAAGTTGAATGGAAACTAGATTCACGGAGTCACCATGGTTATCTTCAGTACCTTATTGATTGGAAGGGTTACAGCCCCGAAGAACGAGCCTGGATTAAAGCCACTGATGTATGTGCGCCATGCTTGATCCGTATCTTCCATGCAAAATTCCCTTTGAAGCCCAAGATGTCCAGGGTCCATCATCAAAAGTGTTGGGGTAGGGGGGGTACTATAACACCAGGCTCTCAGGTTCTGTCACTTACCTCTTTGCTGCCTTTCCAAGTTGTCCCTGTGGTCCTCAGGCTCTGCTGGTTTCAGACCTCTCTGAAAGATGCTGTCCAATCTGTCTCCACTTCATAGATCCCTCCATAATCAGAGTATGGGTGTGGCCATCTTGGATTTGGTCACATGATTCCTCTCAGCCAATCAGGTGATAACAGCCTCCATTTTAGATTCCCTCCAAAACCAGTTCATGGGAGCTGCCATCTTGAATATAGTCACTTGATCCATCTCAGCAACTCAGAGGGCTGCTTCTGCCCAGCTGACTGCAGCCTCCAATCAGGAATCAACAACAACTATAAAAGGACTTCCTGGAGCCCTTACCTGTTGCCAGTGCAACATTGTATTTCAGCTGCCAACCTGGTTCCCAGCAGTCTTGCTATTAATCCAGCTCAGACAGTGCAGTCTGCATTCCGGCTCCAGTCCGATTCAAACACTCTGATTTCATCCATTCTGGTTTCATTCCAGGTACTGCATTCCGGTTACACAATTCTGGTTCCAGTCCGTTTCCACTCCGGTCCAGCATTACGGTTCTTGTCTGCTCTCCTCTGCTAGTGTAATCACCATTTGCACTAGTCCATTCACTACCTGCAGAGGGACATTATCAGGCCACCCAGCTTTATCCATGTAGTCATCAGTCAAACTCCAGAGACACAACCTAAACTAGGTACAGACAGATCCTCAGGCGTGACAGCCAGATGCAGCACAGCAACCCAAAAAGATTGCGGAAACTCCTCTGCGTTTGACTGTAGGGAAGGTGTTCTTGTCATTTTGCTTTATGTAAATATAGGGATGATGTACTTTATAAAAATGTTTAAAGTGGTCTCACCTGTCCACAGGATATTCTCCCAGAAGGAATTTTGCTTATTCAGGTGTGTTTGGGCAATCTCCAGTTAGGTTTTCTTAGGTCTGTCTTCCAGCATTGGGCCCGTCCTACCATATAAACCCCCTTTCATTGAGTTGGAGATGGATGGTGCAAGTTTAAACAGTCTGAAGGTCAGCTTTAATCCAGTTTGATCCAGGTGCTTTATCAACTATTTAAACAATCCTGTACAGCAATCTCCAATCAAGTTTTCTTTCCTTGGAGGTTAGCTAGAGGGCCATGAGCTTAAACTACCTAACATTACGTACATTGAAAAAATATTTCAAACTACTTCTAAAAAAACATGCCAATAATTTTGTCCAGTCTATTTAAATATTTGGATGTGGAATACGATACAACTGAATACATTTTTCTGCTTGTTGTGTTTATTCTACTGCATATCAAACCATGTGGACACCAAATATTTTTTAGTTTCAACAATGTTCTAGAAAACAATGGTGCATTATGAGAAAAAATGCTGCAAGAGAACTACTATTTTGTCCCCAAATATAAAATACAATATATGTATTGCAATTTCACCATTTGCAGGATACTAGCTTGATGGAGACTATGGAGTCCTGAAGACCAACCATGTTCTTCTTAATATTGCAAAGATACTCCCAGGTGCCTGTAAACCTTATTAATTGAACCAAACCTAAAACATCATATGTCATAGTCATGGGATTAACAAGAATCATTATCATTACCATACCCTGGGTAGATGTAGTACCAACAACATGAATGGAACGGAACTCCATTATGAAGCACAAAATCGTTGAGATGCAGCACAACATGCTCTTTGGCAAGATAGTCATTTGCAGAGAAGCAGTTTTCAGCTTATAAATGGAATTGGGAAGAGTGAAGACATTTGTGATGTATGGACTAGATTTTGAGGAGCACTGCAAAAACGTGTTTTAATATGGCAGAAATGGGATAAAGAGGTGATGTGAACTCATTTTTAAAGATGTTCCTATGGCTATTTCCACACTGCAAATTGAGGATATTCTTTGCACTAGCTCTAAGCGAGTAGGATTCTTCTCTTGTGGTATACGTTTAATGGGGTGCACTATGCACCCTCCAGTTGCACTTTGAAGGAGAGGCGCATATATTAAGCAAACACAAAATTGTCATAAGTAAAATACAAATAAAATTCATGTTTCATTTAAGTTATCCTCATTCATGACTTGTGCATACTTTAGCAAACTATTGAAAAAATTATTTAATGAAAGAGGTGGCTCTAAAGTGTTAGAGCGTTTGGAATTTTGCTGTGTGCATCAGAATTATATTCCACGTCCCAAATAATGTAAATTCTAGTTTGCATTCTGAGATTGGAGACTATGGGCTATATTTACTAAGCTGCGGGTTTGAAAAAGTGGGGATGTTGCCTATAGCAACCAATCAGATTCTAGCTGTCATTTTGTAGAAGGTACTAAATAAATGAAAGCTTGAATCTGATTGGTTGCTATAGGCAACATCCCCACTTTTTCAAACCCGCAGCTTAGTAAATCTAGCCCTATATGTGTCCTTGAAATACGCTGCGTGGACAGTCTATATGCAACGATGCAAAATAAATATACTATATCTACCCCTGGAGAAAAAGATATTAAACATTTTTTGGAGTTACAGAACATACTGGTGTACTTTTATGGGAATTGGTGCAAATGTAACTGAAGAATAAATGTCATAACTCATAGCAGCCAATCAAAACCTGATATTTTCTAGAACAGTTTGAAAACAAACAAATAAAACAAGCAAAAAGAAATAAAATACATTTTCTGATGTCATAGGCTAAAACACTTTCCACAATTACCTGTGTAGCAGTTTTCATAAATTTCATGTTTAACTCCTTTCCATCTCAATTGGCCTAGTGTTTAAAGAAACTATTCTCCTAAATATTTATCATGGGGAATATTTTCCTACCACCATTGTAGAACACATACGGTATAATTTTATTCAAAAGTGTGCGAGACCTTCAGTACGGCATGGCCTATAAAAGTGTACAATTTACTTTGTTTTTAAATAAACTACCGCAATGCAAATTAGACATAATTACACAATTAAATGCAAAATTAATTACACTTTACTCATATATTTCAATAGTTCTCTACGAAAGGCCTTACCCATGACAGCTTGCTACGGCATGAATGCTCCCAAGTAGCAATGTAAGTTTTACACAAGAACTCATTCAGGACAATGTAGGCTCCTTCTGGGTCTGCGAGAAAGTTAAACTCTCCACAGGCTGTGGTATTTCCTCTTGCTAAAAAGGGGAAGAAAAAAAAATTAGCCCTCAATCAAAATTACTGAAATTATTGAGCATGCAAAACATTTTCCCCTCATAGTGACCATGACTAGAGTATGGTTTATTTCATTATTTTGCTTGAAATTTCCCCACAACAGTCAAAAGGAGCAGGTGTTAAAAAGGTCAGACATCCAGAGGTTTCTGGTAATTTTACTCAATGCCAATGTTATTAGTAGGCAAGAAATATAATAAATAGAAAGACTTTTTATTCTTTTCAGTAAAGGTGACGAACATAAAAGTGTGTGATTTTATCACAATTCAACTATGTTCTACATGTTTACCTACTGTTTAATTATGAATAAAACAGCCAAGTATGGATTATGGGTAAGAAAAGAAAGGTAGATTTTCCCTAGCTCCCCATTTTTAAACTCCAACCTTTGGGTTGAATAGTAAAATTCATTAAGTAGGAAATCAATTTGAGAATTCTACTTTCCATACCATTTAATCCAAATCCGTTTTGTACTTAAAGTGTGAAAAAATGGTTCTGGTTATTGGAGTCTGTTACATCTATTTCTTAAACTTACAGGCAAACATTCAGTAAACACATTTTTTATAATTTTTCTGGATTGCTTTCCAGCAATCATTTCAACTCCAGAAAAGTACTCCGTTACTTCTCCTGATATTAATGTAACCCCTGGGGATGCTGCAGTTGGACTTGAGCACCCAGGGGCTAATAATCACAATTGCATCAGTAAGAAAAGAGATGCATATAGCTATTTACCAGTCAAGGAGAAGGAACTACATCTCCCAGAAAGCTGTTATGAAGAGGGGGCGGAGCCTAAGAAGACTGAGAAACCAGAGGGCGGAGAGAGAGAGGGAGAGAGGAGCTTCCTGGGAGAGACTGAGCTGTGTGACCAGTTCAGATAGGTGACCCTAGGCAGAAGGGCACTGGATGAGTGATCTGAGCAGAGAGAGCAGTCTGCAGAGATATCAAAGCTCGGTGCAGTTCTGAACAGAACCTGCTGGAAGCCACAGTTTGAAGCTGTAGGAGGAGGTTTGCATGCATCTCTGAAGAAGGACATTTTACAAGTCAGCCATTTTGGAGATAATCAAGTTCAGACCTGTGACACACTGGTGCAGATAAGTTACTGGTTATTTTTATCTATCTGTTGTTGTTCAAGTGGGGTTTGGACTATATCTGGCCACAAGGGCTGAAGAGTTAGGGATAGATGGGTGGGCAGGTAAATATGCACCAAGTGTGTGTCTAATCAGCACTTGTGGAACTACAAGTCCCAGGATACAAATTAGAAAGGATTTTACAGTTGCTGCTAGAGGAGGGTCTGCATACTGTGACTGCTGTACCTCACTGCAAGTGATTTAAAGACCTCCAAAATCTGCAAACTGGACACATGATGTTTCCATGCCATGCTGCATACATACAGAAGGGCCCCAACTTGCAGTGCACTGCTCTATTTGTGTGGTGTGTTTGAATACTGCTGTGTGTGTTTGGCAGTACATTGTAGGGCTATAAGGGAAAATATATAAATTCACCCTGCAAGATATTCACAGTATCAGGAGCAAGTAAGATATCTGATATATTTTTTCATGTGTATAAAGCTGTGACAGTTAATGGTTATATTGTTATATATTATATTATATTGTATGCTGTTATTGATTTATTGCGAGTTTTTGTGTTAACTTGGTGTGCATAGTAAGAAGTGGTGCGCCACTTTCATCCACACTTGTTTTATTACTGTATTGTATTGTTTGCACTATTATTTCAAATTATACCAAAGTATATTTTTCTATAAAATTACAAAGCTGCATTTAGGATTTCCATTTAAATAAATGTGCCTGGCTGGCTTTTGCAGCACACATTTTGTCACAGAGTGTTAATACTGGGCAGGGGGTTTCCCGAATCTCCCCCTGGTGTATCTTTTGAACACCCCCCAGAAGAGAAAGCAGAGATTCGGGTGGAGGCACTGAAAACCAAGTACCAAGGTGAGAAGCATCTGCGTGGTTCAATATATATATATATATACCCTCACAACGCTTAATACACAAGGGGGTGTTACATTAATACTATAAATTATGTTTTCTATACCTTAAAATCTGACAGTTCTAATGGTTGCATGGCAAGCTGACTCCACCTCCACCCCCCACTACCAGTATTATGTACACAGATTAATCGCTGTCACAAAACAAAATCCTTAACATTAGTTGTATGGGGAAAAGAAAGTTGGGCGGGGTGGTCCCATCCTATGCTTATATACAGTTTAAAAGAGTTGTCCACTCTTGGGGGGGCAACCACCCTGAGAGAATTAACAAAAGTAATCACTATGTTTGAGAGTACTAGGCTAATCTTATTAAATAAATAACCTTAACATTAATCCACTCTACCCAAGCTTTAACCCTTGACTTTACAGTAGCCCTAGTTCTAACTGTAAACCTGGATAATGCTCTAGAAGAGCGAAAAGTTAAGACTTTTACATTTTCTATACAGGCCAACATGAGGCGTGCCTAGTGTGGTAGCTTGCAGTAAGCAGTGGTGAGCTTCTCATCTCAGAGGTTTGTTAAAAAAAAAAAAAAAAACTAATACACAAGTCCGCGAAAGGGACTGGGCCGATCTAGGATACATCCATAAAATAGGGTATACTCACATCAAAGTTATAAGAGGTAATAATTATAATATTTAGATAGAAAGGTTTAAGCTGTTTGGATGCAAAATGCAATAAGACAATTGATTACAGGCTGCACAGGTACCTACACATTGCAGTTAGTTCTGAAGGATGAGGTTTGTGAACATTTCAATCTGTCTGTAGAGCATGGCAACACTTGATGCCCAGGTGAATATGAAAGTTAACAAATAGAAGCTCAGGAGGGGCTTAGGTAACAATACAGCTAGGGACTTTAGGTATATGGATTCCTAAGGAGCATAGTATAGACTTCAGAGGATTCACAATAGGAACACATTGGAACGAAGCAAAAGAAAAGAGGAGATAGCTATAACGTTTTCTGCTGACATGCCCTGAGAGAATTATGGAAAGATGGAACAAGTTATAAAATCTATTTTTTTTTGCATAATTACTAGTACAACATATAAACAAAATCCACATAATTAACTTACATTCCATATTTCCACCCATTATGTACAGACTGTAAAGTTTCTCGGGAAACTTAGGGTCCATTTTAACTGCTATAGCCAAGTTGGTCAGCGGGCCTGTCGCCACCAAAGAGATCTAAAATACAGAATAAAAATAAAAAAAAAAAAAACAAAAAAAAAAAAAAACACACATACATACACACACGCACGACAAACTTTGAAATACAGCAACTAATGGTTCATAGATCACCTTATTCCTGCATGTTTGGCATATAATGCCAAAGTATTTAAATGCACAACAATTGTGACCAAGTGTTGCAGAAGAAATAGTGTTTTGACTATTCTTATATTAACGCTTTACATTACAACCTCACCTAACCATGTGTGCCAGTATGTAAATGTAAATTTGTCTTTGGTGTATATCCCAATGTGAAATCTGCAATGGTGTCCTTATTTGGACAGTGGTGCAGAGCTACAGAGTAAATTACAAGGGGGATGGGATTTAAAAAAAAAAAAAAGCCTTTCATCATTTCTCTAATGCATTAATGTCATAGATGGGATTCATGTTAAAAAAAAACATGAATCCCATCTATGATTCCTGTTTATCGTGTTGGTCGTGGTACAAGACTAAAGTTTAGGAAGGCTGTATAGAGATGCCACCTAAGAACATCCGAGATGTTATGGGTAACAAATCATTAGATTTTGAGGAAAATAGCAAGGTCATAGGTAACAAAGTATTAAATATTGGCTAAACACTATGAGACATTGCAAATTATATAATTCATTATTAATGAGAGTGGTTCATACCATAGTACCCTCAATGCTAACAAAGTAATAACAGAAATAGCACTACAGTACACACTCTTTTACAGCTACCTTGGCTATAAAATAATGGCAATTTTAACAGCGACAACTAGGACTAAGGATGTGCGGGCTCGGATTTACTAAATCCGAACAGCCCCGAACAGTGCGGATCCGAGCCCGATCCGAGCACTGTTTGGGTATTCCCGCCGATTGCAAAACTCAAAGGCTTTTCGTTATAATCCCGCCGTCGGATCTCGCGATACTCGGATTCTTTAAATTCCCCGGTTGCCGCCGCCATCTTCACTCGGGCATTGATCAGGGAAGCGGGAGGGTGTGTTTGTTAGTGGTGTCTTCTCTGTCCGGGTCATTCCTGTGGTTCTGTCCTGGTTAGTGCAGTGGTGCTGTGTCCTGTGCTCTGTCCTGCTAAGTCCATTGGTACTGCTATATATCAACTTTCACTGTTCCTGCAGTCTAAAAAAATTGGTACTGCTGTATAACTCCAGTCCAGTGGTACTGGCCTGTGCCGCATATAATTTTTAAAGCCATTGCCGGGTGTGTGGTTTAGGGGTACGCTCTCTTGTGCTGCATATAATGGAGTAAAAAAATTTGGATGATAAAGTAGGGAAAGATCAAGAACCACTTCCTCCTAATGCTGAAGCTGCTGCCACTAATCATGACATAGACAATGAAATGCCATCAACGTCGTCTGCCAAGGCCGATGCCCAATCTCCTAGTAGAGGGCATGTAAAATCCAAAAAGCCAAAGTTCACTAAAATTAGCAAAAAGAGAAACTTTAAATCATCTGAGGAGAAACGTAAACTTGCCAATATGCCATTTACGACACGGAGTGGCAAGGAACGGCTTAGGCCCTGGCCCGTGTTCACGACTAGTGGTTCAGCTTCACCCAAGGATCTAAGCCCTCCTCCCCCCCCCTCTAAAAATTTTAGAGAGTTAAGCTATCATCAAAAACACAGCAAACAACTCTGCCTTCTAAAGAGATGGCATCACAAATCCCCAAGGCGAGTCCAAGGGTGTTGGTGGTTGCGAAGCCTGACCTTCCCATAACTGTACGGGAAGAGGTGGCTCCTTCCACCATTTGCAGCACGCCCTCTGCATATGCTGGAAGGATCACCCACAGTGCAGTTACAGATTTGGCTAATGAAGGTGTCAATGTTGTACACCGGGAGGAGGATATTGATGTAGCTGGTGCTGAGGAGGAACTTGACGAGGAGGATGCTGATGTGGTTATCTTAAATGAGGCACCAGGGGGGGGGGGGGGGGGGGGAACAGTTGTTGTCCATGGGATGAAAAAGCACATCGTCATGCCTGGCCAGAAGACCAAAAAAATCCACCTCTTCGGTCTGGAATTATTTCTATCCCAATCCGGACAACAAATGTATTGCCATATGTACCTTATGTAAAGCTCAAATAAGCAGGATCTTGGCCACCTAGTGACATCCTCCCTTATACGTCACCTGAAGAACCTTCATAATTCAGTGATTAGTTCAGGAACTGTGGCTAGGACCATCAGCAGTCCAGGGACACCTAAATCCCTTGGTCCTGTTGTATTCACACCAGCAACACCCTCCTCGTCAATTTCCTCCTCGATCTCGATTGGAGATAGTCCTGCAGGCCATGTCACCGACATGACAGTCCTCTTCAATACGGGATTCTTCCGGAGGATACTGCAGTGCTATGCCTACTACTGCCGCTGCTGCTGGTAGTCGGTCATCTTCCCAGAGGGGAAGTCGTAAGACCGCTACGTCTTTCACTAAACAATTGACCGTACAACAGTCGTTTGCCATGAGCACGAAGTACGACTGCAGTCATCCCATAGCAAAGCGGATAACTGCATCCTTGACAGCCATGTTGGTGTTAGACGTGCGTCCGGTGTCCGCCATCAGTGGAGTGGGATTTAGAAGGTTTATGGAGGTATTGTGTCCCCGGTACCAAATCCCGTCTAGATTCCATCTCACTAGGCAGGCGATACCCGGGATGTACAGAGAAGTACGAAAAAGTGTCCTAAGTGCTCTGAAAGATGCGGTTGTACCCACTGTCCACTTAACCACGGACATGTGGACAAGTGGTTCAGGGCAAACTAAGTACTATATGACTGTGACAGCCCACTGGGTAGATGCATCGCTTTCCGCAGCAGCAGCTGCAGCTGCATCAGTAGCAGCATCTCCCAAACGCCTGCTCGTTCCAAGGCAGGCAATGTTGTGTATCACTGGTTTCAGTAAGAGGCACAACGCTGACAACCTCTTAGAGAAACTGAGGGAAATAATCTCACAGTGGCTTACTCCACTTACACGCTCCTGGGGATTTGTGGTGTCGAACAACACCAGTTACATTGTGCGGGCATTACATATGGGCAATTTCCAGCACGTGCCATGTTTTGCCCACACAATAAATTTGGTGGTACAGCATTACCTGAGGAGTGACAGGGGTGTGCAGGATATGCTTGCGGTGGCCCGCAAAATTGCTGGACACTTGGCATTCTGCCACTGCCTACCGCAGACTCGAGCAACATCAGAAAAGCCTGAACCTGCCCTGCCATCACCTCAAGCAAGAGGTTGTGATGCGCTGGAACTCTACCCTCTATATTCTGCAGAGGATGGAGGAGCAGCAAAAGGCCATTCAAGCCTACACAGCCACCTAAGACATAGGCAAAGGAGTGGGGATGTGCCTGAGTCAAGCGCAGTGGAGACTGATTTCCGTATTGTGCAAGGTTCTCCAGCCGTTTGAACTTGCCACACGAGAAGTCAGTTCCGACACTGCCAGCTTGAGTCAGGTGATTCCCCTGATCAGGCTATTGCAGAAGCAGCTGGAGAAAGTAAGGGAGGAGCTGGTAAACCATTGCGATTCCACAAAGCATGTAGCTCTTGTGGATGAAGCCCTTTGTACGCTTTGCCAGAATCCGAGGGTGGTCACTCTGTTGAAGTCAGAGGAATACATTCTGGCCACCATGCTCGATCCTCGGTTTAAAGCGTATGTTGTGTCTCTGTTTCCGGCGGACACAAGTCTACAGCGGTGCAAAGACCTGCTGGTTAGGAGATTGTCCTCTGAAGAGGACAAGTGACATGCCAACAGCTCCGCCTTCATTTTCTTCCACACCTGTGGCTGCGAGGAAACAGCTGAGATTTCATAAACGACCCGCTGGGGGGGATGCCGAGAACATCTGGTCCGGACTGAAGGACCTGCCAACCATTGCAGACATGTCTAATGTCGCTGCATTGGATGCTGTCACCATTGAAAAAATGGTGGAGGATTACTTTGCTGACACCATCCAAGTAGACATGTCAGACAGTCCTTATTCTTACTGGCAGGAAAAAAAAAAGGCAGTTTGGAAGCCCCTGTACAAACTGGCTCTATTTTACCTGAGTTGTCCCCCCCTCCAGTGTGTATGCCGAAAGAATTTTTAGTGCAGCGGGGAACCTGGTCAGTGAGCGGCGAAGGAGGTTGCTTCCGCAAAACGTTGAGAAGATGATGTTCATAAAAATGAATTATCAATTCTTCAATCAAGACCAGCACTGGCCTCCAGAGACTACAGAGGGACCTGTGATTGTGGAGTCCAGTGGGGACGAATTGATAATGTGTGAGGATGAGGAAGTACACACTGAAGGGGGCGAGGAATCAGAGGATGAGGATGACATCTTGCCTCAGTAGAGCCAGTTTAGTTTGTACAGGGGGGAGAGATGAATAGCTTTTTTTGTGTGGGGGCCCAAACAAACCAATCATTTCAGCCACAGTTTTGTAGGCCCTGTCGCTGAAATGATTGGTTTGTTAAAGTGCGAATGTCCTATTTCAACAACATCAGGGTGGGTAGGAGGGCCCAAGGACAATTCCATCGTGCACCTCTAGCAAACTGCCATCCTGTCTACCACTGCAGTGCCACTCCTAGATGGGCCACGTGTTTGTGCTGCCTACTTGTGTCGCTTAGCTTAGACATCCAGCTACCTCGGTGCAACCTTTTGGACTAAAAACAATATTGTGAGGTGTGAGGTGTTCAGAATAGACTGGAAATTAGTGGAAATGAATGTTCTTGAGGTTAATAATAGTGTAGGAGTGGAAAAAAAAAAAAACCAAAAATATGGATTTTAGCACTTTTTATGCTTTTTTTTAAAAAAAATCAGAACCCAAAACCAGAACCAAAACCTTTAGAGGGGCGTTTTGGCAAAACCAATCAGAACCCAAAACACAAAAAGTGGCCGGTGCAGACCCCTAATATTGATGGTCTTTTATTTTCTTGTTGCTTTTTTTAAATACACAAAAGTGGATGAACAGCCATGGTTACCCAATTCTGGCTAGCATGGCTGCAACAGGAAACCTTGATAACTTTGAAAGAGACGATTATTGAGGCAAGTGAAGCAGGAGCTTCAGTCACCAAAAAGCTCAGTTTACCAATATTTCGCATGCAACAAGGGGATATCAGCATGGAGCATTGAGGGAAAAACACATTGTCAGCATAGGGTTGAAGCACATTCTTGGGGATTGTGGTAATTGTGCAAATTTCAACCTGTGTTTTATCAAGAAAGGTCCACATATCAGGAAATAATTGCAGTACAAATGCATAAAGTGCTCAGCAAACCTGGTAATGTACGTTTGCAAATTAAGGGGTGAAGACTGCACAGGCAATGGACTACTGAGCAGAGAAGAAAGTTGATCTGGTGCAGATATTCTCTTAGAAGGTAAGGTCAATGCCAACTGCCACTTAATTGTACAGAGTGAACATCTTCACTGAACGTTGCAAAATGCATTGCCTGATGAGAGATGTGTCTTCTAGGACGATTCCCCAATACGCAGAGCATGCGTGGTCACCCAATAGTTTGATGAATAGGACATATCTATATAAGTCATGGCTTCTCTCATTCACCAGACTTCAACCCAATTGAGCATTTATGGAATATTGAGCAACTCCCGAGATAGTCAACCACAATCAACCAGTTGAGGGACTTTCTTGTGGAAAATAGTGCTCCATCCCTCTTCTGCTCATTCCTGTTTAAAGTGGCTTTATATTGTGGTTTCCATATTTTATTCATGAACTGTATTATAAATTAAAATGCAAAAAATACTGTATAATTTAACTTATGAAATCTTAGTGCATTTAGAGGAGGGTTACCTGGCCAGGATACTTCGATACCAATCGCTTCATGGCATCAACAGCATGTTCTTTTTGAATGTGTTCTAAACCAGGGGCATCAGGATCAGGTACGTCACCTAGACCATCTTTGCCATGAAAATCTGATGCATGCATGCTCTCTCCAAGGATTGATTTGGATGCTCCTCTGTAGACAGGAATCTATAGTCAGAAGAAAAAAAAAAAAGTGCTTTTAGTAGAAGTGGCACTCGGTGTCAAACTTACTTACATGAATTGTATTAGTGTAGACTACATTTTGGTGCCAGTTTCAATTAATCAGACATATTTTGATTGTGTAAGGACATGTCAAGCCTTGTCAGGGCAATAGTTTCAAGAGCCTGGTGATAGAAAAATATTGGTGATTTATTCATCAGGTTCCTT
This sequence comes from Mixophyes fleayi, assembly GCF_038048845.1. Lineage (NCBI taxonomy): Eukaryota > Metazoa > Chordata > Amphibia > Anura > Limnodynastidae > Mixophyes > Mixophyes fleayi. Next base: position 165,567,609 of record NC_134406.1, on the reverse strand, counting down.
TTATGGATATTAGTCAATATGTGTATGGTCAAAAACGGGAGAAATAATGTTTCAGTATTTCAATCAAGCGATGGAAGGTGTGTTTTTGATTTAAAATATATATATATACATACATACACATACACATATATAAATACACATTATCATGAAAAATAATTTTTCAATGTCCAGTGCATAGTTACCAACTTTAACATAATTTCCAGGGACGGACAGAGAGACAGAGAGACAGAGAGACAGAGAGACAGAGAGACAGAGAGACAGAGAGACAGAGAGACAGGATGCGATGATCTGCAAGACTTTACCACAATGTAGTGGAGACTGCTGGTAACATTCTGCAACAGATTAGTCCTCTGTGGCACTGGAGAGCGGAAAGCAGATATTGCTGAAAATACTCTGCAGCAGGATAATGCAAAAACACTGTGGAGCTGAAAGCAGGTATAGAGTCACAGACAAGCCGAGTCAGGGGTCACAGGCAGAGGTGCAAAAATGGAGGGACGAGCAGAGGTCAATTCCAGGAGATCAATCAGGAGAGAACACAGGCACAGTAGCACAGGTAATGGTAGGAGACTACAGGCAGGAGAATATATATATATATATATATATATATATATATATATATATATATATATATATATATATATATATATATCCAACATAGTTCCTGGCAGACAGCAGTTGCAGGATGCAGATCGTGACAGTACCCCCCCTTTAAGGGCGGATTCCAGATGCTCAAATTACCAGGATCTGTCAAAAATGTATTTGGGCATGTAGCAGAGAGATCCTCTTTAAAGGATGGAATAGGTATAGAAACCTCGCCCAAAGTATGCAGAGACCCCAATGTTCCAATTCTTTTTAACTCTCTTTTAAAAGGAGTCTTTTTAAAGGACAAAGGGTTGTTCAACTTGAACAGAACATGAAGGCAACTCCAAGGCTTGGGTAACAGAAGACATAAAGAAGATGGCATAGAAGAGATGCTGGAAGTGGTGTTAGTCAGTGCTGGAGCATATTCTTTGATCACTGCCTCAGTAAAATGCTGCAAATCAGATAGGACTGGGTCTTTGGTCTCAATAAAAGGTATTTGCCCAATCTAATGCCCTCCCTCCAAAATTGGATAGCAAGAAGAGCACTTGCTTATATTGGCTGTCCTAGAGATTGAGTATGGAGGGAAAATAGGATAGGCAGAATTTTACGCAGTAAAATGTCCTATGTCCCCATCAAAGGTTGGTGGTGGAGATTCAAAAAAAGAAGAGTCATCAGTCTTGGCATCTTTAGATGATGGGGTAACAGAAACCTTGAAGGGGGGGGGGGGGAGCTTAGATTGAGAACAAGGGTCCCCGACTGGGACGGCAGGAACCAGTTTGGCCTGGGCGGACGACTTGGCAGGAGGCCCAGACTGGGAAGCACTGTGAGAAGCCTCAACTTGGGCTGGACCATAATGGCAGGTAACATCTGTTGCAGGCTGTAGGGGCAGCACCCTCTCTGAACCAGGCTGTAACTCAGGAACAGGAGGCAGCAGCTGGCGCCTCAGCACAGGCAGCTGGAGCTTGCGCCTCAGGGCAGACGGCTGGAGCTGGCCTTCTAGGCCTCATCCCAGGGAGCAGAACGGGCTGCAATGGGAGGTGCTGTGTAAATAAATCTGGACTGCGAAGGAGAGCAAACTGGAGACAGTTCTGTAGGATGTAGTGGTCTGCGAAGTGGACAGTCTTGTTAAAAATGTACATCACTGGCACAGTAAAGACATAGTTTATCTGCGCCATCGCTCTTCGGACAGGTGGGGGTGTGGAGCATTCGAGAACCTGGAGTTTGCTACACCACGGTTCCTAGTAGATGGTAAACTTGTAGAGACATTTTTGAGAGGTGATGCTTGCACAGATAAATTTGGTTGTTCCCTGGGTGTATCCAATTCTGGGCAAAGGTATGTTGATTCCACTTTATTACTAGGTACAGACTTTGGAGGATGTACTACAGCAATGACTCTCTCCCCGGAAAAAGAATTTGCTAGTCCAGAACTAGTGTTGGAGCAAGTAGTACTTGGAATGGAGACTGAAAATTGTTTAAGCACCTTAATTGACAAAGAAGAGACTTGAGAAATTTGAGAGCAGAGTTGGAAAATCTTGGAGCATCTGAAAAAGGGAGATTTCAGAAGGAATAGTATCCATGGTCTCAGGACATTGATCACTGAGTTAATAAACCAGTACCCTGGGAATCCTCAAACAAGGGTGGAAAGCGTGCAACTGCAGGCTCAATTTTGTGGCCCGATCATACTGTCAGAATTCCCAACATGAAACCACAGAGAGATTGCAGTTAACAAAGTGGTTTTTCTTAACACCAGTTACACAGGTTTCAAGATGCAGTATGGTAGGGTATGGCAGAAATAGTAAAAGAACTCAGTTAACAACAGATGCTGAATGTAATGGTCTTCAAGACTTTACCACGAGGTAGTGGAGACTGCTGGTAACATTCTGCAACAGGTTTGTCCTCGGTAACACTGGAGAGTTGAAGGCAGTTATTGTTGGTAATACTCTGCAGCAGAGTAACGCAGAAACACTGGAGAGCTGAAAGCAGGTACAAAGTCACAGACAAGCCGAGACAGGGATTACATGCCGGGGTGCAAAAACGGAGGGACGAGCAGAGGTCAATTCCAGGAGATCAAATCAGGAGAGAACACAGGCACAGCAACACAGGTAATGACAATAGATGATCTGGCCGAGACTGCTGGGAAAAGCAGGCGTTTTTTAGGCCAGAGGCAGGTGTTAATCATCCTAGAATAACAAGGCCGTTCTGGACGGTAAGAGAGCAGCCTGGGTACCACAGTGGCCCCTTTGTTGGAACAGTGGTACTACAGGCAGGGTATGTGTAAAATTATATATATATATATATATATATATATATATATATATATATATATATATATATATATATATATATATATATATATATATATACACACACACACACACACACATACATACATACATACACATACAAAAAGGAGGTCCAACATAGTTCTTTGCAGACAGGAGTTGCAGGATGCAGATTGTGACATGTACATGATCTGCTTAATTGTACCAACTCAAGAGCAGTCTCTTGACTATAAAGCACAAACAAATGGATGCATTTTAAATGCTTCCCTTCAATAAACATTAATATATAAAATGCCCATATAGGAATAGATGGTAAGAATTGAAGCAAACATGTATTATATATAAATAATTCTTATTTCATAATAATTATGATGACAGGGAAAATCCTATAGACCTGCGGCAACTATATTAGTACTCAACATTGCATCAACTGATCATAATTGAATGAAAATCCATTTGCGTGCCCTATCTTGATAGAAATCACTGTGTATGCTCCAAAACAAAATTTATGCCAATAATTGCAATTATGTCTAAATGCAAATGACACTTACAAGAGCCTACAACTTGAATAGCAGAATAAGGGTGGGAAGATTCCACTTCAACAGTAAGATGGGCCAAGAGCTGCTTATTACCATAGAGCAATTACTTATTAAACAGAGCAGATTCCACTCACACCTCTATTCAGGGGAGCAACGCAATACATTCACATACACTTTTTCCTCCAGTCCACTTCTGACTCCCCCATGTTTGCGTCTCCTGTGTGTCCACTCCCCCTGTGTATGTGTGTCTCCATCCTCTTCCTCCATCTCTTTGTGATATCGCTCTCTCAAATTTTGTATATGTGCCCCCTTCCCCTTTGTGTGTATAGGTGGTCTCAGGTTTCTTGAAAGTAATGGAGAATGAGCAGTCTGTTCTAATATAGTTGTTTTTGTTCCATTATAGTTGTTTATTAGATACAGCTTACAGAATAATGGTCTGAGAATAATGGTCTGAGTGATGACAGCACTCAAATTTTTATAGGGTACAGGTACAAAATGATATAATGTTAATTGGTGCCAAGCTAATTAATTGTCATTATGATAACTTCAAGAAAATCTTAATCCTTATTTAGACATTGCCCTGCTGACATTTCTATTCTTTTATGAGATATTATTCATTTTATTATGCTGACTTAACTTCTATATTTATTCTTATCTCTATCCTATCTATATCCTTTTGCTCATTTGTCCCTTTAATTTCCTGACCCTTGTCCTTCCTGTGATTTATTTTTTTGACATCGACACACTATTTCTTTGTTTTTCACTGTGGGTCACACTGACATTTCTTCTTAACATACCAAGTAATTAATGAGATGATATGTGTGTGTATGTGTATAATAAAAATATAATATATAATATATATATATATATATATATATATATATATATATATATATATATATATATATATATATATATATATATATATATATATATATATATATATTACACACACCCCATCATCATCATTTATTTATATAGCGCCACTAATTCCGCAGCGCTGTACAGAGAACTCACTCACATCAGTCCCTGCCCCATTGGAGCTTATAGTCTACATATACATATACATACACACACATATAACAAAAAGTGGAAAGACAAAAAGGTGCTCAGTGTAAAACAGGAAAATCACGTGAACAATCGTACTTAAATATTTGTAAATCACATACAGTAGGCTGCTTCGCTTAAAACACCAAATTGCAGGTGTAGAACCTACGGGGACAAAAGAAAGAAAAGCGCCAAACATAATGTGATATCATAAAAAAATAACCAATAATTCAAATTGGCCTCGTACCAGAAATATATAGTATATTGGCTTATCTGAAAGATATCCCACTGGAATCCTGATCTCCTTTTTGTGTAAATTACACATTCTATTTGATAGATTCCATACTAGGACTCAAGAGAAAATAGCAAAAAAATGTGTAGTGCGTTTATGACAGATAGATAATGCTCATAGGATAAAATCCAATTTTAATCATAGCTGTATACATAAAAGACAATAAAATGCCCGTACATTGGGTATAAATAAAGCAGGCTTATTTGTAAAGTAGAGGTTTCAAATGTCCTTTTAGAAGCCTCTCTGGCCGCGGATAACAAAGCCTCCTTTTCACCACTGATTAATAATCACAGAAACCAATGCTCCCTTGAAACGTTTCGTCTGCAACAGAATGGTTTGAAATGTTCCTCCTCAGAGCAAACAGACAGGGTGTGGCTGTCTTCGTGCACCAAGTCTTAAAACCTCCTGTACACAGAGTTATGGGCTCCCAAAAAAACCATCAGAAAAACAGTGACTTTTGCAAAACACGAAGTGGGGAAAAAAGGGCGAGATTTTGAAATTTAGATTACCAATTTTTAATTTTTCCTTCTTTTTTCTTAAATTTGGCATGCGCACCTGTGGAAAGTTCTCCACTTGTACTTTTCAGTTTAATAGCTCTAATACTTTTTAAAATGTAGCCCCTCAAACAACATGCCCCCCTCTCACAGATCTAACATGGTGGAATGCCGCTTATTAGATGCAACATTAATATAATGGCATGACTGTGCCTATATATAAAACAAAAGCCAAAGTACACGTGACAGAAAAAACCCTTCACCCTTGGGCCAATAATAGAAGTAGCCATTCACTTGCAAATATGAAGATACCAACCTTCTCCCATGCCAAGCTGTGGGTTCCAGCAGCAACAATGGACCATTGCATTGCACCCACAGGTCGGTACTTCACAAATGGAGACAAAAACAAGGCCGTCCTCACACATTTTTTGGTTACAATTTAACCGCAGACGCACAACAGTCCAGCTCTAGTGGCAGTGGTGTGATCTCAGAAGAAGGGAGTACAAGGCCTGCAATGTAATAGTGCCATTTCAGATTCAGTATGCGATTAAAACTCCCAGGTTGAGTCCGTATGAAAGTGGTGTAGAGATGTGCTTATATGGCCCATGTGTTAATTTGAATATTCCATATCGCAACCTAACATTATGTGGATGTCTATGTATGTGTGGGACAGTGATCACATTTATCAATAAACCAATGTGTCATATTTATTCCGACACCTCCACCAAAGATGCTGTGGGGCGAGGGAGAAGGACAATATTCTCCCATATTCACCATCACCTGAAGATTCGGAAGAGGAGGCACAGGTGACTGCTGAAGAATACAAGTATCTTGATGTTATAATGTAATTTTTTTTTGTCTTTTGGCAGCCTAAAAGTGTAGTCCTCAGAAAGACTTTCTTTACCAAATGTGATGTTCAATAGCCCTAGGCAAAGTTTGTCATTACACAGGTGTCTGACATCATGGGCCTAAAAAGTGTTTGTTGCCAAGCATGTGCCTCCAAAAGTAGTAGTCCTCTGACTACTACTGTGTTCAGCATACCATGAACCTTTCAGAGAATTGTTAGTGTACCACTTGAGAACTCGGTTGACGTTGGAAAATGTGTGAACGAAGTACAACCATAGAGCCAAGATATGCTTTATCAAAGTACTAAGTTTAACAATTCCAGCCCACTCACCACCAGTTTTAAGCTCCCATACCTATTATTCCACACCTAAAATCCTAAATCAAATCCACCTTTCCCAGGTCTTGATACCAAAAAAAACACTTGTATTAAAAAAAATAATGATCAAAAATATTAAACTTCATCATCATTTATATAGCGTCACTAATTCTGCGGCGCTGTACAGAGAACTCATTCACATCAGTCCCTGCCCCATTGGAGCTTACATCTAAATTCCCTAATATAGGCACACACATACCCAGACAGACAGAGATTATTCAAATTAAGAGTAATTTTATTTTTGTTAATTTATTATAACTTTTTTTTTTTTTTAGAGCCTGGGAAGGGAGGGAGGTTTCTGGACAACTGGAACCCCCAAGTTCACCACCCTTACATGTTCTTAGACCTACCACCAAACACACCACACAGAAGAATAGACTATCATCCCAGCTCTATTCATAGATAATGTATACAAAATGTAAAAGTTTACAAACATAAACCAATATTGCAGTTGAAAAGATAATACTTGCAAATTCATTCAACTTAAGTGAAAATCTACTAAAGATCCTTTTCCAACCCTTAAATCAAAATTGACATTCATTTCTCTACATGAATTAGATTTTATTTGATAAATAGTTATTTTAATAGATATTGTGACCTAAACAGACAAAGTGTTATAGAAATGAATGTGGAGATGATTTATATACTGAACAATGGCTGGCAAAGTACCATACCATTGTATTATCATTGCGCAGTGACCCTAAACCTCACTCCTGATATTTACTTAATTTCTTTGTATGTAACATCACTATATTTCCCTAAAGAATGATTTGATAAATGTTATGCATAAGTAAAAGTGTAATTATTAAGTGTGTTTATTGTCAGTTAAAAAGCACAGAACATTTACCAAAATATCATCCTTAAGACAATACAAATATGAGGTCCATTACCCAGAAATCTTGGGACTGTAATTGGAATACTGCATGTAAAATATGCCAAGTACAGTCAAAATATCCCTGCATTGACATATTTATCAAACGGTGTAAGGATGGTCCTAACTTGAGGACACACTTTGTGATCATAACTGTGTATGACAATCCCCTCCTGATTATACTCAGCAGTGGTGCTCCTCATAGACTGTAGAGGCTCTATGTGATCCCTACTATGCGTATGCCATTTCTCTCATCATTATATTGTATAGCAGTGCTCCTAGTAGTGACCGGAGGAGAGGCTTTCTGTGATCGTGCTGTGGGTAGGACATACCCCATCTCATTTCTCCTCTTCCATATCCTACTGTTCATCTTTCAAATACATAGTACTTTCTTTTATATGCAACACTTTTACATTTGTCTCCAAAATCATAAGCTATCCACCAGGGTCTCGGACGGGGGTGTGGAGTGGAAAGTGGGATTGCGGAAAGAGGAGGTGTGAGGGGTGGGGGGGGGGGGCTGTCTGTTTCATTTGTACTGGGCCCTACAATTTCTGATGGCAGCCCTGCAGAAGTCACATTGAAATAAATGGACCAAATACAATGAATGATGAAAGGGGCACCCAAACCCTTAACCAACCGATACATATGATCTGCATTACAACAAAGATCATGAATTCCCACAGCTATGGTTAAAAGTTGCCCTAGCTACATTGACAGTGTTGCGCTACTACCTCAATGGGGAGGGATCTTGCTAATACAGTGGGTTCGGGGCTTAACACTCATTGGGCCTGATTCATTAAGGATCTTAAATTAAGAAGTTTATTATTTAAGTCTCCTAGACAAATCCATGTTACAATGCAAGGGGTGCAAATTAGTATTCTGTTTTGCACATAAGTTAAATACTGACTGCTTAGAAGTGACAAGTTTCTTTTGCCCTCTGAACTGTAGAGACTGAAAATAAGTTGCTTTAGCTTGTTTATGCCATGTTTAAAAGGGTTGTAGTTTTTGTATGTAAATCCCCTTAGGCTGAGAAGTACTTGGTGGGCTACATGCCATAGTAAAACTCTCTACTTTCCAACCCAGGAAAAAGGGATCACTATATAGTGGTGGGATCAGAGGATTTGGAAATGAAGGGGCTCCATCCAAAAGGAGTGTGTGTGTCCAGTGTGTGTACTATTTGTGCAGGTGTATCATTGAACATAAAGGGCCTGAGTCATTAATGAAAGTAAGGCAAAAAAAAGGAATACGTTTTCTCCTGGACAAACCATGTTACAATGCAAGGGTTGCAAATTACTTTATTTTGCAGATAAGGAAAATACTGGATGCTTTTTCATACACAAATACCTAGTAGCTTTATTTTTACAACGAATTTTAAAGTTGAGCTAGGACATGCTCTACCCAACTATAAATCTGGCCCCACATTTTTAAACCTCTCCAAAGCAACATGGTTTTGCCCGGGTGCAAAGTTACTCCTTTTTTATGCTTTACTCTCATTCCTTAGTGACTCAGCCCCAATATGTCTAGAAAGTAGTAGAGGCACATTTACACTTCAGCCCTCCTAGACTAGTAGGGTTAGGACAATCTAGCAATACAACTTCTTTTTGTCTTGAATTTTTTTTTTATTTTTATTTTTTTTATTATCACCAGGATAAGCCGACAAGTGGCAATTATACTTATTGCCGCGATGAGGATAATAAATAGGGCCTAAATAGGGCCTAAAAATTTGAAACAGTGGCTTAGTGGTTAGCACTTCTGCCCCACAGCACTGGGGTCATGAATTTCATTCCTGACCATGGCCTTATCTGTGTGGAGTTTGTACGTTCTCCCTTTGTTTGTGTGGGTTTGCTCCGGCTTCCTCCTACACTCCAAAAAACATAGTAGATTAATTGGCTGCTATCAATTGACATCTGTGTGCGTGTGTGTGTGTGTGTGTGTATTCATATGCTTGTGGGGGCATTGACCTGTCTACATACCAACACTTTGGGGACCTGAGTAGTAGTGGGGACAAAAATTGAGGTCCACACAAAGCTTCCCAAGGCTAATCAAGGGGGCCTTGCTGATATGCTCAGCATAAAATCTGACATATCCCAGTGAGTCAGTTACTTTTGCCAGAACAAAGTGTGTGTGTGTGTGTGTGTGTGTGTGTGTGTATGTGTGTGTGTGTGTGTGTGTGTGTGTGTGTGTGTGTGTGTGTCAGTCAAACACAGAGGGTTGGAGAGACGATGTGGTGTCTGTCCAAACGGTATCCAGAAAAAGTGACAGCTACAGGGCGTATAACAAAAAGCAGTACTGCCTGTACTGTGAGAATCCCCTTTCAAAAATAGCCCGGCACATGGAGCATGTTCACCACAATGAGACTGAAGTAGTCTGGGCCATGTAATTTCCCAAGCACTCGAAAGAAAGGTGCATCCAATTGACACCTTTTTGCAATAGGGTAAACTTTGCACACAACGCTGAAGCAATGAGTACAAGACATAGTGATCTGGTCCTGTGCAAACTTGCAGACAGAGATGGATGCCAAAGACTTAATGCACTATGCAGCCTGCCAAGGCTTGTTTGCAAGGAAATACCTGTGACAATACATAAAGAGATGTAAGCTAAACCAAAGGGACAACAAGCTCACACCTAGCAAAAACAGTCACTGTGCGCCTTTGCTCAGCCTGTTCCACTTGATATGAGTGGTGGCTTTTGGAAGCTCTTGCATGACATGACACAGGATGAAGTCTTACTCGTCGTCAAAAATGACTGCTGCATCATGCATCGGTTCAGATGTTGGCAGGCACGGGGACATCTGTCAGAAGCTTTGAGAAATGGGCAGACTACTGCTACAGGCCAGAATAGCTACCCTTTGGAGAGGACGGAAGACTTTACCACCCCATCGAACCTTTTTGCACGTAGTAGACGCTGTTAAGCTGGCTATGATGAGGAGACAGGTACATTTAAGACATCCTCGCTGGAACTCAAGGTTGGGCACAGCCTGCAAAAAAAAGTGAGCATTGTGGAGTGCCGAGCCATGATGCACTGCTGCGGTTGAAAACACATGAAACTTCAGGAAGATATACGAGGAGAGATGGAATGAGTTGATCTCATCGGCTGCCTTGAAAACTCTTAAAGAGTCCAAGTGGAACATGTCTCAGCTTTTACCTTTCACAAAAGATGTGGAACAAAAAATGCACTTGTACCTCGATGAGAAGCAGCAGGAATACCGAAGTGGATTATCCATTGAGCCTATGATTAACCACTGGGTACTGCTTGCAAAATTCACCTGGTGCAGGTGATCTTGTTCGATCGAAGAAGGGAAGGGGAAGTTTCTAAAATGCTGCTGACTACCTTCTCCTCAAGAGACACTTCGAATCTTCACAAAGATGTGGCACGAGCACGTTCCGAGGTTGAGAGGATGTTTTGCCGGCACTTCACTCGCATTGAAATCCTAGGGAGAAAAGTCCCCATCCTGTTCACAGCAGCCATGCATGCTGCAATGGAACTTCTTGCAGAGAAGCGTGAAGAATGGGGAGTGGATATCCAAAATATCTACATGTTTTCCAGATCAGCTGTCTTTTCACACTTCATAGGCTTTGATTGCATACGACTGCCTGAGTGAGGGGCTAAACATCCCCACAAGCTGTCTTCCACGAAGCTTTGAAAGCATGTTGCCACTCTCTCCAAGGTCATTAACCTAATAGACACAGAACTGGATAAGTTGGCAGGATTCCTTTTGCACGTCATTGTCACACGCCGCACTCCCACTGTCTCCTCGCGGGAGCCGGCGTGTGTACCCGCTGCCTCCCGCTAGGTCCCCCATGGCCTCTCACTTCTTTTTACTTACCTGCTTCCACGCTGCTGCAGTCCATCCAGTGCTGCGCCTCTCCTTCCTCTCCGGTGCTTACTGGTTCTACGTATGCGCAGAACGCCCTAACCCTTTTCTGTATTCCTACTGCCCTCTATTGGCTGCCTAATTGGAACTACACTATAAATTACCTTCTGACCTGAAATCTGTGCTGGTTCTGTCAGTCAGTCTCTGACTTCCGTATTGAATACAGCTCCTGTGTCGTTTCAAGTTCCCGGGGATTCCTACTCTGCCATTCCGAGTTCCTGCACCTCCGGGCCGCTACGCTGCAGTATATTCCGCTATTAACTCCAGGTGCCTATATCGCATCATCATCGCTGCCACCTCCAGTGGCAATGCGACAGGCTATCTGGTAGATCCGCTTCTAGCAACATCCCTTGGCTCATCTCCTCGCCAGTAGCAACGCATACTACCAAACATCTGTCTACGCTCTCTCTCTCGTGGTTCGCTGGGAACTTCCTAGGAGGCCGCGACCTGCAAGTGGAAGCCGCGAAGTCCATATTCCCTTGCGGGAATCACTGGTGAACACCTTTCGCTTGTTAGACTTCGCGCCCCTAGCTGAAGTCACGTCAATTCCAGTGAACTACCAGGATCCAGTTGTCCCTCATTGGTAACGTGACAGTCATCAGTGTTCACCAGCAGTTTCACCGCCTCCCAGACGGTACCCTCCAACTCGTCAACATCAGAAAACTGTTAATGGCTCTCGTGAGTGGCAGACTGGCTGGATTCAAAGGCAAGAATTTTGACGAGATGCATATTGATCCAGACGGCAAGTAGGAAATCTTGTGTCTGATGTATGCCTTGACTTTTATCCATACTTGCCAACTTTTCCTCGTTGGCTTCAGGGAGATCCCAGGGGAGGTGGGCGTGCGGGGGCGGGGCTTGATGAATCACATCATTTCTGGCCCTGGCCCCAAACTATTGTCACAATTTTGGCCAATTACAGCAGGAAGGCTAAGATGATGTGATATTTGCGTCATTAAGCCCCACCCCCTGCCACTTATCTATTGCAGGGGCGAGAACCAGAAGGTTGCCCTGCTCTCCCGGGAACCCGGAAGGTTTCCCAGAAATGCGGGAGTCTCCCGGACATTCCTGGAGAGTAGGCAACTATGCGTTAAAGAAAAGTAGCTAATGAGTCTCTAGAGACTGAAGTGTCTTTTGCATTTCTGTCTTTATTACTCAAGTCATGTGGTCTTACCTGTCAGTCTTTGGTTAAATCTTGGTCTCCATGAAAATGGCCACCTCCATAGACATCAATACATGGACATAGGACACAATTTCTGAACTGTGTCATCTTGCCACAGATGGCGAAGCCAACCACGTCTTGTACTGGCTCAGCATCAGGGAGAATGCCAGACTCTTCAGGGAGATCACCCCTATTTCAGGGAGTCTCCCTGACATTCAGGGAGAGTTGGCAAGTATGCTTTTATCTTGATCATTTACATATCTGTTTCTTTTCAGAACCAGTCCAGCTACTAAGCAACATGTTGGATGATCAGCAATCCTCCATGACAGAGGGACAATTGGTCAAGCGTTCAGTCGACATTTCAGGAGAGAGGCGGTGTATGGACCTGGCAACACGGGACCAGTGGCCAGCCACTTCCACAGGTAGATGTAGCACACAATTTCGCTAGGCAAAAGAACTTTGCCTTCTCTGTATTTTTCAGAGCTCTAATGGACCTCTCTACTTCTTTTCAGGTTGCAAACAAGTGCAGAGAAATCTGCGGCAGAGAGGAGGTCCAGGCTGTGGAGAAACACCTGATGAAGCTTATACAGACATGCCCAGTGCCCGGAAAGCGTGACTGTGTTGCGTGCCTCATAGCTGAGCCATCCATATTGAAAGATCGGAACTGGGCTGGGATGAAATTCTACATAAATTCTGCATTACAGCTTTAGAGGGATCAAACTTGTTGAAATGATGCGCAGTGGTTAAACAGGGCTGAAACCTCCATGGCTAGGGGTCGGTGTAAGCGGGCATGCGCATATCCGCAGACGGCCAAAATACATGAAATTTTCCCCATCTTGCAGTCCGTGTCAGTACTTTATGCAAAGTCAAAGTGTAAATCTCATGTGGTAACTCTGGTGACAAACAGTTCCTACACATACCCATATGATTGTTCTGTCAACAGGGTCTTACGAAAGGGGTGTCCCTATACGCCATGTTCCAGACATGAGTCCTTATGATGCAATAAAAAAATGTGTGTGTTTGTGTGTGTGTGTGTGTGTGTGTATATATTTAGACTGCAAGCTCCAATGGGGCAGTGACTGATGTGAGTGAGTTCTCTGTATAGAATTGTGGAATTAGTGGTGCTATATAATAAGATGATGATGGAGTCAATACAAGTCAAGTTCTCCATCTAAAGCAATGTATCCAAAGAATTTAAATTATAAAATTCAATAAGCTTCTAGCTGATGGAGATATTTTAGTGTCTGCACCCCATGACTCTTGCTTAATTTGTTCTATTGCTATATATTGCTACGGTCAGTTTATCTCTGAAAACCGGAGGATTGCTTGCTGATTTTGGCACTACTCCGCAGAGAGGTGCGGAGTAACGTGTCTCTGGCCAGGGACCCCCGCAAGGGAGTTTGGGCTTAGCTGCAGGAGACACACAGGCCGCGGTCCTCAACGTGAGTAATCAACAAAGCAATTAGATGGAAGAGAGTATAAGGCAAACCGGGTCAGAATCACACAGGCAGAAGAGGTACCGAGGGAGGATCCACAGGCATAGTCAGGCAATCAGAGGTCAAACACAGAAATCAGAATATATCACCAAACCAGAAGGAGTACCAGGAGCAGGTCAGGAATGTAGCCAAGGTCAAACACAGGAATCAGTCGGAATGGTAAACACAAATAGCGCTGGAGAATGGGGACCCAAAACTCTGGCACCTGCATGGTGCCAGAGCCAGGAATAAATAGAGAGAAGGAGAAAGTAATTACTGGTGGCAGTGACGTGGGTCAGCACCAACGGAGACAGGAGTAGCATCCCTTTGCCGAGCAACAGGGCGCAAATGCGCAGAATCGCCAGGCGATTTGCCGGAAGTTATGCATCTGGTTGCCGAGCAACCAGACATGAGCGGCTCAACGGAGATAGGCGCCCATCCCTGCGTGGAAGTGGAAATACAGAATCGGCGCCTGACAGCTACTAGTTAACCCATAATGGTGCTCTTTATGGCAACTGCATGCTCATCTGCACTTGAAATTTTACTCCTATTTTCACTAAACCTCAATTTGACAAGAATATGTCAGTATATGTACTTAAAAAGTGGTTACAATTAATAACAAAAATTGTCTTATCACTTGTTCCATATGTTTGGTATAATTTATATGAGCATAAATAATTACAAGTTAATACTAGCTGGAAATCGAAAAAAAAATTAAAAATAAAATGATGATTTTTTGCTTTTGTCCTCTTTACCTTCTTTAAATTCTGATCTGGTAACAATATCACCTAAATTATATTCTGTGTAAAGTGTTGTTTAGCTTGTGTATACTATAATACAGTAACAGTGTTGCCATAAGTAGGCAGGAAAACATATAGTCAACTTCCTTAACAGATTGTCACTTGAGTTATTTAGGTCTTTCACGGAGTTTGCTGTAAGTGAGTATCAGTAAAATTTAACAGGACACACATATGCAGCTCTTCCAGTGAGCTTATGATATAAACAATATGATGACTGCAGACCTGCCTGTAATTAATGTTTTCTACATGCTGCTGCAATGCTAGTGGAGCCTCTGAAAGACAAATATATCCAGTGTTTCCACCTGCAGGTGTTTTCCATGTCTTTCCTGGTTTGCCTAACATCACAACTAGAGAGGGGGACAGGCCAAGACTGAGACCTCTACTGAGATATATCAGCTGCACAGAAAATGCCACTTGCCAATGGCTAAAGTAGTCACCCACACATGTTCTGCCAGAAGCAGCTACAATTGTTATTCCACCGCATTATGTATTAATTGCTAACCACACGTCTGTGTGTAAGCGCATATCAGAGCCATATTTACCACCTGCTTTATGTCCGAATATGCAATTTGTTTGCACCATATTCCCCTCAATGTGCTACTCTGCATAATGTGTTTACACTTTAGAAATAAAACTATGATAACAGTCACACACACAGAAAGGAGTAACTACCATGGTAGCAGCAGGGGGGGGTGACAGATGCTATGGGTCTACCTCCTCTGTCAAAGCCCAATGTGTGTTTTGTTTTGCTTTTTTATGCTTGGGGGGGGTCCCTTAAAAAAATCTTGTTATGGGGACAACAAAGGTTTCATTTCTCCCCTGCACATGCATACACACACACACACACACTTGGAATGCTCTTTTAAATCAAAATATTTAAATATAACTTTTAAGCAATCAAAGTTGATAACGTAGAAACACTACTTACATCAGATCGGTCACACACTTGAAGGACGCGCAGTACATTTTTGCAGACATTGTCCAACGGAGTATTGCCTCCCACACAGGTGATTCCCAAAATTTTAACATTGGGAGCAGCGATTGCCATCATAATAGCCTGGGCATCATCTGTACCACAGTCCACATCAATGAGAAGCAATTTTTTCTGGGATGGAGCTGAAACAAGAAGAATGTTAGCAATCAGGAAATTTACAATGCAGATTAATAGTTTGATCACCTAGCATACATACACATGGATGTTTTGGACATGTCCTTTTTTTGTTTTCACCAGGGCTGGATTAACAATGGGCTTGATGGGGCTGTAGCCCAAGGCCTCTCCACAAATAGGCACAGGCCGGCCAGGAGAAAAAAATATAAATACATTTTTGTGTGCGAGGGCACCTGGCCCAAAGAGGGGGAGTTCGGCATGGTGAGGCTTCTTTGGTTACCAGGTGGTGGTCCTGTTTGAGAGCAACAGGCAGCCAATCGAGAGGCTGCCTTTTGCTGAGTGAGATGGGGGGGTTGCACCTACATAGGCTGTGTGTGACTCGTGCTGTACCAACTTCCACCCAGTCCAAGACAGAGGTCAGCGGCACTCAACACAACAGGTAGGAACAATTTTTTTTTTTTTTTCTATGATAAATAGACCCCATAGAGAGCCAAGAAGCATTATAGGCACAGATCACAGCTATAAACAGAGCAAATGGTGATGGGTTTGTTGTGTCTGTTGATGTGTTTTGGATGTGCTGTAGTCAGTTCCCCCCCAAATATCCCACATTCATATTAATACATTTTAAAA
The DNA here is from genome assembly GCF_038048845.1 of Mixophyes fleayi. NCBI lineage: Eukaryota > Metazoa > Chordata > Amphibia > Anura > Limnodynastidae > Mixophyes > Mixophyes fleayi. The sequence goes on along the minus strand of NC_134406.1, from coordinate 165,551,234 downwards.
GGGTTACATTATACCATGTTCACACTGCCCTAAAAACCTGGGATATTGTGGGGCGAGCCCACAGTGTGAACAGGGGTTCCTGCATCTTCCTGGGTCTGATGACCAGGGAATTAGACCCGGGACTTTTGCAGGGTTATTCCCGAGTCAGCCCAGGGTAGTCGAGAGTGGGAACGGTGTGACCTGGGTCTCACAGAAAGAAGCCGATTGGGGGCAGGGTGGAATAGGACGTCTTTTAAACGTTGCAGAGGAGAGGAGAAAGCATGGCGCATTGGCAGGAGGAAGAGGTTTGTGAGTTGCTTGCAATCAGAGGAGAGAAGGAAATTCAGAATCAAATAACTGGCATTGTAAAGGATAGCACAGTGCACTTCAAAATTGCTTAAATTTTGACTGACCAGGGAATAAAGCGAACCCAGCAGCAGATAGTCAACAAGTTGAAGGCTCTAAGAAAACAATACTCACAGGTGCATGACCACAACAGAAAGAGTGGTGCGGAGCATATGGAATGGCCATTTTATGAGCAGTGTGACATGGTGTTTGGCAACTCTGCCCTGGCAAATCCTATAGCAATTTACCAGCCCTCCCCTGTTACCAATAGTTGTTGTCAACTACAGCCTGTAGAATAATGGAATGCCAGCCTTTGCGGTTGTAGTAAGCCACATGGATGTCTGTGGGGGCAATGATAGGGATGTGTGTCCCGTCTATGGCTCCAGCACATTGTGGATATCCACGTCGCAGGAATTCAGTGATGGTGTCATCTAGTCGCTGTGCTTGAGGCAAGAAGATGAAGTGATGGTAAAGGCTCTTCAACCAATGCCTTCGTGACTTCATGCATTAGAGTGAAAACCGTGGATTTCCCCACTCCAGGAGATTGTGCGGTATTCGACAGGGGTAGCATACCACAACAACACAATCGCTAGTCTCTTACTCAGTGCAGTGGGTTTTCTGCAGTTTGTGGTTTGTCTAGAAAGTGCTGGGATGACAAGGTCCAGCACATACTGAAATATCCCAAGTGGCATGCAGAAGTGTGCCATCCACTGCCCGTCCTCAAAAGCTTCCACAGTAGACCAGAAAACTTTTCCATGACTGCAGTCTCTGGCCCACGATCTTCAGTTAGTTGCCGTGCTGAATCTCAATGTGGAGGAAATGTTGGACCTGATGAAAGCTCTCCTCCTGTGCAAATAATGATGTTGAGTATTCTCCCTTTTTGCCATAAATTGCTAATTTCTCCTCCTAAAATGACACTGTGCAAGGTAGCACAGTGTTAGCAGCTGCATCAAACTCATTTGCTGTATGAAACAGCAAAATAACGCAATTAACCAGGAACTCTGGGCTTCACAATAGTAACTTGTCGGCCATGCTTAAAGAAGTGCAGTGAACAGTCACCACCCACTTTGATCTCATCTTTGTGTGCAAAAAAAAATAAATCCCCTTTAACGGACCTCATCTTTATCAGCCAATCAAAGCTCTTCTTGAGAGGACTCACAATTATTGCCAGGGCAGACCCGGGTTCAGTATGAACAGGGTCGACCTGGGAATTTCCCAGGTCCAAGGTGCAGTGTGAATGGAGTTTGAGGAGCTGAGATGCTCTGTGACAGTGCAATATCCCGGGTTCAAAAACCCGGGATATTGCCGTGGTGGCAGTGTGAACATGGTATTAGGAAGAAGTTTGTAAAATCCCGGGTTTACCATAGCTCAAAACTACACAAATAAAAAGTTTCTGAATAATCCTAGGAGTCTGTATTACCTGAGGCAGAGATACACTTAAGAGCATGAAGGCTCAGTTTAAAGAATTCCTAGGATCCCTAAGACTATAGATACACTAGGATAAAATGATAGATGTAAATACATCTATAAAAAGTTATCCTGCATAGGACATGAGTATATACAAAATATTTTCTTATATCTGCGCATCAGTGATGTCTCTTGTCACATGACTCATTTTAGAAATTGTCCTGTCATAAAATGCATAAATATAAGTGAATATAAAGTACAGATAGGTTGGAGGATCACCATGCACAAGTATTTTCTTTGGTTAAAATTGAAACTTCTGTATTACAAGTAATAATGTAACATATCACTGTAAAGTAAAAGGATATTAAAAGTCTCCTTTTTAGACATTTCTTTCTTCTCGTAAAGTAAACTAAACCAGACCTTACAAAGATCACAGCCGACAGCACATTCCTCTACACCCTGCCCTGCCCTGCAACATGCAGAAACCCATCAGAGAATTTCTCTCACAAATCACAGAGGTGTGACATGTTGACAACCTTCCTTGTCTGAAAAAACAAAAAAACCCAGGTATACTAAGACAATGTAAAACAAAAAGGTATGTTTATCTCCCGTCCACCTTACCAGAGTTGCAGTAGTCCCATACTGGGGACCCCCTCATCTGTTGGGGATCACCAAAGTAGTTTGTATATGCCTGCCTTTTCCAGGTTCCTCTGCAGATGTCCTCACACTGCCTGCATCTGCACACATTACTAGTTACACCAAAAGTGAACAGAATAGTGGTTCCACCTAGATATTTGCCTACCACTCTTAGAACACACTTCCATTCAAGGCAGCTAGGAGATTTCACTGGCAAACTCATCAGTACTCCTGTGAGATGTTAAAGGTGCCAGTCCTCTGCTACCGTGGCAGGCCAGTTGCCAGCCTCTGCAGCACTTTGGCCTTCCTGTTTAGAGAATAAATATCAGTTTCTTTCACTCCTGAGTAGAATTTACTTTGGAGCCCTAAAAGGATAACTCATGTGCATGGCATGCTGGAGTTTCATATGCTTGTAGTGTTGGCAGTCACACATCAGGGAGCTCACTGAACTTCCTATTGACATTACAATATTCTCATGTGAGAAGGCAGAGAGGAGCAGGTCCCAATGAAGCATATATGGCAGCTGCTCAGGTCCTAGCAGCAGTAGCGGCTACCCCAGAATTCACGCTTGTATCCAGGTGGGGTTTGCAGTCACTGATAATAAGGGCTTCTGTGACTGGATCACTTATAAATAACTTATTGTATAAATATATTTAAATTATTAGCGCAGTGTGCCAATTTATATTATTGCAAATGTACTGATATTTTTTTATATTGTGTGTATTTCGGTATAGGAAATATATTGATTTCCAATGTATTATGCCAGGCTAGAGGAATTCTGTTTTGCTGAAAGCAGGAAATGCTAAGTAAGTCTTTTCATTTCAGAAGTGACAAACACCTGTTTTAGCCTGAAGGCCCAGCAGGAGGTCATTACCTATTGTCATGTCTTGTTAGAGAGACAGGATACCTTCTAACAAGGAAGACAGCAAATCTAAGGAAGTCACAGGTTGACATGAAAGATTAGGTTATATCCTGATGTTAAACTATGTAATGTGATATCAGACGTTTCGGAGCCTGGTCAGATCAGGGGGCTAGGCTACACCCTGGAAACCTGTGTAATCTGTATAATAGGAGAACTGTTTGACCATGTAATGAATAATTTTCCATCTGAACTTCTGGATGATCACCAGGACTCTTGAGCAATAAACCATCACTGCTTGAAGATTCTGCCTGCGACTATTACCCGCTATATCCTGTGACCAGCAAATAAGAGCTTACACTCTAATCCATTCCCCGGCTGTCCTGTGTTGAACCCAGCGTCTGTGCCAACGCTCTGCCCAGCAGCCCTGATTCACAGTAAGTGGTCAGGAGATACCAGGCAGCCCACAGCAAAGAGGCATCACAGCAGCTAAACCAGTTACCCCAGAAGTAAGCCGTTCTGGATGCCACAAAGGAGTCCAGTGATAGCAGCTAAATTCTCCTACAACTAGTGCACAGTTGGCATTCACAGTCCATAAGGGTCTAGTGGCAAGGTGACACCAGTAGGAGTGGTCAGTAACGGTAGCTTACTGACAGTGAGAAGTTAACCAAGATAAACTGTGCAAAAAGGACATCTCCCCATTTCTCCTTCCCCCCTTACAGACCGGGTGGCGAAGTAAACCCAACCGGTCACACCTTCCAACACGGAACACTTTCAATCATCCTCTCTATTTTTGAGTAACTACCTGAACACATCTCCCAACAGTTAAAATCCCAAAATTGGGAAGCAGCAACAACGTCTTCAAAAGGGGTGCATGGCTATGCCAAGTTAAGCGCACATCCCTGGCATAATGGACTGGCCAACCCAAACCTTCGGCCCTAATCCATCCATCCTCAAAGTGCCTCTGGTGCGTGCAACACCTGCTCACCATGGTGAGAGTAGACATACCTTCCAAGTTCCTGCAAGTCAGGACAAATATGTCAGCCTGAGGGAAGGCAGAACAGTCTATCCAAAATTGGGAAACTTGGGAGGTATGCATGAACATGACAAGCTATACGCAAGGCAAAATAGTTCTCATTTATTAACATTGCATTTAGGTGATAAGTTCAGAATTAACTTTCATAACCAGATATTAGTGCAAGTGAGAGGAGTTGGGGCATTTATGAAAGTACTTTGCAATCAAGACTGTTAGTAGAGCACAGAATTTTTTTTATCATTACCAAAAGAAATAGTAGGTAGCTTTTGCAGCAAAAACAAAAATAGAAAGTGGCAATAATTGCACCCCTCCCCTCCTAACAGGCCTGGTAAAGGACTAGCTCAAAGTTCTATTGGGCAGACATTTAGGAAAATGATCAGTGAATATTTACCATGAAGGCTTTTTTAAAAATATTTCCTCAAACTAATGTTGCGTAAAATATTAATATTTTTTTATTATGTGAAATGCATCAGTGGATTTGAAATGGCTCATAGGGACATTTATAAAAAGTTGTGCAGAATAACTTAAAAGCAGCTTAAAATAAATGGACATCCCTGCCCTACATTAGCACCACCGGACCCTGCCCCAAACTTTGTGAATGGGTGCTGTTCCAGTCCTGGTATATCCACTTAAACAAGCACATAGATATAGGCATATAATTTGAAATCCCCATGACATTAGACCAGGGGATTGCTACAATTCCACCAACAGGATAGGTGGCACACCTTTATTTTCATAAGTTTCTCATCACCCACAGGATAACTATAGCTTAAAGACTGCCACCATGGAGAAATGGAAAATGGATAGGCTCAGTCATGATAGCAGCTCTAGGTTTCCATTGTAAATATACAAGACAATGCTTTAATTTCATTCAGTACCATCTAATTTTGTAACATCCTAACCTTTTGCTTCCTTAATGGGAGAAAATTAATTTTTAGGACAGCTTCCCTTTATATTCAGTCAAGTACCCACTTTGTGTTTTGCAAAATAGGATAATCTAAATTAAATACCACAAAGTTTAAATGTAACTGCACAGTACACGCACAGACTAGATATGAAGTTAGCAATTTTGTCATTCTCTCTAAAACAAAATAAACTTTCAGTGAAGAGACACTAAAAAAAAAACTGTGATACTAATATAAGTTAATATGCAAAAGTAAAGCTAATCTAATTGGGGATGGGACAACAGTGCTAATATAACTAGTGGGCACATCTTTATCCAACATTGTATAATATATATATATATATATATATATATATATATATATATATATATATATATATATATATATATATATATATATATACATACATATATATATACACATACACACAAAAAAAAAGACCCTTTAGCATTATATAAAGTTAAGAAAAACAGCTTTTCTCCTACACACCATATAGTTTTATATAGTCTTTAATTCTTCACCTAAATTAATTATGATGGATAATAAAGATGTGTTTAAAAACTCATTAATTTGTATGGAAAAAAGAAATATGTTGAAAGCATGTCAAGGTATAGGTGGAACATAGGCAATATGGTTCACATAAGATTAAGCAACGGACCTTCAAAAGGTTTTTTTTTAGTGGAAACAAATAGTGCAGCTCAATCATTTCTTTTGCCCTGATAAATAAGATACATTTATTTGCATCACTTTACAAATGATTAGATAATGGTTAAGAAGTTATAACTGGATAGAGTTTATCACAGTTTCTTACAACTTCAATTACATACACATGTGCAAAGTATCTATCGATTTCCAGTGATTTGCCTTAATACTTGAGAATTTGAAAAGGTATATGCATATAATTTTTAAAAAATAAATTCAACACATACCTTGTTTGGTCGCCATGAAAACAAATCCACAAGCAAAGCTGCTATCGTACTGTGTCTCTACAGAGAGGTCTCTCTGAGCATAGGAATGTTGTCCTTTAAATAAGAGATCTTTACTGATTGCTTTGTGCCCCTTCAGGCTTTTATGTGATCACCTCTCTGGCTTTGTTTCAGGTTTAGTGTGCTATTCTCTCTGGTATCCTCCCCAGTTTCTCTGAACTCATTTCCAGTTTACTCTGGTGACATGTTTTGAACAAAATGAAATGGAAGAAGTACAGTACTCTGGCATGAACTATGTTAACAATACGATGAATTTTTAGGATACATTTTAGTAATGTTGCACCTATCAACTCTGTCAATCTTGAGAAATGTGGGAGTGAACTATGCCCATAGAGCTAAAAAATGTGTTAAACATGTAATAATATTGTGATGTTAAATAATTTTGAAGAACCAACTATTTTAATTGAAAAAATTAGTATTATTTTTTTTAAATACAAAAATATTTCTGAAATATTTCTGAAATAAATAAAATACAACTAATAATATGATATTATGTTTAATTTTTTGTTCAAAGTTTAATAATTGATTTTGTTTTGTTATATAAGATGTATCAGTTCCAATAAAAAAATGTGTGTTTGTTTCATTCATGAAAAGCAAATGTGTAATAATGAGACATATTTGATAGTAGAGGGTGTGATAAAGGGGCAATTATTAGCATGGAATAGAAGGTTGAATGTTAATTTGGTTTGGCGGTGAAATAGTTACTTAATTGACAGGAGGCAGTAGTGTTTTATGGCTAATAAGGGTAATTAAGGAAATGCATGTAGGTGTGTTCTGATGTGAATTATTTGTAAATAAATATGTAGTAAGATTAAGTAAGATTAAGTGGAATTGCTAAAGCAAACACCCAAATACACACAACTATGCTTACAGTGGAATTAAGTAATGTAAGTTATTTATTACCATGTTCATATCATAATGTTTTTTAGGAAATGTGGGAATTTGAACACATCTGATGTGTATTATTTTTAAACATGCAACTTACATGCAAGTTTTTCTCTGTAACTCATGCATCAGTGGTTATGAAGATTTATTACATATCTGTTGTGAAACCATTGATGTGTCAGCAATTCTTATTTACTGCAAGCAGCAACATACTGCAAATTAACACACTGTCACTTTTATTCAGTGTCTTCATTCATTTTACAAAACAGGTTGAAAAACTCTTATGTTGATCTCTCAGAAAGCAGAAATACTGGAAACACTTGATGCAGGTCTGAAGCTTTTTATAGAAGAAATACTTTCAGTCTTTATAAAAGCTACATTATACTTCTAATAAATTATGCAAAAGATATATACTAAAAAATAAAGGATGAAGTCAATTGGGTGAAGACAACTGATGAAAACAATGGATGTGCAAGGAATAACATCGTCCATTGCCAAGAGATGCTGGCACTGCTGGAGGTGTAGGCATAAGAATAGGAGGAAACCATTGTCACAGCAGGATTACTTGTATTCCCCATGAACTTGATATTTAAGAATTCAAAGGCACCACTTCTGCCCTTCATTGATCTAACTAACTAAGGATGAGCGGACTCGGATTCCTGGAATCCGAGCCCCCACGAACAGTGCGGATCTGAGTCAGATCCGAGCACTGTCCGGGTATTCCCGCCGATTCCGAAACTTAAAACGAGGCTCTGAGTCATAATCCTGCTGTCGGATCGAGGGATACTCGGAAACCTTTAAATTCCCCGCTTGCCGCCGCCATCTTCACTCGGGCATTGATCAGGGAAGAGGGAGGGTGTGTTAGGTGGTCCTCTGTCCTGCTATTTCTCGTGCTGTGCTGTGCTGTGCTCTGTCCTGCTGAGTCCAGTGGTGCTTTTGCCAGTGCTCTGTCCTGCTGAGTCCAGTGGTGCTTTTGTCCTGTGCTCTGTCCTGCTGAGTCCAGTGGTGCTTTGGCCAGTCCTCTGTCCTGCTGAGTCCAGTGGTGCATCAGTTCAGTGCTCTGTCCTTGCTGAGTCCAGCGGTGCTTTTGTCCTGTGCTTTGTTCTGCTAAGTGCATATTTATTTTAAAAGTATTAAAAAATTCTTCCATAAAAAGAAAAAAAAAAAAGAAAAATTCTACAAAAATCCTTTTAAAAAAAATTAAAAAAAGTCATTGCTGAGTCCAGTGGTGCATCAGTCCAGTGCTCTGTCCTTGCTGAGTCCAGTGGTGCATCAGTCCAGTGCTCTGTCCTTGCTGAGTCCAGTGGTGCATCAGTCCAGTGCTCTGTCCTTGCTGAGTCCAGTGGTGCATCAGTCCAGTGCTCTGTCCTTGCTGAGTCCAGTGGTGCATCAGTCCAGTGCTCTGTCCTTGCTGAGTCCAGTGGTGCAACAATCCAGAAACTGAGGGAAATAATCTCTCAGTGGCTTAACCCACTTAGACTCTCCTGGGGATTTGTGGTGTCAGACAACGCCAGTAACATTGTGCAGGCATTACATATGTGCAATTTCCTTTGTGGCTCCATCATCCCAATTAAAAGGATTTTTACCTGTTGGTGTAATGATGTTATAAACACTACACTTGAAAGCTTGAGACTTTAAATTAAAAAGTCACTCTTCATTGCACGAAGATTTGCAACAGGGACAGTTTTTTTGTTCACAAAGTCAACAAATAACACTTCGATATTTTTTTTACACACACACACTATTTATATATATATATATATATATATATATATATATATATATATATATATATTATTTTTTTAAAAAATTTTTTTTAGGGGCCGGGTACACTGCATTGCCCGGGGGCCCATAAAGTTGTTAAGGTGGCCCTGGCTCGAACTACACCCTCTATATGCTGCAGAGGATGTAGGAGCAGCCATATGTGCAGTGGAATTCAGACCAGTTGAGGGTGATACATTGTGGCCCCGGTACCAAATTGGGTACCGGGGCCACTCCACTATGCAGTCCACATAGATGTGTATCAGATATTAAACTACATTCACTGTTGCTGCTGTACCCAAAAATAGGTACTGCAATACCAAACTACGTTCACTGTTGCTGCTGTACCAAAAAATAGGTACTGCAATTCCAAACTACGTTCACTGTTGCTGCTGTACCAAAAAATAGGTAATGCTATTTCAAAATACGTTCACTGTTGCTGCTGTACTGAAAAATCAAATATTGTACCTAAAATCAATATTGTGAGGTGTGAGGTGTTCCGAATAGACTGGAAATTAGTGGAAATGATTGTTATTGAATGTTATTGAGGTTAATAATAGCGTAGGAGTGAAAAATAAACAAAAAACTTGATTTTAACCCTTTTTATGCTTTTTTAAAAATAAATCAGAACCCAAAACCCTAAATCAGAACCAAAACCTTTCGTCAGGTGTTTTGGCAAAACAAATCAGAACCCAAAACCTCAAGATAATCAGAACCCAAAACCCTAAAAGTGGCCGGTGCACACCCTTATGACTAACTGACTAACAATTGACACCTATATGAACTACCTTCCTCCTTTTTGTCTCTCCCAGTGTACTTCATCTCCCACCAGCTATAAATCACATTTCCTTGACATTGTCTTCTCACATTTCTGGTCAATATCTGGTTTCTCCATCTTTGCCTTTCTTGCTATTTGACCACAACCTTGTTTCCTTCAGCCTCCCCTTACTTTATGCTCTCCCCTTCCAACACCCAAATCCACACACTGACAGCAACATAGTCTGCAGGATTTACTACTTTCAAAATAGAATATACACAAGTCTAAATATGACTGAAAAATATGGGGAACCAGAGGGCTAGAAAAAGTATATGTTTTTATAGTCTGTGGTTGACAGGTAGAAGTGATATTAATACCTCGTTTCCCCACAACTGACATCAGCCCTCTTGTCATCACACACACTCACAACACTGACATCAGCTCCTCTTATCATCACATACACTCACAACACTGACATCGGCCCCATTGTCACCACACACACTCACAACACTGACATCAGCACTCTTGTCATCACACACACACAACACTGACATCAGCACTCTTGTCATCACACACACACACACACAACACTGACATCAGCACCCTTGTCATCACATACACACACACAACACTGACATCACTCTTCTTGTCATCACACACACACACAACACTGACATCAGCACTCTTGTCATCACACACACACCACAGACATCAGCCCCCTTGTCATCATACACACACACACACATTACATTGCCACAAGCCCCCTTGCAATCACACGCAAACACCACTGACATCAGTCCCCTTGCCATCGCACACACACCACTGACAACAGCCCCCTTGCTATCACACACACACACCACTGACAACAACCCCCTTGCCATCATAAACCACTGACATCAGCCCCCTTGTCATCACACACACAACAATGACATCAGACCCCTTGTCATCACACACAACACTGACATCAGTTCCCTTGTCATCACACAAATACATTACATTGCCACTCGTCCCCTTGCCATCACAGACACACACATTACAATGCCTCAAGCCTCCTTGCATTCATACACACACACACAACACTGACATCAGCTCCCTTACCATCACACACACACACAACACTGTCATCAGCCCCCTTGTCCTCACACACACACTAGAGATGATCAGGCTCGGGTCTCCGAAAACCAAGCCCACCCGAACTTAGCAGATCCGAATATCGTGCCGAGCCGGCTCAGTACTTTTGTGCGCCCTCTGAATTGAAAACAAGCCAAAACATCATAGTTACATCATCGGATCTCGTGAGTTCTGGATTCTATAAGTACTGCCCTCCACTGCAAGCCATTTCACAGAGTGACACAGAAGAGGTAGCACGGTTCTTGGCAGTCTCAAGTGCAGTTGGGCAGCGTCATATATAAAAAGGAAGAGGGGGGGTAGCAGTGTTCTTCAAAGTCTCCAATGACATTCTACAGAGTTATAGCTCACACACAAACAGGAGAGCTCCATTGCTAATTGTCATTGCTGAAATAAAAATAATAGGGCTGGCAGTGTTGTTCTAAATCAGCAGTCACATTGTACTGTGCCATAGCTCACCCAAAAATAGCAGAGGTGGCAGTGTTTAGTGCTAACTGAAATTCAAATAATAGGGCAGGCAGTGTTCTTAAAAGTATCCAGTGACATTCTACTGTGCCATAGCTCATATAGAAACAGGAGGGGTGGCAGTGTCCTTGTCACTCTCCAGTCTGTCAAAGTCAGCAAATTGGATAAAGTCATTTCAATTAATATCGAGCAAACTTGGTTGTCTTTGTCTGAAAATATGCGTAGCGCATGCTACGGCGTGGAAGGGCGTATCCAGCCGCAACACGTGGCAATAAACAGTTTCTACACTTTTACACACATTCGCACAAACATATATAGTTGTAAATAGTACACATTAATTGTAGTTGCAACACATAGTTACTTATGTTGAAATATAGTAGTGTTTATATGTAATATTATAAGTTATATGCATATTAGTGATACATATGGTACAGGTTAAAGTAAAGGTGTCATGTCTGGTATCATATTAATCCCCTTTACATCAGCAGCTGTCCGGTTCATTCGGCGAAGAGATCGCACATTGCATACTCTAGTTATTGATGTTAGGGAATAAACCTTTAATATGATGCTGACTATAAAATGCTAATGGACTAGTTGTAACTGGAGTCTTGGCGGGAAGAAAGGAGCACATCCCCTGGAGAGATGACCCCCACCTTTGGATTCTTTAGTTTGAACTAGCCTACGATCTGCAACCCTTAGGGAAAATTTAAAAACTAGAGTGCAAACCTCATTACCTAATTGGAGGGAGAGGCATCACAGTAGATTCTCTTAGGGAGTCTGCTGTGGAGCATGACAAAAATATCTTTAGAAAAAAGTAAGAGAAGAGTGATAGGATAATGACGGTAAGTATACAGGCTCTAGAGGGAATGCATACACGAACACCAGCATACAACCCACATAACAAGAAACATAAAATAATCAGATGTTTCAACTGTAACGAAGAAGGACATTTCATGAGAGATTGTAAGAAGGAAAGACTCAATGCACATAGGGGTGGGTCACATAGATATCCTCCAAAGAGGAATTCACATAGACAAGAAGACTCACACCTGCCCGCTCATGTTATAGCAGCAAATGCTGCGCGGCAAAGCGATAGTCAGCGCTGTGGTTCAGGTCATACCTGTAGTCTACAGCCAGTGAGGTTAACTGAGAGTCTGAGAGAAGAACCAACAATGATAGTTGACATAGATGGTAGGAAAGAAACTTTTCTTGTAGATACAGGGGAGGCCAGATCTGTGATAACCTCTCCTTTCAATCTACAGGTGACCAGTAAAACTATTCCAGCTATGGGGGTAACGGGAAGAGTGTTACATTATCCTTTAACTAAACCCACAGAAGTTACTATCGGGCCCCTGCACACCAAGCATTCGTTTCTCTTGGCTGCAGCAGCTCCTACTAACTTGCTGGGAAGGGACTTGTTATGTAAAATGCTGTACCCCAGATGGTGTATTCCTAGATATACCAGAGAAGGTCGTGCATGAGGTACAGGATATATTGGACACCCCTCAAAGGTTAATGTTGCACTCTACCGTTATAGAACAAAGTCCATCTCAAGAAAAGGGGATGTCACTCACCGGACCGTGAGTGCCTCTTCCCGGACATTTAGGAACCGTGGCCGTCCTCTATCCTGAGGGTCTGCGCATGCGCAGCCCTTTCCTATACTTCTGTGTATGTCCCTTTAACTTAATTGGCAGATCAGGCAACCTCCCTATATTAAGCACCTGTGGTCAACACCACGTTGCCTGATCTTGGAGTCTCATTCCCTATGAGTCTCTGAAGGTGTTCCTGTATTCCTCGTGTTTTCAGCGCTGCTGATTCCTGTGGTTTCCAAACCACTTCTACTTCTGTGGTTTCCAAACCACTTCTACTACTGTGGTTCCCATACCACTTCTACCATCAACTATATCATCGTGACTGTTAGCTGATTCCTATCCGCTGCCTCCGTGCACTACAGTCTTCCAAACCACTTCAACGCTACTACTTATTATTGTGACTGTTTGCTGATTCCTATCCGCTGCCTCCGTGCACTTCAGTCCTCTAATCCACATCATCGCTATTATATTTCACTGTGACTGTTTGCTGGTTCCTACCCGCTGCCTCTGTGCACTCCAACCGTTACTTTACATCCACTCACCTGTTCCTCATCAAGTCAGTGAGCTGATTCCTATCCGCTGCCTCCGTGCACTACAAGCCTTCAGCCTGCAACTCGCCTGTGTTCATTATCGTGACTGTTAGCTGTTGTCTATCAGCTGCTTCCGTGCACTACAGCCTCCAGCCTACAACTCGCCTGTGTTCATCATCGTGACAAGTTAGCTGATTCCTATCCGCTGCTCCTGTGCACTGCAGTCTCTTCTCAGCTCTCCTGTGTTTCCTCGAGACTGCTGCTCTCATTGCCATTTGCTACTCTCCGTGATCAACAGCTCCTGGTCTACTCTGCTATCCCGTGTTCCATCGCTACTGACAACTATTGGTTGCTACTGGTTACCTCCGTGTACCGCAGAGCCCTGCTGCTGCTGACCGCGCTATCATCCATCTACTGCTGATCCGCTCTCCACGCCTTCACGTGTCCCGCAGGTCTACCCTCCTGTCTGCATTGGATTTATATTTCATCTACTACTCCTCTGCTGGATCATCTCCACTCTCCTGGGTTCTGCGTGAGTCCAGTTCCACGTGTTATTGATTCCTGTGGATTCGTGTCCTGGTTGGTCTACTTATCTGTGCGCTGCACCTACTGACCGCTGCCTCAGGTATCCCGGGACTTCTCATCCAGTCGGCCTCCTGCCGCTCAGGTATCCCTGCACTCCTATCTGACTACCTGCTTCTGAACCACGGTATGCATACTTCTCATTGACTGTGCTGGTGTATTGCATATCTTGCTGGACTGTCTTGGTTCTCCTCTGGAGTCTGCTATCCACTGAGTTTATTGCCATCATTGACTGTGTTAACTTGTGCTGGACTACTTCAAGAGACTTCCTATATTTGCAGACCTGTTCAGTCATTTATATATATATTGTGCATGTTACTGTGGATCGTATATAAGGTGCCTGTGTATATCCTGTGTTGCAGTCTCTTCCCGTGCACCTCCTCACATATATATTCAGTGGTACAACTTGCTAGTTGCAGACCACTGATCCCTGTTTCCAGTATCACCTGTTCCAGTATCCTCTCACATAGCAGTGGTACAACTTGCTATCGCAGACCACTGACTCCCCGGATACCTCCACTTGGATTCCATTCCTTCACTCAGACAGCGGTACAACTTGCTATCCGCAGACCGCTGACTCTCATCACCTCCTCGTTTCTGTTGGACATTCCTCCTCACTATAGCAGTGGTACAACTTGCTATCGCAGACCACTGACTACCTTCACGTGTCCTTGTCCTACAGTTCCTCGTGTACTATTACCTCCATATTACCAGTGCTGCTAGTCATAGACTTTCCTGAGCATCTCATCATCTGCTGTTTCCTGTTCCGTGATCACCCAGCTACCAGAGTACCCTATTACCATCTACATTGCTCTGGTAAGCCTACCACCTGGTGATCCCTGGGTAAAGACTCCTAGTGCCCGTGACAGTAAGATCAGGCCATGACAGACCCAGATACGGAACCTACAGCCAAAGAGATGCTGCAGCATCTGGTCAGCCGGGTAGAGCAACAGGATGCCCGCCAACAGCTGTTACTTCAGTGTTATCAATCGTTAACCTCCCAAGGAACATCTGGACAGACAGTGACAGCTACTACTGAGGCTCCTGTGCTCTCCTCCGTTTCCCCAGTGCCATCCCAGGTGTCTACAGCTTCTACGCTTCACCTGCCTACTCCGTCAAAGTACGATGGGGACCCCAAAACTTGTAGGGGTTTCCTTAACCAATGTTCAGTCCATTTTGAGCTCCAACCTCAAAATTTTTCTACCCATCGTTCCAGAGTGGCCTATCTTATCTCTTTGTTTTCTGGACAAGCCCTGGCTTGGGCCTCCCCTCTGTGGGAAAGAAACGACCCAATATTGCAAGATAGTGCCAAATTCATTGCTACATTTCGAAGTGTGTTCGATGAACCAGGTCGTGTGACCTCCGCTGCTTCCAGCATCCTCCGTCTGCGACAAGGATCTCATACAGTAGGACAGTACGTCATTCAATTTAGGATCTTAGCCTCTGAACTTCAGTGGAACACTGAAGCTCTAGTTGCCGCCTTCTGGCAGGGGCTCTCCGATAAAATTAAAGATGCACTGACTACCCAGGAGCTTCCTTCGTCACTTGAAGATCTGATCTCTCTTTGCCATCGTGTTGATATGAGATTTCGTGAAAGAGAGGCTGAGAAAACAACTTCTGCTAAAGCACCTCTTCGTTCTAACCCTCAATTTCGTCCAGTTTCACCCTCTGTGATTCCCATGGAGATAGGACGTTCCAAATTATCTTCAGAGGAGAGGAAACGAAGAGTAAAGAATAGACTCTGTATCTATTGTGCTGATTCCACTCATATGCTCAGCTCTTGCCCTAAGAGATCGGGAAATGCCAGGCCCTAACTAGTTCTGGAGAGGTGAAGTTAGGGTCCCTGGAGTCCTCTCCATCTGCCATGAAATCCAAAGTCTGCGCCTTTGATGTTACAATTGCCTGTGCTACCAAAACCTTTGAGTCACAGGCATTGATTGATTCCGGAGCAGCAGGAAATTTTATTTCCAAATCATTAGTAAATCATTGGTCTCTACCAGTGATTACCTTAAAAACACCCATTACTGTGACGGCTATAGATGGATCACGTCTCATCAACGGTCTCATCACTCAGAGTACGTCTCCAGTAACCCTTCAGATTGGTGCCCTGCATCATGAAGAAATATCGTTTTTAATCCTTTCTGTTACGACAAGTCCAATTGTCTTAGGCCTTCCATGGCTTCAGTGTCACTCTCCCCAGATTGACTGGCGCACCCCTCAAGTCACGTCTTGGGGGTCTGAATGTCACCATCGTTGCCTTTCCCAAGTCATTCCTCTCAAAGTACAGCAATCTTCCATCTCATCTACCTCACCGGGACTCCCTCCTCAATATGCTTCATTTACTGATGTTTTTGATAAAGCTCAGTCTGAACGTCTTCCTCCTCATCGTTCTTGGGATTGTCCGATCGACCTTCTACCTGGCAAGACTCCTCCCAGGGGTCGGGTCTATCCTCTCTCGTTACCTGAAACTCAAGCTACATCTGAGTATATACAGGAGAACCTCCAGCGTGGGTTTATTCGACCTTCCACCTCTCCCGCGGGAGCTGGGTTCTTCTTCGTTAAAAAGAAGGATGGATCTTTACGCCCTTGCATAGATTTTCGTGGACTCAATGCCATTACTATCAAGAATCGGTACCCCATTCCGCTGATCACTGAGCTATTCGATCGCATCAAGGGAGCCCGTATCTTTACTAAGTTGGATCTTCGGGGTGCCTACAATTTAATCAGAATCCGTTCCGGTGACGAATGGAAGACAGCGTTTAACACCAGAGACGGGCATTACGAATATCTGGTAATGCCTTTCGGGCTGTGTAATGCCCCCGCTGTTTTTCAAGGTTTCATTAATGAGATCTTCCGGGACTTATTATATGTATGTGTCGTCGTCTACCTGGACGACATATTGATCTTTTCACAGGACCTGCCTTCTCACCACCAACATGTGGCAGAAGTCCTTTCCAGGCTACGGAAAAATTCATTGTTCTGTAAATTAGAAAAATGTTCATTCGAATTACCCCAGATTCCATTCTTGGGGTATATAGTTTCCGGAGTTGGCCTGAAGATGGATCCCGACAAGGTGAATGCTGTACTACATTGGCCCCAGCCAACTACTCTTCGTGCTATCCAGCGTTTTTTAGGTTTTGCCAATTACTATAGACGCTTCATTCAAGACTTTTCTTCCATTGCATCTCCTATTGTGGCCCTGACTAGGAAGGGGGCTAATCCTAAGCAATGGTCACCTGAGGCTCTTCAAGCCTTTCAAACACTAAAAGAGTCCTTCTCTTCGGCTCCAATCCTTCGACAGCCTGATGTGACACTCCCCTTCTTCCTGGAAGTAGATGCCTCTAATGTGGGCTTAGGAGCTATTCTTTCCCAACGCTCGGAACAGCAAAAATTTCATCCTTGTGCCTTCTATTCTCGGGGTCTCCTGCCCGCAGAGAAGAATTATACTATCGGGGACAAGGAGTTACTGGCTATCAAAGCTGCATTAGAGGAATGGAGATACTTATTGGAAGGAGCTCGCCATCCGGTGACGATCTTCACAGATCATAAGAACTTGTCATATCTCCAGTCTGCCCAATGCTTGAACCCTCGTCAAGCAAGATGGTCTCTTTTCTTTTCCCGTTTTGAATTAATAATAACCTTCAAACCAGCTGCCAAGAACAAAAAAGCTGACGCTTTATCTAGAGCTTTTATGACGTCCTCTGATATAGAAGAGGTTTCCAACCATACCATTCTAGACCCCAAATGTATCTCACTGGCTGCTTCATCCACCAAAACGCTACCATTTGGGAAGACCCTCGTGCCTCCTACTCTAAGGAGGAAAATCCTTTCGTGGTTCCATGCCTCTCGTTTTTCTGGACACGCCGGTGAACACAAGACCTTTGAGATTCTCTCTCGAAGTTACTGGTGGCCTTCAATGAGGAGAGACGTCAAAGAGTTCATTGCTTCCTGTGAGCTATGTTCCCAGTTTAAATCCTCCCGCAGAACTCCAGCAGGGTTGCTGCGACCACTACCCATTCCGTCCAAACCGTGGACCCATATTAGTATGGATTTCGTTACTGACTTACCACCTAGTAAGAATCATAACACTATTTGGATGGTGGTGGACAGATTTTCGAAGATGGCTCATTTCATTCCTCTGGCTGGTTTGCCTTCCTCGTCCATTCTGGCTGAACATTTCATTAAAGAGATCTTCCGTATCCATGGATGTCCGTCTGAGATTGTGTCGGATAGAGGAGTACAGTTCGTTTCCAGATTCTGGCGAGCCCTTTGTAAAACCTTGGGCATACGATTAGCACTCTCATCTTCTTACCATCCGCAATCTAACGGACAAACTGAACGTGTCAATCAAGATCTTGAGACTTTTATAAGGATGTTCTCATCAGCCAATCAAGACAACTGGGTAGAGTTGCTCCCTTGGGCTGAATTCGCCCATAACAACATGTATCACGAGTCATCATCCAAAACTCCATTTTTTGTGGTCTACGGTCACCATCCGTCTTTTCCGGAATTTCCTGCCCTCCCGCCCACCCAAGTTCCTGCGGTGGAGATTGCTTGTCAGACCTTTAAAAATATCTGGTCCCAGGTCAAAACCTGTTTAAAGAAGACATCTATCAAATATAAATCTTTCGCAGATAAGAAGAGGCGGGCTATTCCACCACTAAAAATTGGAGATCGTGTCTGGTTATCTACTAAAAACATTCGTTTGAAGGTTCCATCTATGAAATTCGCTCCTCGTTTTATTGGTCCATATAGGATCATTCAAGTAATCAATCCAGTATGTGTGAAACTTCTTGTTCCTAAGAATCTTCGGATTTCTAATGCCTTCCATGTGTCTTTACTCAAACCTCTTATTATCAACCGTTTCTCTAATCCTCCCTCAGCTCCGCAGCCAGTTCAAGTTCATCAGGAGGAGGATTTTGAGATTACTGAGGTACTAGACGCAAAAATTTCGCGAGGAGTCCTCCGTTTCCTCGTTCATTGGAAGGGCTTTGGTCCTGAGGAGCGCTCTTGGATCAAAGCTGAAGATCTTAATGCTCCTGCCCTTTTGAAGAAGTTCTACTCCAAAAATCCGGACAAGCCCGGTTCCAGGCGTTCTGTGCCCACCTTTAAAAGGGGGGGTACTGTCACTCACCGGACCGTGAGTGCCTCTTCCCGGACATTTAGGAACCGTGGCCGTCCTCTATCCTGAGGGTCTGCGCATGCGCAGCCCTTTCCTATACTTCTGTGTATGTCCCTTTAACTTAATTGGCAGATCAGGCAACCTCCCTATATTAAGCACCTGTGGTCAACACCACGTTGCCTGATCTTGGAGTCTCATTCCCTATGAGTCTCTGAAGGTGTTCCTGTATTCCTCGTGTTTTCAGCGCTGCTGATTCCTGTGGTTTCCAAACCACTTCTACTTCTGTGGTTTCCAAACCACTTCTACTACTGTGGTTCCCATACCACTTCTACCATCAACTATATCATCGTGACTGTTAGCTGATTCCTATCCGCTGCCTCCGTGCACTACAGTCTTCCAAACCACTTCAACGCTACTACTTATTATTGTGACTGTTTGCTGATTCCTATCCGCTGCCTCCGTGCACTTCAGTCCTCTAATCCACATCATCGCTATTATATTTCACTGTGACTGTTTGCTGGTTCCTACCCGCTGCCTCTGTGCACTCCAACCGTTACTTTACATCCACTCACCTGTTCCTCATCAAGTCAGTGAGCTGATTCCTATCCGCTGCCTCCGTGCACTACAAGCCTTCAGCCTGCAACTCGCCTGTGTTCATTATCGTGACTGTTAGCTGTTGTCTATCCGCTGCTTCTGTGCACTACAGCCTCCAGCCTACAACTCGCCTGTGTTCATCATCGTGACAAGTTAGCTGATTCCTATCCGCTGCTCCTGTGCACTGCAGTCTCTTCTCAGCTCTCCTGTGTTTCCTCGAGACTGCTGCTCTCATTGCCATTTGCTACTCTCCGTGATCAACAGCTCCTGGTCTACTCTGCTATCCCGTGTTCCATCGCTACTGACAACTATTGGTTGCTACTGGTTACCTCCGTGTACCGCAGAGCCCTGCTGCTGCTGACCGCGCTATCATCCATCTACTGCTGATCCGCTCTCCACGCCTTCACGTGTCCCGCAGGTCTACCCTCCTGTCTGCATTGGATTTATATTTCATCTACTACTCCTCTGCTGGATCATCTCCACTCTCCTGGGTTCTGCGTGAGTCCAGTTCCACGTGTTATTGATTCCTGTGGATTCGTGTCCTGGTTGGTCTACTTATCTGTGCGCTGCACCTACTGACCGCTGCCTCAGGTATCCCGGGACTTCTCATCCAGTCGGCCTCCTGCCGCTCAGGTATCCCTGCACTCCTATCTGACTACCTGCTTCTGAACCACGGTATGCATACTTCTCATTGACTGTGCTGGTGTATTGCATATCTTGCTGGACTGTCTTGGTTCTCCTCTGGAGTCTGCTATCCACTGAGTTTATTGCCATCATTGACTGTGTTAACTTGTGCTGGACTACTTCAAGAGACTTCCTATATTTGCAGACCTGTTCAGTCATTTATATATATATTGTGCATGTTACTGTGGATCGTATATAAGGTGCCTGTGTATATCCTGTGTTGCAGTCTCTTCCCGTGCACCTCCTCACATATATATTCAGTGGTACAACTTGCTAGTTGCAGACCACTGATCCCTGTTTCCAGTATCACCTGTTCCAGTATCCTCTCACATAGCAGTGGTACAACTTGCTATCGCAGACCACTGACTCCCCGGATACCTCCACTTGGATTCCATTCCTTCACTCAGACAGCGGTACAACTTGCTATCCGCAGACCGCTGACTCTCATCACCTCCTCGTTTCTGTTGGACATTCCTCCTCACTATAGCAGTGGTACAACTTGCTATCGCAGACCACTGACTACCTTCACGTGTCCTTGTCCTACAGTTCCTCGTGTACTATTACCTCCATATTACCAGTGCTGCTAGTCATAGACTTTCCTGAGCATCTCATCATCTGCTGTTTCCTGTTCCGTGATCACCCAGCTACCAGAGTACCCTATTACCATCTACATTGCTCTGGTAAGCCTACCACCTGGTGATCCCTGGGTAAAGACTCCTAGTGCCCGTGACAGGGGATGTTGCTGGAAATACTGGGGTCCCTATGGACCAGAGATGGACAGGACACTGGATTGATGGCAAATGTAGCTCCTGTGATGGTAAATCTAAAAAGTGGTAGGATAGCTCCAAAAATCCCACAGTATCCATTAAAACCGGAGGTGGAACTAGGGGTATATCCTGTTATTGAGAGGCTGTTGCAACAAGGGCTTTTAATTCGTACAGCCAGCACAGCAAATAGTCCGATTTTCCCTGTGAAGAAGAATGGGGGAGGGGCTATAGATTAGTCCAGGACTTAAGGGGAATTAATAAAGTTGTTGAGAGCTAATTCCCCGTAGTGCCCAATCCAGCTGTCATCCTCATGCAGATTCCACCGTCTGCTAGTTATTTTACTGTCATTGATCTATGTTCTGTTTTTTTCTCAGTCCCTCTTCACCCTGACTGCCAATACCTTTTTGCATTCTCCTACCGGAGGGTGCAATATACATGGACCAGACTTCCCCAGGGATTCATTGACAGCCCCGGTATTTTCTCCCAAGCCTTACATGACTGTTTACAATCCTTCCAACCAAGCAATGGGTCTGTTCTAATTCAATATGTGGACGATTTGTTGTTGTGATCTGATTCTTTTATGTCATGTTTACATGATACTAAATTGTTGTTGCTTCATCTCTCACAAACAGGGCACAAGGTGGCAAAGGACAAGTTACAGCCATGTCAGACTAAGGTCAAATACTTAGGACACTGTCTCACCCAGGGGCTAAGACACTTGACAACAGACAGAATTGAAGTTATACAACACATGACTCTGCCGCAGTCGTACACACAGAGGAGTCAGAGCAAGCGTTCTTTAATCTCAAAGATAGTCTGACTAGAGCACCTGCATTGGGAATACCTGATTATGAAAAGCCTTTTGAGCCATACTGTACGGAAGCTGATGGTTGTGCAGAAGGTGTCCTCACACAGAAGCTAGCAGACCGGTAGCATACTACAGTGCACAATTGGACACTGTGGCAAGATCACTCCTAACATGTCTCAGAAGTGTAGCAGCAACTGCTCTTCTGGTAAGTAAGAGCGAGGACGTAGTATTAGGACATGATTCAACTGTCTATACACCCCATGCTGTATCAGCTCTGTTAAATTCAGCTCAAACCAGACATGTCTCTTCAGCTAGGTTCACAAAATGGGAACTAGCTCTGATGGCACCCTCAAACATCACCATCAAACGATGTAGCACCTTAAATCCAGCTACATTCCTTCCATATGTGTCTCAAGAGACACAAAGGGTGGGAGGTGAGGAGACTCTGGGTAGTGATGAGTTTGGCAAGAGTACTGATACGCATGATTGTATGGAGTACCTGAACCAGACCTTTACTGCAAGGTAATACAGATGGGAGTTGTCATAGACAGACAAAGATGGGAGAACTATGTACTGGTTATGCTGTTGTAAACGATCAGGATGTTGTAGAAGCTAGACTCCTTGGTCCACCTCACTCAGCCCAGGTGGCTGAACTAGTAGCATTAAGGAGAGCTTGTGAGTTGGCAAAGGGTAAGTCAGCTAATATATATACTGACTCTAGGTACGCCTTTGGGGTAGTGCACAATTTTGGGGCCCTCTGGCGTTTTAGAAACTTTACGACAGCAGCAGGCACATAAAAGGACTTTTGACAGCGATATAGTTACCCAGGACAGTAGCCGTCATAAAGTGTAAAGCCCATACCTCTGAAGAAGACCCGGTGTCATTGGGCAACAACAGGGCAGACAAAGCTGCTAAATGGGCAGCAGGGCAGCCTATGACTGTATCGACCGAGACTATGATGGTTTTTCAGACATTAGACATACAGAAATTAATTGAAATGCAAGATTTGTGTTCCCTGCAGGAGAAGGCGGTCTGGAAGGCGAAGGGATGTGGTCAAGAGTCCTCAGGACTCTGGAGAGATGGACAAGGTAAGCCTGTAGCTCCCAGAACATACTATCCAAGCCTGGCTGAAGCAGCACACGGTCTGACTCACCTGGGTAAAGAAGGTATGTGCAAACTAATGAGAGCATACTGGTGTGCTCCTGGATTTTCCTCTCAGGCTGGTAAGAAGGCAATGTCATGTCTTACTTGTTTGAGGAAAAATGTCGGGAAAACTATTCCTACTGAGCCATCACACATCCCTCCTACAGACGGACCTTTTCAGGTAATACAAATTGACTATATCCAATTACCACCTAGCAGGAATCTAAAGTATGTGTTAGTATGTATTGATGTGTTTTCCGATTGGGTAGAAGCATATCCGGCAGCCACTAATACTGCTGTGTTCACTGCAAGGAAAATTGTACAAGAGTTTGTATGTAGGTTTGGTATCCCTAGAATCGTCGAAAGTGATAGGGGTACCCACTGTACTGGTGATATCTTCCAAAATATGTGTAAGCTCATGGGAATCAGTAGCAGACTTTGCACCCCTTACCGACCACAAGCCAGTGGAAAGAGTAAATGGTACTATTAAGAACAAGCTGGGTAAGATAATGGCTGAAACTGGGTTGGCGTGGCCTGAAGTTTTGCCACTAGTCCTCCATAGCATCCGAACCACTCCTAGACCTCCTCTTAATCTGTCCCCCTTTGAGATACTGTTCGGCCTCATTTGATCGTGAGTCCGCAAGACGACTTAAAGTGTAATAATGAAGTGACTGTACAATATCTTATAAAAAGGAGCAGACAGCTAAAGAAACAACAAAAACTAAAAATGCTGTCACCTGGTATGCCAGAAACGAACTGTCATGATGTTGAACCTGGGGACTATGCTATGATCCGCAATTTCTTACGCTCAGGTTGTTTAACAGACTGTTGGAAAGGCGCGTACCAAGTGCTGCTGACCAGTACCACATCACTGAAGATTGCAGAGAGAGACGCTTGGGTCCATTCCACCCACTGCAGGAAAGTCAGTAACCCGGAGAAAGTGCGAGATAAAACTGAGACCGACGACACCGATCTGTCACTCATAAACCTGTTCCGGGAGACCTAAAGCCTGCAGTCAAGACACCTGAACCAGAGACGTTGCCTCAGAACTATCTTTCCAGCAATGGAGTGGCGGTTTTTGTTTTTCTTTTGTTCCAGGATTTTCCTTGTTTTTACTTTTTCTAGGACACTCTATTTTTGTGAAGGAGGATGGAAGACAGAGGCAGGTTCTGGTAGTGATACCGATGAGATGGAGATTGAGGAAAAGTTACTAGAGTACTCAGAGCAGCCCATTATCAAGCTTGGTCTAGGGTTTATGAAAAGGTCTGCTAGCTCGGGAACTCGGAGACAGTTTGAAGGGCTATTGTCTGATGAATATTGTATCTGCAAGTTCTGTGACTCCCTAGTTGAAGAGAAGTGCATCCAGCGATGCCAGTCCACTAGTAATCTGGACGTGGGCGGGCATCCTCTGGAGGATTATCACTCCTTAGTGGGTAAGGTTCTAAACCAAACTGAGTGCTGGGTGTGCTCACATGTGCCTCAGGGACAGCATAACATAGGACTAGTGCCATTCCCACTAAACATCTCTGAGGTACTTGAATTGAGGGGAGGGAGGCCCATAGAAGGGAGGTACAATAACACTAGGTCCCGTAGTCTGAAGCTTTGACAATACTCCTTAGACAGATCCTTACTGTGCCTAAACATCTCTCATGCAAAGCGTCTGGAGAATTGGGAAGCTAACCCATAAGATCAGACAATGGCTCGCCACACTCATTTTGGAGGGAGACTTGCAAGGTCACCAATAGGCAGGACTGTTGATGGACACCACAAATTAGGGCGTGTAACTAAACATAAAAAAGTATCCATTGGAAAGGTCTCTATAGGTTATTGTAAGAATGTCATTCATGCTGACACGTGTCTTGAACAAATATAGGCACTAGGCATGGGTAGTTTTGTCAAAACCTTATGTGATATAATTAATGGGCATACTGTTCTCCCTGATGATGTGTACTTTGTTTGTGGGAGAAAAGCTTATTCCTGGGTAACTCCGAGTTCCAAGGGCTTGTGTTTCTTAGGTAAACTGGTTCCTGAAATCATGACTATTACTCATGAAGAAATGGTTGGTATTCACAAGACTACATCACCACCATACATACACACACAGTATGAACACCGTGGCAAGAGAAATATGATTCCTGGTGAGGAGCCCATAGCTACAAAATTGATTAGTGAAACCGCTGGTTTTCAAGTTATGGTTGCTCTAGACCTCACCAGGACCGCTCGGGGAACGTTAAATTTTAAATATATTCAAGACCTAGCTAAATTGATAGACAATATCACCAAGATGTATGATGACCCTTTCAGGTATACTGGAAGGGAGTTACAAGCGTACAAGAAGGAGTTGGTGCAACATAGGTTGGTACTGAATTATCTCACCTCTATTACTGGTGGATACTGTGTGACTTTGGCCACCCAGTTTGGTGTCAAATGTTGCACGTACATCACCAATAATACAGATGACCCCAAAGAGGTTATAGACCGGAAGATGGATGAAATTCTGCAACTGAAATGGGAATTTCGAAGGAACCATAATTCCTCGTTATATGAGGTCGGGGAAAAGGTGGCAGGTTGGTTCTCATGGTTGAACCCTGTGAAATGGTTCTCTGGTCTGGGGGAGTGGGTACAGGAAATGGTTGCTAGCGTAGGTAAGCTCCGTCTCCTTATACTAGGTGTCATCTTAGCAATTAGTTTATGTGTCAAATGTGTTCCTACTGTGTTGAAGTGTGGAAAGGAGTCTTCTAGGGGAAACATTGAAAACGAGATTGAAAGGGTGGTGCGAGATACCGAGGTCATGGTCTGTGAAGAAGTGTTGTATAATCCTGAACTTGAAACGGTGATTGTGTGATAGTTTATTACACTATCAAATGGTGGAGCTGTCGAAGTCAGCAAATTGGATAAAGTCATTTCAATTAATATCGAGCAAACTTGGTTGTCTTTGTCTGAAAATATGCGTAGAGCACGCTACGGCGTGGAAGGGCGTATCCAGCCGCAACACGTGGCAATAAACAGTTTCTACACTTTTACACACATTCGCACAAACATATCCAGTTGTAAATAGTACACAATAATTGTTGTTGCAACACATAGTTATTTATGTCGAAATATAGTTGTGTTTATGTGTAATATTATAAGTTATATGCATATTAGTAATATATATGGTACAGTTTAAAGGAAATGTGTCATGTCTGGTATCATATTAATCCCCTTTACATCAGCAGCTGTCCGGTTCATTCGGCGAAGAGATCGCACATTGCATACTCTAGTTATTGATGTTAGGGAATAAACCTTTAATATGATGCTGACTATAAAATGCTAATGGACTAGTTGAAACTGGTGTCTTGGCGGGAAAGTCGGAGCACATCCCCTGGAGAGATGACCGTCACCATTGGATATTTTGGTTTGAACTAGCCTATGATCTGCTACATCCTGGACCTTCCTGAAACCTGGACCAATAGAAGCAAGCCACATCATCTGCATTGTTTTACTGTATCTCTGTCTGCATATAAGCAGGAGCTTTTCATCTAGTGAGCAGTCATCTTTGACCACAGACTTCAGATCTGAATGACTGGTCACTGGATCCAGAGCGCCTGCAATAAGTAACGGCTGTACTTATTATATTTCGCCTGAATTATTCTGCTACTTTTTGATAATAAATCTTTGTGCGTTGGAAACACAAATTGAGATTCGACAATCGTTATTGGATAGCGACAAAACGTGCATAACATGTGTTAGCTGACCATGAAGCAGTATGATATCAAACTGCAATGCCTGTAACAATGGTGTGCCAGACTTCAGCAGAGCAAACATGGTTTCATTGGCGTGCAGACTGGGTTTAATTATGCTGCTGTGAGGGTGCTGAACCAATGCAAGAACTGAAAACTCTGCAGCAGGCTTCAAATCGGTTTGGGCTGGTCGTTCTGTTATGAATCTCAATGTGTTCGCAACATTTATTATGATTAACCTACGTGATAAAAAATCACAGAGCCCTCTAACTGGAGAATAACAAAATATAGCACACAGCAAACAGTACTGGTTATAGAGTTAAAATAATAACAGCCACAAAAAATAAAAGCCAAAATCACTGAAGTGCAGGTAAACTCAATTTGAAATCATAACATGCAGTAACAGGCATACAGGGTAAAAAGCTGAAAAATGCATGATGAAATAATCCAGTCAAATAGAAAGAATATGATGCAGGGAAGCAAGAACAAACTGGTGGGACACTGGATCAAACGTTGTATCTCGCTTGAGATCAGAACAAACTGTCACACATGCAGGGCCGCCGAGAAGGGGAGAGAGCGGGTACATTTTACCCGGGCCATGCCAGGGGGCCCGGGCCGGGCCCTCTCCGCTAGTTAAATTTTTGAATTATTTTTTTTTAAATTTTCTTTTTTGAGATTTTTTTTTTTATTATTTTTTTTTTTCCCGCGGAGGGGGGGGGGGTATTCGTTGGTGGGGGGAGCTGGAAGAAAAAAAAACAAAAAAACAATACTCATGTGATCGCGCGGTGCCGTGTCCCTCCTCTCCTCTTCTCCATTCACACTGACTGCCGGGCATGACGTCATCAAGTCACGCCCGTCAGTCAGTGAGGAGCGCCGCAGCCAGCATGAAGAAAGAAGACAGAAGAGAAGACAGAAGAGAAGAAAAGAAAGGAAAGAAGTTGACAAAAGGTAAGTAAAGAAACGGAGAGGCAAGGGGAGGAAAACCGAGAGGGACAGTACTATAAAGAAAGGGGAGAGAGAAACAGAGGAGGAAAAAAAGCAGAGAGCCACAGAGGAATAAAAAAAAAAAGGGGGAAAGAGGAACAGAGGAGAAAAAAAAGGAGAGAGGCACAGAGGAGAAAAAAAAGAGAGAGGAACAGAGGAGAAAAAAAGGTGAGAAAGAGGAACAGTGGAGGAAAAAAAAGAAGAGAGGAACAGAGGAGAAAAAAAGGTGGGAAATAGGAACAGTGGAGGAAAAAAAAGTGGGAAAGAGGAACAGAGGAGGAAAAAAAAGTGGGAGAGAGGAACAGAGGAGAAAAAAAGGAGAGAGGAACAGAGGAGAAAAAAAGGTGGGAAAGAGGAACAGTGGATGAAAAAAAAGTGGGAAAGAGGTACAGAGGAGGAAAAAAAAGTGGGAGAGAGGAACAGAGGAGAAAAAAAAGTGGGAAAGAGGAACAGAGGAGGAAAAAAAAGTGGGAGAGAGGAACAGAGGAGGAAAAAAAGGAGAGAGGCACAGAGGAGGAAAAAAAGGAGAGAGGCACAGAGGAATAAAAAAAAGTGGGAGAGAGGCACAAAGGGAAAAAGGAGGTAAGGCAGCATGGAGGGCGCAGTGTGAGCATAAGGGGCACAGTGTAGTTGTGAAGAAGGGGCACAGTATTGTGTGTGAGGTAGGTGGTGGCTAAGTAATGGGTGCTATTTTGTTTGTAGGGTGATGGTGGGGACTATTAATTTAAGATGGGGTGATTTAGGGGCTATTGAATGTTGGGGTGAGTTTAGGGAGAATGAGGTCTATTTATTAAATGTGACTATGAATTATTTAATGGCAGTGATGGTTGCAAGAAATAGGTACTGCTGGGGCTGTTTGCAGGAAGGGAAATAGGTTTATTTATTAAATGTGAATAGTATTATTTTAATGTTGGGGCTGGAGGAAGGCCTAATTATTAATCGTGAGTGCTATTGATTTAACGCCAGGGCTGGCTGTAATTTTCTAAATGTAGCCAATTTTTTTTCAAAATAGGTCCTTCAACATTCCTGGATCCGGACAAGCCACAACTAAAGAAACCAGCAGCCACAGGTGGAGAAAGTGAGAAGAACAGGTAGGAGAGAGCAGCACAGTGTGTGAAATGTTGTGATTCTAGTAGGGACAATGGCAATTTTTGGTGAATGTTGTGCCCAATGTAAGGTGTAGGCCAAGACTGAACTGTTTGTGTACACACTGCATTCTTTGTATACTACACTGTGGTGGTAGATGTCCTGAAAGTCAGGAGTGCTTGAACATATGTGACGCTCCGGCGAATTGAGAGTCTAGTGATTTTGATGCTAGCCACGCCCCAATGGCGCATTTGGCACGCCCCCAAATGCATGACCACACCTCCGAAAAATTTTGCACCGCCGGTAGGCTAGCCACGCCCCAACGCCGCATTGCCACGCCCCTGAATGTATGACTACACACTAAAAAAATTTGGCGCCACCGTTAGGCGGCGGAAATTTTTTTGGGGGCTTACTCGACTACAAGGGGGGGCCCCATTAATTTGTTGTACCCGGGCCCTGAATTCCTCTTGGCAGCCCTGCACACATGTTCAGGACACAGTCCTAACACTTACCTCTGTGTTCAACTCTATTCTGGATGGTGGGACCTTTAACCCACCGCAACAAGGGCCAAGTTATTGGTTATTCCTAAGGAAGGCAAAAATCCTTCCCTTTGTATCAGTTATCACCCCATTTCATTATTAAATGTATTGTTCCACTCCATGGATGCCAAAAAGGCCTTTGACCACGTCCTTCCAAGGTTATTATACCTTTACTATACCATTTCTATTAGAATTGTGTCCTTAACTCTCTCTATGTTACAAAATTAGTCATACATATTATATTATCTGGTAACCGGCCACAGATTCCAGCTCGCATCCTTCAGTGATCCTCTGCTGCAAGTGACCTGGGCATCCCTAGTTTCTCTTAGTATTATTATGCATCTGAGTGGCTCAGTGCATGCAGGGGCACTTTCCTTCTGGAACCAGAGTTTGGGTGGATATAGAATCAGCATCAATAGTTGGCTTCCTGATATTTTCTCTTCTCTGGTTGCCCTGATGCAGAGATCCATGTCTAAACACACACACATCCTGTGATCTAACCTCTCCATGGCCATCTGGTCTCGCTCTAACAGATTTGCTAACTTGTTTCCTTCTCCCTCCCCTGTTATTTCCCTATGAGGTAACATGGCCTTCACCCCAGACCTTTTACAAGACATGTCCTCTATATGATGGGAGTTCTATTTCAAAACAATCTTTTTAGAACAGGCATCTTCCCCCAACTCTCTGATCTCTGTGATTTGCTGGGCTTCTCAAAAGGGCAGTTCCACCAGTACCTGCAGGTTAGACACTTCTTCAACTCTGTAAAGATCCATAACCAGCCTCTGAAGGTGAAAACCTGTGCCTCTCCGTTCACTCCTCCAAAGGCCTCATTTCAACATTATTTAAGGCTCTCCTTTCTACTTCAACTGGTGAGAAAGATGCCAATTGGTGTTGGAAAGGTAATTTTGGGAATCCCTGGACAGGGAGGAATAGTCCGACACATATGACTGTGTTGCAAAGCCCTCCATTAATGTCTGCTTTAAAGAGAATGCCTAGAAAGTGCTCCTACTCTGTTCCAACTAGGCAGCATGGCATTTTTCCTGAGTGCTTCAGACGTCGGCTGGAGGAATTGCGGCCAGTGAGGGTCTTTCTTGCATGTCTGACGGAACTCTAAACTTCAACTATTTTGTAAGGAAGTCATCGCCCTAGCCAACACTAAGTTTGCAGTGTCAGGCACCGCTCAGCGGCCGCCTGCCCTTCCGCATAGCGCGTCTGGTTGCCTAGCAACCAGACGCGTAACTTCCACTTCCGCTCGGCCGGCCGGCTACAGATCTGGAAGCGTTCCCGTTGTCAGGCAATGGGACG
Organism: Mixophyes fleayi; assembly: GCF_038048845.1. NCBI lineage: Eukaryota > Metazoa > Chordata > Amphibia > Anura > Limnodynastidae > Mixophyes > Mixophyes fleayi. The sequence continues at coordinate 165,520,627 of NC_134406.1, read as the reverse complement.
CTGCATGAAGGTAGCGCTATGGCGCTAAAGTATGACAAGCGCTACGGCGCTGGAACTATGACAGCACTACAGGTGCTGAGGCTATTGGCTAGCAGTACTATTTAAGCCTCTCTGGATCCCACCTCCTGTGCCAGAGTTTCAGGTCCTTTCCTGTCCTCCAGCTTTCCAGTGTTCCTGTGATTGTCTGTCTCCTGACCTTTTGTCTGTCTCCAGACTATTGCCGTATTGCCTGTGACCATTGTGACCCGGATTGCCTTGACTACCCTTTTGGATCTCCCTTTTGTACCTCGCTGTCAGAACGTTACCGACCCGGTTTGACTCACCACCCCTTCGGATTCTCCTTGTGTGCCTGCATTGCCCGCACCATTGCCGAACCAGCCTGTCTGACATTTCTCTCGTGCTTCGCTATCTGACTCGTGGAAGGACCGCGACCTGCGTGTTCCCTGCAGCTGAGTCCATACCTCCTTGCGGGGGTCCCTGGTGCATGTTAGACTCCGCACCTTCCTCCGAGTAGTGCCAACGATAGCAGGTACGCTATACTCAGTCGTGACATGCAGATCCTACTTTTTCCTAGGCTTATTCTGCTTCTCTCTTGTTTGTATTCATGTTTTGTATTTTAAGTTGCAGACTGATATTTATTTCTTGTTGTATGTTTGTTTGTACTTTGCAACAGTAACCTTCATTTATGTTGTTTGTGATGCCTTCAAGAAATTGTATTAAAAAAGAGAAAAAACGGATTTGTGATTTTTGCACAAAATGTAGCAAGACATGGCAAAAATTATTACTAAGCTTGGCATGTCAAATATATGTGCATTATTGCACTATTGTGAGACATAAAGCTATTAAACGCTATCAAGTTCTACAACTATATAAAAACACAAGGTTAAAGGGCAAGTACTTTCAAACGGTCACAGAACCAAAACAATATGGTAAAGTTTAATGGCAACTAAATTAAGAAAAAACATTAGTTTAAAAAAAAACTACAATTCAAACAAAGATTAAGAGCAGAGGGTCACTGGGTCCATTTGCTCTTTAGGTTTCTTATTCAAATCCAATTCAGAGCAGGGGGAGTACTGATATATTGAATTATAGCAAGAGGTTGTCCCAGCAATACAAAGTGGGGCATGAGCTCATCCCCTACAGACCATTTACTTATAAGGTGTCAATAAGGGGTTCTGGTCATGGCATAATTCAGACTATGTGAATTACCCAGATAATTAAGTTGTAGGCCTTAGGCCTTTCTAAATTTGTTGGAGAGGACCTGCAGTTTTCAAGTAATCTAATAGGCTGTGAGACTGTGGCTGGATTTTGATTTAGCAGAAGTCTTTTTATTTCAGCTTTCAGTGGTGGAAGGCCAAGGCGGGAGTTCCTTTCCAGAACAAATTTCTTTCTGCTTCTCTGCAGATTGATCCAGGGAGCATGCTACTTGAGAGAAGCTTCACACGAGGCAGACAATGGGCAGCAACCCGGGCTATGGTTGAAGCTGTGAGGATCTGGGGCATGTTTTCCTGTGTTAGGTAGAGATTCTGGGCTCATCTTCATAGTGACATGGTACAGGATTGGTATTGTTTGAAACAGGGCAACCCCGTGCAAACGGTTACAAGTGCATCTGAGTGTTGGTCCACCTCGGTCATGCCTGGCGCAAGATATCAGATTTTCCAGGTCCAGTAGGCCTCAGTGCAATTGTCAGATATGAGCACAGAGAATTAGGTACTATCACATTTTTTTTATAAACAGTTAGAGGGTGGGGAATGCCCTGTCGATAGTGGGTTCTGAAACACCACAGAGCAATAGCAAAATGTATGTGTCTATAAAGGCTTGAAAGCCATGCTCCCATAACAAATAAAGGTTTTTGGTTTTTTTAATAAAGCACTCCCCAATGACCTTGTTCACCACTATTTTATATTCCTGTAAACCAAATGGATATATTGCAATGTTTTATCCAAAGAGAAATATCCTTCATTTGAAATTAAAAAGGAGAAAAAAAACAAATCAGATCTTCTATTAATCCAATGAGTCCTTAATTTGCATTCTGAAAGGAGAAATCAAATGAAACATTCTAATCCAATGTGAGCTTCCTTTGAAATTCTTTTTTTCAGCACAAGAAACTAAAAAGACCCAACTGCTCTTCTCAGAGCTCTACAATGGAATTAGAGTGAACTCAATTGACTGGGACTAACTGTAATCACTCAGCCAATCACAAGCAGATTCCCATGCAAACAGTGAAGGGATTGGCTGGCAGTAATGAGGGAGACTCCCTGCTTTGATCATGCATAAATAAAGATTAATCAAATCTGTGTTGGTGTGGTTTAAAAACAGTGACCAGGGCTGTGCAGCATCATTCATTTCTACTGTCCATTATTTCAATAGCCAATTTATTTCACTGTAGTTTCTATATGTACCACACAACCCTATTGAAATTAATGGTCTATGGGAGTGATAAAAATCAAAGCAAGAGATCAGCACAATGCTGGTTAATTTGCTAGTGTTAACCCTTCATGGGTATGTACACAATGAGCTCCAATAGAGGTCAATGGACATATTCAAGTGCAGTGACATGTTTTGAAGACAATGAAATGGAAAAACTTTGCCTCAATGCCAACACACACAGACTCAAGTATGAATGCAAATGGCTTTTGGACAAAGGAGCAGATTCAGTTCTCAGCGATGAGCCACCAAACATCACTGTGAGGTTCGGCTGCACTCATTTATACTATGGTATCCTAAAATTGCAGATTGTTTTGCGCACCTCTATAGGGTAGAAAGAAAAATCTTCCACTCTGCGGCATATCGCCTTGTCCCCTTAAAATGGAATGGGTTTTATTTTTAAAATATATGGACAAAATTATTCAGAGGCTTCACCATTACACCAACAGGGAATGTAGTGACATTTTTTGAAAATACATAGGGGCCTATTTAATTCTGTCGCGAATACCGCGGCATTAACAGTATTACCGTTAATACGGTAATTTTAGCCTGGATTTCATCTCGCAGCTCAGGGAGCTGCGAGTAAAAATGCACCGTTGAAATTACCATATAAAGGGCAATTATGCACAGTTTTACCGTATTAACAGTAAAACTGCCAATGCCGCGCTAATCTCGGCAGAATTGAATTGGCCCCATATACTTTAATATGGAGTTGGTTCCCCTTTTGCAGAGACAATAGCTTGCACTCTTCTTGGAAGGCTTCCACAAGATGTTGGAGTGTTTCTGTGGAAATTTGTGCCCATTCATTCTGTAGAGTATTTATGAGGTTAGGCACTGATGTTGGACGAGAAGGCCTGGCTCGCAATCTCCATTCCAGTTCATCCCAAAGGTGTTCGATGGGGTTGAGGTCAGGGCTCTGTGTGGACCAGTCAAGTTCTTCCACACCGAATTCATCAAATCATGTCTTTGTAGTCCTTACTTTGTGCACTGGGGCACAGTCATGTTGGAATAGAAAAGGTCTTTCACCAAACTGTTGCCACAAAGTTGGAAGCATAGTTGTCACTCGCAGCTCACCCACAGCTGCCACCCGGTAACCTGAATATCATTAATTCCTCGTTCCCTGCTTCATCCACGGCTGTCAGGCCTACAATCACCTCTGCACATGTGCAGGTAATCATCTCACCTGTGTTCACCTGTCCCTCTCATCCATTGGTTACCTCTAATTTATAAGGCTCCTCCCAGCACCTCTCAGTGCTGGTTCTTCTCATAAGACTCCTGACCTGGAAGCAGCTCATGCACTCTGCTGCTGCAATCACCTATTACCTGCTCCACTCGTTAGTGGTAACTCCTGCAGATCATCAATGTCATCTCTCCAAGCGTGCTGCAGCAATCACCTATTACCTGCTACACTCATAGTGGTGACTCCTGCAGTTCATCGCTGTCATCTCCAAGCGTGCTGCTGCAACTCACCTACTACCTACTCCACTCGTTAGTGGTAACTACTGCAGATCATCGCTACCATCTCTCCAAGTGTATTGCTGCAACTCACCTATTGCCTGCTCCACTCGTTAGTGGTAACTACTGCAGATCATCGCTACCATCTCTCTAAGTGTATTGCTGCAACTCACCCACTACCTGCTCCACTTGTTAGTGGTAACTACTGCAGATCATCGTTACCTTCTCTCCAAGTGTGCTGCTGCAAATCACCTATTATCTCTCTGTGGACTATCACTGAGCATCACTCAGTACTCCTACTCATTTGTGGCTATCTATTGCCTACATTCTCCTCTGTACTCGGTTCAATATCGCTGCTCACTGGAAATTTCCCTAGAGGGCCGCGACCTGCAGGGTGGAAGCTGCCAAGACCAAATTCCATCTTGTGAAAACCTTCCACTTTGTTAGAATCCGCGCCTCTGGGTGAAGTACCATCAATCCCAGGCAGAACAGAAGGATCCCACTCATCCTAGTGAATCCTGACAATAGTATTGTCCAGAATGACTTGGTATGCTGAGGCATTAAGATTGCCCTTCACTGGAGATAAGGGGGCTAGCCCAAACCCTGAAAAACAGCCCCATACCATTATCCCTCCTCCACCAAACTTTACAGTTGGCATAATGCAATTAGGCAGGTAACGTTCTCCTGGCTTCTGCCATACCCAGATTCACCCATCTGACTGATAAACAGAGAAGCGTGATTTGTCACCCCACAGAATATGTTTCCACTGCTCCACAGTCCAGTGTCGGAGTTCTTTAAACCACTCCATCCGACGCTTGGCATTGGTCTTAGTGATGTGTGCATGCAGCTGCTTGGCCATGGAAATCCATTCCATTAAGCTCCCGATGCACACTTTTTGTGCTTACATTAATGCCAGTGGAAGATCAGAACTCTTCAGCTATAGAATCAGCGCCCTAGCAGTCGTTGACCCTGCTCTGTGATTTTACGTGGTCTTCTGCTTTGTGGCTGAGCTGCTGTTGTTCCTAAAAGCTTCCACTTTCTAATAATATCACTTACAGTTGTCCATGGAATGTCCAGCAGGGATGAAATTTCAAGAACCGTCTTATTGCAAAGGTGGTATCCTATCATAGTACCACAATCTGAGCTCTTCAGAACGACCCATTTTGTATGACAAATGTTTGTAAATTGAGACTACATGGCTAGGTGCTTGATTTTATACACCTCTGGCAACAGGTCTGATCGAAACACCTCAATTCAATAATTAACAGGTGTGGTCAAATACCTTTGTCCATATAGTGTATGTTGGCATGCTTCGCACTTGTATTTAAAACACTTTAGTGAGACACAACATTTAACACCAGTGGGTAACCAACTTAAAAGTGTCCCCAGTACATAATATGTGAGTTTCACAGCTTTCAAAAAACTTTTTATCTGTAACTTATCAATTAATGTTTAAAAATATGAAGATGCATAATTTGTTTTTCAAATTTCTGATTTGAAACAAATGATGCTTGTGAAACTCTTGTTTGCTGGAAGCAACAACATATTTTAACACACCTGTATTTTTGCATTGCTTTGTCTTCATTACACATAGTTTCAAACCTTTTATGCTGATCAGTCTGAAAGCAGAAATACTGGAAACACTTGATGGAGGCCTGAGAACTTTTTTGAAGGGAGAAATTATTAACTCTTTATTAAAGCTACAGTACGCTGCTCATAAATGATTCCTTGTGTTAGTGCTAACGGCTATTTAGATAAACTTTTAGAACCAGATGCCTGTCTCATACAACTGATTATGTTCTGAGATACTCGTATGCCCCCAGGACTTAACTGTAGGTTAGTAAAAGCTTTTCAGTGATAACCATAGCGCAAAGTGGAGAGTAACCAGAAACCTGGAGGCAGGTACTGGAGACAGGCCAAAGGTCAGTAGCGAGCAGGGTAGCCAAGGGACAGGTCAAATGTCAGGGCAGGTTGCAAAAATCGGGAATTCCACAAAACTGTCAGAGGTCAAGGGCATAGTGGTTCCCAAACTGGGTGTCGTGGCTCCCTGGGGTGCGATCTCACAGGGGTGCCTCGGCCAGGGCCCTTTGTAAGCAAGGCAAGGGACTTCTTGGTAAATATTTTGGCTTATGGGTGCCTTGAAAAAATTATGGAGACCCTAAGGGTGCCTTGAACTGAGAAAGATTGGGATCCACTTCTATGCCATAGAAGTTTAAGCAATGTCCAAAAAGCTAGCCCAGGGTCACAACAGGTAATCAGGTCAATGATAGCAGGGTATCCATAGGAACAGAGAGCAGTTCAGCAATTAGTGCAGCACACAGGATGCTATAACCAGCAAGGAGGCTAAGCCCTCCCTGCCGTAAATAGGCTCGCTTTGCTATGTTATCTCCCTCAGGCTGCTTAGGCAGCTTGATAGTGGATTTTCTGTAATGATCCAGCTGCAAGACCACTCTATGTAATTGGTCACTCTATGTAAATAGTCCAATCATGGGCTAGTAATTGCCTAATTAGCCCCAGAAAACTTCTTAATTAACGAATACTTAATGCACATGCTGCTGGCTGCTCACTGATGCAGGTGCTGATTAAGGAAGCATCCAGACCATTGCCTTGGTGACGGCCGGTAAGGAGAAATGGGTAGTGACGTCCCGGGTGTTAACATGACAGCAGGGGCGTAGCAGGGAGAGACACAGCGTGAGCCACATCTCGTAGCATACTGTAAAATATTTATACTAAAAAATAAAGGATCTGCAGATAAATGTGAGTGAAGACAACAGAAGTGCATAATATGACATCATCCATTGCCAAGAGATGCTGGAGGATTATCCATGGGAAGTAGAGGAAACCATCATGAGAGATGGGGAATTATATTCCCTATTAACTTGATATTTAAGAATTCACACTGCATAAAATGAAGCCGAGTCTAGTTTGAGAGGTAATACTTCTGCCCACCATCAATCTAACTGACATAGTAAGATATTGTCAGTTCATATTGTTATAGTTGTTAGATGTAGATTGCTTTGAAGATTGTGGGGTGTCGCAGCTTCTTAACTATGTCTACATTTAGCAATGTGCACCAAAAGCATGGCCTGTATACCATAGTAAGAGCTCCAGCATCACTGGTCAGTCACTTTTTGAATACAATAGAAGCAATGATGGAAATTTCCACTGTTCAGCATGCAACTTTTCTATACCCCTTTCAGAGTGCACACAACACCATAACCATTGATGTAACTGACAGAGTTCAAATACATGTTTAACTTATGTAGCACCACTTTCCCTAGCACATCGAAAGGGGAGGTGAAAAGTTCTCTCTCTCTCTTCAGTGCCTCCACCTGAGTCTTCTACGCAGTATGATGGGATGTGGACTGTGACTGAATCCACCAAGGGTTGACTCGGGCAGCCCCTTGTATCCGACCACAGTAACCTTCTAAATAATAATGTACCGCACACTCTAGTTGCAAACAATCAACTGGGTGTTTATTTTGGGGAAATATAAATGGGTGCAGTGAATTTAAACATAGGGAAGTTATGAACGAGATTAAATGGGACAGACATTAAACTAAGGCAACAGTTCAGTATCATCATCATCATCACCATTTATTTATATAGCGCCACTAATTCTGCAGCGCTGTACAGAGAACTCACTCACATCAGTCCCTGCCCCATTGGGACTTACAGTCTAAATTCCCTAACACACACCACACACAGACAGACACAGACTAGAGTCAATTTGTTGGCAGCCAATTAACCTACCAGTATGTTTTTGGAGTGTGGGAGAAAACCGGAGCACCCGGAGGAAATCCACGCAAACACAGGGAGAACATACAAACTACTCACAGACAAGGCCATGGTCGGGAATTGAACTCATGACCCCAGTGCTGTAAGGCAGAAGTGCTAACCACTACTCCACCGTGCTGCCCATACAGTAATAACTAAACGACAAGATGGCCGACACAAGTACATTTACTGGAGCCCCAAACTCTCCCAAAACGCAGCCACACACAGTGTGAAAATATAGATCAACAATAATCACAATCCTGAGAGTATTAAATAGTTTGTGATATTAGCAAACTATAGCTTGTTAACCTCACAAACTATTAGTTTGTGAGGTTAGTTTGTGTGTGTTTTTACTTATCTCTCCCTTTGACTGAAGATGAGGGTCTTAGCCACTGTTGGGTCGTGGACTAACTGCAAGCCTGATTTTGCTAGCTGTACCTCTCTGCTCACATGCAATTCGATAATAGTAGGAGTCTCCCTCTCTGCACATAGGCTTGTTTTGCTGTGTTATCTCCCTCAGGCTGCTTAGGCGGCTTGATAGTGGATTTTCTGTAGTGTTCCAGCTGCAAGACCACTCTATGTAAATCTACAACCAGCTTCTCTTTTCATAGCTTGGGTATCCCTCTCTTCCTCTGTACACTCGGTCACTTCGGCAGACTCTGCTGTCCACACACACTTCACTGCTTTTCCTGACACCTCTCTCAGACCCCCAGCACCTCTTCCTCTCAGCTTTCTCCTTCCTGCCTCTTTCTCTTCTCCTCACATCTCTCTGGTGTGGCTGACCTCTGCTTTACCCTGTGTTTCCATAGCAACCTCAGCACTTGGCTGCTTAGTATAAGCCAGCCTGGTTACACTCTTAACCTGGTGCTCTAGCACAGGACAATAGCAACTCAGTCCTGGTGCACCACCTAAAAAGCAAAGATGGGTTAATACATATCTTCTCCCGGCAGAACCAACCACATGTAATAGACTGATGGGATATTTGTGCTAAACTATATTTGCGCTGGCAGGCACCCGTAGTGTGGAATCTAACAAACCCCCTGGTATTCACCAAGAACCACCGCAAGGCGGGATGGACCTAGCTGCTGAGGTCTCGCAGTTAGCGGTCCATTGGTCGGCCTCTAGAGGTAGCACTGTGGGAGAGCCGGAAAAGAGACTTCTGAGGAACGTAGGTGAAAACGTAGTCAGGATAGCCAGGGTCTGGTACACAATCTGATAGAGGAGCAGAATCAGCAGGCAACAACGTAGTCAGAATAGCCAGAGTCTGGTACACAGTATAAACAGGCAGAAGGGAACAAGAAACCCTAGGGTAGTCGAGAACGCCAGGTATGGTACACAGGAGCAGGGGAGCCAGGTGGGTCAGACAAGCAGGAACTGGAACACAGAGAATCAGAGGAGATAGGCACAGCACCAAGGCACAGTACTAGCCAGGAGTCATTATACACACAAGTTCTTCTAATGCTGGGCAGGCATCAAAGCGAGGTTTAAGTACACCGGCAGTTCCAATTCCCCGCCCCAACAAGCGATGATGTGACCTGCTGATACCCGGAAGCACCTGCCCGATGAAGAAGCGATTGCGGCGCTGGAGCGAGGAGAGGTAAGTGTACACACACGGGTTGTACATATTGTAGTATGGCCAAGGATATACTAAATGAGGGTGTATTACTCTTGGTACATCAGCACTTTTACGTAGAGACTCGTAGGTAAGTATGATAGATGGTCTAATATCCCTACTGGAATGGGTACAGGCTTTAGGAACCCCCTTATATTATCCCTGGTGATTCTGACTAGACTCTCTCTGGCATGACCTGAGCTTCCACACAGCCTGGATAATCTACAGGCTGAAACTCCTTCACCACAGCTTCAGGAATGGATTGCTCCTCATGAACTGCTGGATGTTTCCACCTTGTGCCTCTGGAAGCTACTCTCCAAAACTGTCTTGATTCCTTCCTTGGATGAACATCCACATCAAACCCCCACTCTTCATCAGAGTCAGAGAATGATGATTCCAGAATTCTCAAAGACCTCTCGGACTGTGTATTGAGGCGTTGACCTCACAAACTTCCAATGTCCCTCCATGTTGTCCTACTTCTTCCAGACTCTGGAGTGTGGAATCGAATCTCTTGGCCTAAGGGCAATAAATGCTGATGCTGATAGGTTTTTATTGGCCTGGATGCCCCTTCTGGTATAAATGGGTAAGAAGGAATTCCATCCAACTTCTTCATTATCACATGTGGGTCATCTCTCCACCTGCTGGCCAATATATGTTTCCTGGGTATGCCTAGGTGGCAGATGAGCACTCTGTCACCTGGCTGGAGAATATGCTCCCTCCCTCGATGGTTATAAAGGGCCTTGCTCCTCTCCCTTAACTTCCTTGCTGACTGCTCAGCCAGTCTATATGCCTCCTTTAACTCTTCCCTCAGCCTGGTTATGTATTATAATCTCGAGGATTATCTGCTGGTGAGACCCTTGAGCAGATGTCTCTGGATAATCTTGCCTCTCTCCTGAACATCAGAGCATAAGGGGAAAACCATGTGGACTAATTTCTCCTGCAATTTTATGTATGCACCAATTGGGATATGTGCCTGCTCCATTGTGCCTTTTTACTAGGGTTCAGGGTTCCCAACATATTGAGGAGGGTCTGGTTAAATCTCTCCAGCTGTGGATCACCCTGTGGATGGAATGGGGTTGAAATTGACTTCTTGATCCCACAGATCTCAAACAACTCATTGATCAAACAGCTCTTGAAGTCTCAACCTTGGTCAGTGTGGATGTGTGCTGGTAGTCCATAGTGCACAAAGTACTTCTCCCATAGTACCTGTAGCAGCCCTCTGGTCTAGTGTGGTGTAGGCTGGGGCATAGCAAGTGTAATGGTCAATCACCATATGCTAATATTCCCTACATCTTCCTCAATGGAGAGAAAATCAAGGCAAACTTGCTGAAATGTGGCCCACTACTAGCGATATTCACAAGGGGAGCCGATATGGTGGGTATGGTCTTTCTCAATAAACACCTGCCACTGGTCTTGCAGTTTCTTTCGATGTCTGCCTCCATCTTTGGCCAGTAGAAACTATCTCCAATGAGCCCAGCAGTCTTCTCCACTCCTAGATGACCATGTTCATCACGCAGAGACTTAAATGCAATAGTCTGATGCTTTTTTGGCAACAGCAACTGCACTCGGGTCCTACGATTCTTCCCTTGGGACTCTTGATATAGTAGTCCAATCCTCACAACTAGGAATTCCCTCTGACATAACAGCAGAGCCATCTCCTCACCCTTCACTCCACTGCTGAGCATCTTCTGTTTGTACTTCACAGCCCACAGCATCGGTGCAATGGCTGGATCCTGCTGTTAATCTTCCTTCAGCTGGGCAAAACTTAGCTGTTGGTTGGTCAACCAAAAATACAATGGCGGTAAGGCCTTCTCATTGGCTCCTAGAGAACTGATGCTCTCCCTCACAGGAAGGATGGTCACTGCCCTTCATGGCACATCCGTCTCACCTCAGGAGCGGAGACTTTGACCCAACCTGTCTCCTTTCCACCACACGGTCTCCCTGGCAATCTTGACAGAGCATCCGCACCCACATTAGTGTTCCCAGGCCTGTATTTGATGTTAAAATTGTAGATTGCTAATGCTGCCATTCAGCGATGTCCAGTGGCATCAAGCTTCGCCATAGTCTGCACATAGGTCAATGGATTGTTATCTGTCTGGACCTCAAAAGCAGCACCGTGCAGGTAGTCATGCAGCTTATCCACTATAGCCCACTTGAGCACAAGAAATTCTAAATTTGTGGACTGGATAGTTCTTCATGCTGGGGGACTAACTTCGGCTACCATAAGACACCGGGCGAAGCTTCCCATCTTGCTCCTGGCACAAAACTCCCCCGAGTCCTTCAAATGAAGCATCAACATGGAGTATATACGGTAAGGTGGGATCAGCATAGACCAGTACTAGGGCCTCTTTCAGGCACCTCTACAGCTTTTTGAAAGCCTCCTAACAGGCCAACGTCCACCTTTCTCCAAATTCTTAATTCACCTTATGAAAAGGTGTCTCTCTCTTTTTCGGGGGAGCTACTCCTCTTGGTGGTGGGTAACCTTGCATCAAGTCTGTCAAAGGCTTTGTGAGTTTAGAGTATCCCGGCACAAACCTCCAATAGTAACCATAGAAGCCTGGATCTCCCTCGTGGGCCGAGGCCACTATAGCACCGCTTCCACCTCAGCTGGATCTGTGGCCACTCCCTCTTTGCTGACCACGTGTCCCATATATTTTATAGTAGTCTGGCATAGCGGCATTTGTCCGCGGAGAGCTTCAGCCCATCTTCCACTAGTTGATTCAGGACCTTGAACAGCCTCTCGGGTATGCTCTTGAAGGGTCCGTCCAAAAACTATCAGGTCATCCAGGTAGTCTATGACCTCTCTGAAGTTATTGTCTCCTACTACTCGGTCCATGCACCTCTGGAACGTGACTGGGGCTCCAGAGATTCCCTGTGGTTTCCTCTTTAACTGGTAGAAATCCAATTGATGGTTGAATGCAGTCTTCTCTGCATCTTTATGGTGCATGGGTATCTGGTAATACTTACTCCTGAGGTCCAACACAGAGAACCATCTGCTCCCTGATAGGCAGTCCAAGGCCTCATCAATTCTCTGCACAGTATACTGGTCAGGGATTGTTCTTTTATTCATTGTCTCATAGTCCACACACATGCAGATGTCCCCAATCTTCCGAGCCACCACTATCGGAGAGGCATAGGGACTTTCAGCCTCCATGATGATCTTTGTCTCAAGTAGCTTTGGCAAGTGATTTCAGACATCTTCCAGATCCACTGGGGCCAATCTCCTGGACCTTTCTCTGAATGGTCTCTCATCATTCAAGTTGATCTGATGCTCTACCCTTCGGGTTAAGCCTAGGTCGCAATCCCCTATGGAGAAAGGTGGCGCCCTCTTCATCATTTCTCTGATCAGTTGTTCCTTGTCTGCTGAGGATGCATCACTTCCCTCGAAACAGGACTGAAAACTCTTGGCCTCAGTCCTTCTCACACCTTTCTTGCCTGTTTCTCCACTTTCTGATAGGCAGCCAAACACACTGGATGGATCGTGAGACTCCGTGGGTAGTTTTCTCCTCCGACTTCATGGCACCACTGAGCTAGTTGTCTGAAGATATTTGCATTTGTGCCTATGATGATGGGCACCTCTCTGGAATCTCCTTCAACTTCAGGGCACACCAAAGCCAGCACCTGCAGCTGGCGATCAACTCCCATCACTTCCTGAGGAAACTTCAAAGTCACAGTGATGTACCCTAAAAAGAAGTAACTCTGCTCGCTCAGACCCCAGATGGTCAATCCAGTCAAGGGCTTCAGTGGCACTTTTGATAGGTATCGCCTATACCACCCCTCAAAAATGATGGACACCTGCAACCTGCTATCTAGCAAATCTAAGCATTGATAGCCATTTATAAACACTGGCACATTAGGAGCAGGCCCCTCTAATCCTTCTGAAATGGTCTTCCACCACTCCTGCTTGGATTCCCCCACCTTCTTAGCTCAAATCTTTCTTAGAGGGCTAACGATGGGTTTGCTGGTCCTCCCCTCCCGTTTCCCAACTTCTTGCTGCCTTGAGTAGCGGAGTGGGGGATCTTCTTCGGTTCCACTGATTTGCACACAGTCGGGCAATGTGGCCTACTTCTCCAAAAATGTAACAGCCTGTCTGAGGGCTCCCTTCTCTTCTGGGGACTTGTAAGACTCCTTCTGCTGTTAGACTTGAGAACTTAGTTCTTGAGAACTGCCAGGGGTAATTTTGGCTTGTGTTGCCAAAAGTTGTGCCATTTGTTCCCCTTGTAGTTTGAGCATCTGTAGTAGTTTACTCTCACTGCATTCTGTCTCAGGCTGTGTGGCTACTGTCACTACCCTTTTCACATGCTGCTCTCTAGCGGCCACTATAATTTCTTCTCTCCAGATATCTTTTGTCAACTCGTTGAGAGGGTGGGATTTTTTCCCAACATCAGTGTATCTGTACTTCTGAGCCACGAGCTCTTGAGTAGTGGTCCCACGGAGCATTTGCTGTAGTCTACTCAGGTTTACATCCTCACGAGTCATCTCTCCTTTTTCCATAATTCTATAGATCAGCTTATCTAAGCGAAATATGAACATAGACAGTTTCTCCCCCTGCTTCTGGTATGTGTGCTTCAACTGATACGTCAGCTCATCAACATCTCAGGTGTTCCATAAATGTCATCCATTGCAACTATATAATCCCGGGCGGTCGTATGTAGGTCATTCCTTTTTAATGCCTGCACGAGATCTACTGCAGGCCCACACAGGCTCTCAGCTATTCTTTGCCGTTTCATAGACTCCGAACAACTCTACTCTCCCATGTAGTGATGGGCAGTTTCCCTCCAGTTTCTTTCCCGTGGGTACTGGCATGGTTTCAGAGAAAGGCTGCAACCTTCGGTATCCCCCCATCATGATGCGCTTGGCTGACCTGTCGGCCAGTAAAAACACTTGAGTCTGAGACTGTATCATGTCTCTCCTGCTGGTCTGGGGAGGGGGGTGGTTGGCTGCCTAAACTGATGGCCTGTATGCTCGTCCCCTGAGGCATGTCAATGATGGGCGCGAATCTCTGAGGCCAAATGATGAGCCACAGAGCATCACTGTCTTCCTGGACTCTCAGTTTCTGGTGCAACAGCTCTCTGGTAAGTGCAGTGGCACCTTCCACCATCTGCTGCAAGCATCTCAATAGCCTTTGGCCTCAACGCCTCAGGCACCTACTGCAGTGCTCGGAGTATGCCTTCAACTGATATATCCCTCACTTTTCCATACAGACACAGACTGCACTCTAGGGCTGTCCTCCAACCTGACACCATGTGAACACTTTATCCCCGTTATCCCCACCATGGAGGCTGTCGCCATGTCGCTCTGAGTCTGACACTTGTGATCTCAGCAGTGCCTCCAATGTTGCACCCCTTTCCCTAGCATACCCAAAGGGGTGGTAAAAAATGATCTTTCTTCAGTGTCTCCACCCGTGTCTTTTATGCAGTATGGTGGGATGTGGACTGTGACTGGATCCACCACGGGTTGACTCAGGAAGCCCCTTGTACCCTTGTACCCGACCACACTAACCCTCTAAATAATAATGTGCTGCACACTGTGGTTGCAAACAATCAACTGGGTGTTTATTTTGGGAAAAATAAACGGGAGAGGCGGATTTAAACATAGTGAAGTTATGAACGGGATAAATGGTACAGCGGGTAAGTTATCAAAGGCAAAAATACAGTAATGATTAAACAACAAGACAGCCGCCACACATACATTCACTGGCGCCCCAAACTCTCCCACAATGCACCCACACACTGTGTGAAAATATAAATCAACAATAATTACAATCCTGACAATATTAAATAGTTTCTCAGGTTAACTGATTAACGGTGCACTTGTTGTAATGCTGGTAACTTTTATTATATCTCTGAAAGGTAACACAGTCTCTGATATATGTGCAGCATTAATAGTGTCACAGTGTTTGGTGTGTTTTTATTTATCTCTCTCCCTTAGCCATTGATTGGTCGTGGACTAACTGCAAGCCTAATCTTGCTAGCTGTCCCTCTTTGCTCACACGCAATTTGCTAATAACGGGTGTCTCCCTCTCTGAACATAGGCTTGCTTTGCTGTGTTATCTCCCTCAGGCTGCTTAGGCAGCTTAATAGTGGATTTTCTGTAGCGATCCAGCTACAAGACCTCTCTATGTAAATCTACACTCAGCTTCTCATTTCATAGCTTGGGTATCCCTCTCTTCCTCTGTACACTCTGTCGTTTCGGCAGCTTTCGGTTTTGTTAGTAGGCGGTGGAGGGTTTCTTGGTCTCCCTCTGGTGTTGTTTGTCAAGAACACTACCCAACGAAGAGCCTACTGCACCCAGTGCCAGATGGAGGCACTGCGCTAATTGAGAAAAGAAGTAAAGGAAACACCACAGGTCATAATATACTTTACATAGACACCTAGCTGATCTACGGGAAAGGCGTTGCTACACACACAAGTTAAATACTGGCTATTTTTAAATCTAGCACAGAAATACTTGATAACTTTGTTTTTACACTGAAATTTAAAGTTGATCTAGGACATACCCTTCCCCAACTATAAATCTGTCCCCACATTTTAAATTTAGCTCCCCTCTTTCATTTAAGGCTACCAGCAAGGTAGGGGCCCTGAGTCACTGTCACTCTGCTTTTGGCAGACACACAGCTCCCCGAGACCTGGAGAGGTAGATCAGGGCAACGGCAGTACTCCAGGGAATGATTGTCCCTTTCCTGTCAGGGGCAGAGATCTAGATCTCAACGCCATCACTGGGTAGGGAATGCCAATTTTCTGTCCTCTGCAGCTTTCTTTTAAGCCAAAAAATGACCTCATCAGCAATTTCAGGACCTGCCTGATTGGTCCTTTTCTGTGTTTATTTTTTCACAGGTAAACATACAGACAAAGGGATAGCAGATGAGCCACTCCTGGTTTAATTAGGGACAGGTATTGTTCTGTGGCTATACAGCGGAGTTTGTTTCAACAGGAAAGATCACAATCCAGACACATTTACATTTAAATACAGAATGCAGTTCTCTGTAATTAAACATAGAGCTCTGTCTGTGGGCCTTTTTCCTATGCTAGCACACACAGACCCACAGCTAAACAAGACAAGAGACCCCCTGGTGTGATGAACATCCATACAGGACAGGTGGACAATAATCCTTTTGCCTGGGCTGAAACAATGGACTAGTCTGCAAGATAACAAAACATGCAGGCAGACATTTTAACTACTTTCAAAATATAATATATAAATATGAATGAGAAATATTGGGAACCAGAGGGCTAGAAAAAGTATATGTTTTTATAGTTCACAGTTTGTGAGAAACGAGGTGCTGACTGGTTGAGGTGAATACCTTGTTTCTCTACAGCATCCATCTAACTAAGGGGAAAATTTAAATTCCTAAGGTGGGGTTTGAAGAGCCAACAACAAATTGTTTAAAAATCCCTTGTTTCAGACATCAAATTGTCCATTTCTTTGAGAAGGGTCTACCACGACTGAAATTTGCCATTCTTCTCAATGTGTACTCATCACACGGCAATTCCTGAACTTGTAAGTAGGGATTCTGGTTCTATTTCCTATTTTATTTTCTGAAACTCATTTGTGCAGCCTAATGTATGTCTGTTTATTACCTTTTTGTAAATAAGCCTTGGAAACATTTTTCAGATTAAACATATTTTATCTAGCGTACTGTCCATGATTCTTTGTGAACTTACGAAACCCAAGGAGGCTCATGCTACATATGTATGTGATTTCAGTGTGAAAAATTAATAAGTGATTCTGGTGAACGTAAGGACACCATAATAAATCCTTTGCGGTGGCAGAAAAGGTGTATTCATTGTTAATTAACTAAGGTACCACAAGTCACAGCCAGCTGTTCAGATTGTTGTATCTGGGACAGGCTGGGCGTTTGTGACAAACTGGTTAGCAGCTTGGTGTGATTGATAAAATGTTTCTTTTTTATCATAAGAACTTAAGTGAATTAGTGGTGTGTGATTCTAAAGTGGGTCAGCATCCTAATTGACCGGAGATTACGCTCAAGGCTTACAAACTTTTAAAGAACATACTGCACATATAGATCCTGTCCCCCCCCCCCTTTTTTTTTTCTTGTTTTTCTTTTCTATCTTTTATTTGGTGAAAGTGTGAGGTCCAGGATGGCCACTGACTGCAAGCAGATGAAAAGGGACGAGCTTTTGGCTTTCTGTGACGGAAGCGGACTTGCTGTCGTCCCCGTCAGGAACCGAGAGCAACTGATTCAAGCACTTGTGGATACTGATCAGAAGCTAAGTGCCGGGGAAGGCCAATGAGAAAGCATCTCTGCTTCAGGAGACCAGTTAACACTGGATATTACCACAAATACCTCTGTTGAACCAAGTGAGGCACCTACCCTGGACAGTTACATGCATGCTGCCCTCAAACAGCTGAAGGATACTGATCCTGTAACATGGCTGCAGCTGATCCAAAGCGGATGTAATACAAAATTGTTACGAGCCGCCGCGGCTTGTCTCCTGGTCCTGCTAGCGTCCCGGCCGTCACCTTGACGACCGGGACGTCACTTCCGCTTCCTGGTCGGCCGTTGCCAAGGCAACGGTCCGACGCTGATAATATAGCGCTGCGTCCCGGCGGTACTAGTGGCCGGGCGCATGCGCGTAATTTAACACAGCCTGTGGGCTGATTAATGCAATTATCATGGGGGCTGTGTGAGACTCAGAGCTAGGCTCTGATTGGTGGTTTTTGGTATTTAGGGCAGTGAGGTCTGCAGCCTCACTGCCAGTTATAGCGTTCTGTCCTCAGTTCTGCTGCCTGCATGCGCTATCCATTTTGGTTCCTGCTACCTTGGATTTGACTACCTGTGTTTTGACCCCTGCTTGTTATTGGACCTGTGACCCTTCTCTTCTGACCTTGACCTTTTGCCTGGAATTCGGATTTTGCTTCTCTGCCTGTGAGGTTGACCCTTCGCTTGCCCTTGGATATTGCATCTGTGCCTGTGACCTTTTGACCTAGGATTCTTCTTATACTACTGTCCACCAATCACTCCACTCCTGGGAACTCCTTTAAGTCAGTATACGTTTCTCAACCCTCGGTCGGCCCGCAGCCCAGTCTGTCCCCACCACTAGGGGCTCCAGCGAACACCTGGCCTTCTGAGTAGTTCCCGAGTTTCACTGTACTGACTTGGGAGTTCCTAACAAAAATATGGACTAAATTTTGTGTTTGTGGCGGATGAAGATTTGCATTGCACAACAATGTATTGAAACCTTACCCGTAACGAAATTTGTCTACAGAAAGGAGAATATTTAATTATAGATTGTCACGAGCAAAGCGTGTCGTTAAAATGCGTTTGGAATTCTCAGTAACAGATTCAGAGTTTTCCATTCTACTATTAATCTGCGTTTGGATAAGATAGACAAAGTGGTGATGGTCTGTTTTGTTCTGCATAACTTTCTAAAATGTAAAACCTCCTGTGTACGCAGTTCACATTCGTATGAGGACAACAATGTTGAGGAAACGGAGGTAGTTGGCTTGACACCTGTACAGTCATGTCACCTTAGAAATGCAAGTGCCAGCGCAATATTAAATAGGGAGGCATACCTTCAATATTTTAACGGGGTGGGTGCAGTGCCATTGCAGAGTGAGTGTATGTAACAATTGTGCATATGCATGTTATGTGTGCAAACTTTATTTTTATGGATTTCCACTTTAATAAACCTGTTACACAGCAACAGCATAATATATTTTACTTACAGTTCCACTAGGAGGCATGTCAACTGCTTGAAAAACATCAGTAGGAGAACTACTGTCCATATCCAGGCTGCAGGTGGACTGGCGTATAATTTCATTTTCACAAATGAAGTGTAGAAGGTCAAAGTACCACAGCTTTAGCACATAAACATCATCTGCACCTGACCCTGATTTTTTTGAGGCCTCATCCTTATTTAGTTATTTTTTGTATACAGTCCGAAGGTTCTGTATTTTGCTCTTTGCCCATTCTAAATTTACTTTAGGGTAATGTGGCAGGCATGCTTTCACAAGTTACTGCATAGCCACATTCTGTAACAGGGATGCGACCTATAAGTGCCAATGAAATCCCTCATGAGCTCCACATTGCAGTCATATGACATTTTCAGGTTCTGTTTAAAAATAAAAAGAAAGAGTCATGGTCATATTTTGTCCACTGATAATATAAAAAAAACTCTACAATATATGGTACTATATTTATAAAATATTTTCAGTATAATTTTATGTACTGGTACTAATGTATCATAAATAATACTAATAAGTATAACCAAAGTATTTTGACTATACACATCTTAACATTCACAAAATATATATTTATGCAGTTATTACAATAAGCACACTGGTAATCACAACTTACTGTACCTTGTATGTCAATGGATGTAAGGTGTAAAACACTCATAGTATCCGTTCGTATTTCTCGTACCACTAGGGGTTAAATGTATTTATATGTTTGCCAAACACAAGGTTATTATACACCAATGTCCTTCACCCACAATGCTCCATTCTGTACAGGTACCACCACTGATTGGCCCACAAGTGAAACAAATGCCCATGTCTGAGTATATAAAATTACCAAGGAGCGCTTGTGGCGCCGAGGAACGTAAGAAGATGGTGTATGAGGAGCAGGTGTCGGTGGGGATGTCAGACCTAAAAAATAAAGAACGGAAACTGATGCGAATTCGTAGAAACTTTAATAAAGCAAGTTTGAGTGCTTAAAGGACTTGTAAGTGAATTTGTAGATAAATGACTGACAGTAGTATATAGTATATTAAAAATGTTATATTATTTCCAGAAAGAAGAATGCACTATGACATGTGCTGCGTAGGTACCGAAAACGCTAAAGATGAACACATATTTATTAAAGCTGAAAAATTAGATACCAAATTAGAAGAAAAAAAAAAGATGTTTTGAAAGAAGGTATTTGAAGTCACATGTAGAAACTGTAAAATCTTTTGGCGAGATACGTATACCGTTATAATAACCAAAATGACACCTGTTTTACAGAACCTATGGAGGTAAAGGGCACTTTTGCAGATATGCAACAAGAGGGACTACAACATAAAGTTATTATGAGCAGTGTAGAGGGTGTGCACATTGGGACTTTACTTGGTGTTGGAAAAGAACTAACCTTTATTACAGATAGAGAAGTTAAATGCTAAACATTTTATTTCCTTTTGTCGTAGATACCATCGACATATTGGACGAAAGTTCTGAGAGAGATAAGAATGTTGGTAGTCCTTTGCAGGGTGTGGTAGAGAAGATGGAAAAGCTTGACAAATAGTTTAAAGAATTAAGGACAAACATCAATGATGCAAAAAAAAACAAAAAAACTTCATGGAGATGTTTTAATTTTTTCAGAAGTTTATGCCACAAAGCACTAGGCACTTTCAGCATTAAAAGGTAAAATTTCATAGTAATAATAAAAATATGTTGAAACGTTTTATTTTTTTATTTTCCACTTTATTTTTCGAAGCATAATTTAACAGTACATCTGTTGGATGTACAATGTGTGGGTTATTATGTGTATTTTACAAATATATGCATTAACAAGTAAATAAAGGTTTGAATATAAAACATCTTAAATGTACATGTAAACCGTTTTACAGAACACAGGTGCAAGATGCAGAACAATTTACACAGGTGTACTAATATGCAACCAGACATATATAAAATACACATCTATACATATCTATAGGAAACACACAAGCATGCATTATATACAAAAATGTATTTAATTACGCAGGCAGACAAATGTAATACACATATTTAACCTTTTTATTAATGTGTATGGAGTCTACAATCAAGTGACACATAGCTATAATTAAGGAGGCAGACATAAGCAATACACATATAAATAAAACTTGTTATAACACTACACTGACAAAGGTTTATAATTAAACTGGCAGACATATGCTGTACGCATTAATGCAATAGACACCTGCTATTGCTTTACCGCTAGAAGCACCTAATTACAAAATGAGTGACGTGTAGATACCACACCACGTGGGACTGGTACAGGCATCAGAAATTAACATACACACGCCCCCAAAGGAGTCGCAGTTCGAGTAACTATCGGCACGTGGTCGTGGATCAATCGGAAAATTATACACACTACATGAACGTTAGGTGGATTGATGGGGAAATATTAAACAGTATGACCAACCAAATTAGCCAAAAATCGACACTTTGGCACGACTTTCAACCAAAGTGTCCCTATACACATTGACCCAACTTCGGACTGAACGGTGGTATTTCAGCTGATTTGCCCAATTACTGGACGAAAACGCTTCAGTGTGTACCTAGCCTTACTATTTTTGTCGCCTCTTCAGATTTTTAACCCTCCGTACACAAAGACACATGTTTAGTTTGTGGAGATAACTCCCTAGAGTTTGCTATGTACATCCACTGTACTTCATAAATGAGGCCCACACTATGTAATACTATCCCTGTAATGTCTAGCTGATGTAAATTTAATAGAGGGAAAAAATAATGAAGCAGAAATGTTGTATGCATTGTTCAAGCCCAGTGTTTAAACAAATGTGAAGTATACTGTACTTTATTATCTTTGTCCCTCACTGGCATGGGTGAGGTATATTCAGGGGCGGGCTGGGCCAGGGAACAGGAAGCATGTGCCCCCTGGGCCGGTCGTCCATATTACATTTTTTGGGCCGCATAGTCAGTAGTGGGGGTGACACACCCACCCGCCCGTAACTACTATACCTACTATTGAGAGAAAGCCGGCGCTTCAGCTCTCTCACTGCAGCGTCCTGACGTGAAAAAAAGACGTCAGGACGCTGCAGAGAGAAAGACGATGCGCCGGCTCTCTCTCAATAGTTAGTATAGTAGTTATGGGCGGCACAGAACACAGGAGCTGCTTTGACAAGAGGAGCCAGCACGGGCACAGGAAGAAGGAGAAAAAAGCTCTGGAGCGCTCATGAAATTAAATTACAGGGGGATGGTGAGAAGCGGAAGGGGGGGCTGATGAGAAGAGGGGGTTGCTGAGAAACGGTGGCTGATGAGAAGGGGGAGCTGGAGACTAGAGGGGACTGATGAGAAGAGGGGGCTGAAGAGAAGGGGGGCTGAAGAGAAAGGGGGGCTGGAGACTAGAGGGGGCTGATAAGAAGAGGGGGCTGAAAAGGGGGGCAGGAAACAAGAGGGGGCTGATGAGAAGAGGGAGCAGGAGATAAGAGTGTTGTCACGAACAACGGCGGTACGCCGCATCCTGGCGTGATCTAGCAGCCGGGCGCGTGCATTGGTTACAATGTACTGCTATTTTTCCAATAGCTTATCTTTGTGGCATAGACTAGGAGGGTGTAGGGACATCATCCAACACCAGGGAGAGCTCTCCTATGATTTAAATTGGTTCATTTATATATTTATACATGTTCCTGGTTTATGTTATTATCTATGCCAGTTCTAACTAATAATTAATTAGCAGCCTCCTGAGGCTGATTGTCAGCCCTGTCCTCCTCTTTTCTGATTGGCCCATCAAAGCCTCACTGCCGGTTATAGATTCCAGTTGTCACGGTTACAAACAGAAGTACAGCTAGGAGTCACGAATATGGTGAAAACACTCTGGGCCTGAGTCATTAAGGAGAGCAAAGCATAAAAAAGGAGTAGCATTTGCACCTGGGCAAAACCATGTTGCATTGGAGGGGGAGGTAAATTTAAAATGTGGGGACAGATTTATAGTTGGGGTAGGGCATGTCCTAGATCAATTTTAAATGTCATTGTTATAATAAGCTATCAAGTATTTGTGTGCTAGATGAATAAACAGCCAGTATTTAACTTATGTGCAAAATAATAAACTAATTGGCACCCCTTGCATTGTAACATGGTTTGTCCCAGAGAACATTTACTCCTTTTTTGCCTTAATGACTCAGGCCCTCTGTGTTTATTTGCAGCCAAGTATAAATAACAGGTAGTCAGGAGTAGTGGTAATTACCAGGTGCAGGCTGATGCAGGAAATAATATAAATGTCCAGAAACAAGCAGGTACACAGCTAATCCAGGGAAGCAGGGGTATGAACAGATTCCAGGCAGCATGAACCAGAGAAGCAAGGCAGGAGGAAGAATCCACAGGTAACACATGATATGACATCAGAATAGGACAACAATAACCAGCCATGTGTGCTGGGGAGGAACAGGTATATGTATGGGAAATGAGGACACACCCAGGTGCATGGGATGATTGGAAAACGGGTTAACCCCTAATGCAACATAAAAGGCACAATAGCAGCACCTCTGGTGATCAGAGGTACTGCTGCTATATATGAAAAGAAACACACAAAATGAACAAATAGTAAAGTTCAAATGTCCAGGAGGCAGGGACTGCCAGGCAAAGCAGTATACTGTAAACAGATCGTTACACCAGTTCCCTTTCTGCTAACCTGCTCCTGTGCTGTTTGGTGTATACTTTCTGGATTGAACTTCTGTGTATGACCCCTGCCTGTACCTTGGACCTTGCCTGCTTGCCTGTGACCCTGATTCATTTGCCTAACCTTGGATCCCACTGTATTGCCTGTGACTCTGACCTTTGGCGTGTTACCTGATTATTCTGCTTGCTAGTGACCTCTGACCGCTGCTTTCGTCTGACCATCCGCTGCCATCTACGCTGCCTCCTGGCCTGCGGCTACTGTTTTGTATTACAAACTTACACTATATCTGGAGTTAAGTTCTGGGGGCATCTGAGTACCGGTGAGCGTATAAAGCTCTATGGGAAAGGCGGCTGCTAAAGGTGAAGACCTCCGCCAACTAGTTCTGTGAGTTTGTGAACAGACCGTCAGCGTAACAGGGGGCTGATGAGAAGAGGGGGCTGGTGAGAAGAGGAGGCTGGAGATTTCAGGGGGCAGGAGGGTGGAGAGAAAGAGGGATTTTTTTTTATAGTATAATACATACTAGAAAAACATAAGTAATGTAAAAAATAAATCAGTAAAAATAAATTTAATGTCGGCTGGTTAAGGGGAAGGTGTCCTAATTATGGGTGCTATTAAATTGATGTTGGGGCTATATGGAGGAAAATAGACATTACACTTAAATGCTATTAATTAAATCCTGCAGTTGATTGGGTGGAAGTAGGCCTGTTTATTAAACAGAAAAGCTACTGGTTTAATGTCTGTCTGGGAGGGAGGCCTCGATTCTTCACACACTTATTTTCATTATTTAAGATTTACATTTATAATAATAAAAGTACCACTGGATTAAACAACACTAAAATAGCTTCTTTTTTATATTGATAAATATATAATATAGCGAAAACAGCCCTTTAAGGATAGGCCGCTACTTATGGGCCAGTGCTGTGTGCTTGAAACCGGGCTGAAGTCTGCCAGCCAGCCCCTGGGTATGTTCTGAAATGGCTATCACAGTGAGAGATATTAACTCTGATGACTTGTAATGTTAGAGAGTTTAAAACATAAGAATATACAATATTTCACATCACGCATGTGCTATTAGTAAACACTGTGGGGTACAGCATAAAATAATACATTTGGTGAAACTAAAGTGTCTCGGTCTAGGGCAATTCAAAAATTCTTGGTATTTAATCACCTATTGCTACCAAGTACGCAATAAAAATTAACTTTAAACAGTAATTTACATTACTGTTGGAATGCTTACTCTACGTTTACCCTCCCCGAGAGATTCTGAGTCCTATGCATTTATATTATATAGCCCCTCCCAAGGTCAAGCCAGAATATATGGTGTCAATGTGCAACAATATTGCTCTTAATTTCCAACCCTATCAAATAGCCATAAGACATGCATATATACACCAACTTTAATTGCATTACCCATCTCCAACCATATTATATATCACTAGGCATACACATATTTACCTATATTATTGACAATAATTGCTAACCATATCATCATCATAATCATCCCAATCAAACCATACACAATACAATCGCACATAAAAAGAAAACAAGTACTGACAAGGTTGATGAAGGAGGTGCAGGCATGAGACAAAGGGTAGAGAGCCTTGCTTAAGAGAGCTTACAGTCTAGAGAGAGGAGAATGCTGATACAATAGGAACTAGTGGGACAAGAGTGAGCATGAGACTGGAGCTATATTAGAGAGCCTCCAAACACCCACATATACACTGATCAGCAACAAAATTTAAACCACCTGCATAATACTGTGTATGTCCCCCTCTTGCCACCAAAACAGCTCTGATCCATTGAGGCATGGACTTCACAAGACCACTGAACATGTCCTGTGGTATCTGGCACCAACTCATTAGCAGCAGATCCTTTAAGTTCTGTAAGTTGCGAGGTGGGGCCTCCATGGTTCTGACTTCTTTTTAAATCACATCCCACAGATGCTCGAGTGGATTGAGATCTGGGGAATTTAGAGGCCAAGTCAACACCTCAAACTCTTTGTCATGTTCCTTAAACCATTCCTGAACAATATTTGCAGTGTGGCAGGGTATATTATCCCAAAAGAAGTCACTGCCATCAGGGAATACCATTTCCAGGAAGGAGTGTACTTGGTCTTCAACAATGTTTAGGTAGGTGATATGTGTCAAAGTAGCAGCCACATAAATGCAAGGATCCAAGGTTTCTCAGCAGAACATTGCCAAGAGCATCAGACTGCCTTGGCACACTTGTGTATCCTGGTACCATCTCTTCCTCAGGTAAACAACGTGCACCCGGCCGTCCACATGATGTAAAGAAAACGTGATTCATTAGACCTTCTTCTATTGCTCCATGGTCCAGTTCTGTCACTCAAGTGCCCATTGTAGTTGCTTTTGGTGGTGGACAGGGGTCAGAATAGGCACTATGACCGGTCTGCAGTTATGCAGCCCCATACACAGCAAGCTGCAATGCACTCTGTGTTCTGACATCTTTATATCGTAGCCAGCATTAACTTTTTCAGCAATTTGTGCTACAGTGAGTCTTCTGTGGGATTGGACCAGACAGGCTAGCCTTCGTTCCCCACTCACATCAATGAGCCTTGGGCGCCCATGAGTTTGTCACCGGTATACTAAATGTTATTCCTTGGACCACTTTCGGTAGGTACTAACCACTGCATACTGGAAACACCACACAAGACCTGCTGCGCTGACCCAGGGATCACAATTTGGCCCTTGTCACAGTCACTCAGATCCTTACAATTGCCCATTTTTCCAACACATCATCTTATAGAATTGCCCGTTCACTTGTTCCCTAATATATCCCATCCCTGTGCCATTGTAATGAGATAATCAATGTTATTCACTTCACTTGTCAGTGGTTTTAATGTTGTGGCTGATCAGTGTACCTTGTTGAGGCGGCACAATCCAGAGTTATGTTTCTGTTACTCTCTTTTTTGATGCTCTGTCTGCTACCCTTAAACCACAATAGCTGATGTCACACCGTGTAAGGTGGCAAAAGTATGGGAAACATAAAGACCTATATTTTTTTGTATTGGTTTAATAGCAGATACTAAACCACTAACACTGGTAAGCCCAAACTCATACATTGTGTCACTCACCGGACTGTGAGTGCTACTTCTCGTGTGTTTAGGAACCGTGGCCGTCCACCATCCTGAGGGTCTGCGCAGGTGCAGCCCTTTCAAACCTTCAGTACATGTTCCTTTTAGTTAATTGGCTGATCAGGCAACACTCCCTATTTAAAGCACCTGAGGTCAATACCTCGTTGCCTGATCTTGGAGTCTCATTCCCCATGAGCCTCTGAAGGTGTTCCTGTGTTTCCTCGTGTGTTCAGCTCCTGCTGATTCCTGTTGTTCGTTTGTGGTTTCCAGACCACTTCAACTCTCCTGTGTTTCATCGTTACTGCACCAGCTGATTCCTATCCGCTGCCTCCGTGCTTCTACAGTTTCCAAACCACTTCAACTCTCCTGTGTTTCATCGTGACTGCACCAGCTGATTCCTATCCGCTGTCTCCGTGCTTCTACAGTATCCTGCTCACTTCAACTCTCCCGTGTTTCATCGTTACTGCACTAGCTGATTCCTATCCGCTGCCTCCGTGTATCTACAGTATCCTGCTCACTTCAACTCTCCCGTGTTTCATCGTGACTGCACCAGCTGATTCCTATCCGCTGCCTCCGTGTATCTACAGTATCCTGCTCACTTCAACTCTCCCCAGTTTCATCGTGACTGCACCAGCTGATTCCTATCCGCTGCCTCCGTGTATCTACAGTATCCTGCTCACTTCAACTCTCCCGTGTTTCATCGTGACTGCACCAGCTGATTCCTATCCGCTGCCTCCGTGTATCTGCAGTGCCCTGCTCATCGCAACCCTCCAGTACTCCTCGTGTCTGCAGCCAGCTGATCCGCTCTCCGTGCTTCTACAGTGTCTCCGCTTGTGTCAACTCGCCTGTCTGCATTGGATCAACGCTCCGCTGCTTTCATCTCGGCTAGACCATCTCTACTCTTCAGTGTTCTCCAGGTGTCCAGTTCTATATACTACTGCTTCCTGAGTATTGTTTCCATCCCTGCTGGTCTACCTACCTGTGCGCTGCACCTACTTGATTACCACTTCCACCCTCCTGGGACTTCGTATCCTGCCGGCCTCCAGCCGTTCAGGTATCCCTGCACTTCTGTCTGACAGCCTGCTCTCCTGAACCACCGTATGCATACTTCTCATTGACTGTGCTGGTGTATTGCATATCTTGCTGGACTGAGTTGTTCTCCTCTGGAGTTTCCTATCCGCTGAGACTATTGCCATCATTTGACTGTGTTACCTCCTAGCCTGGATAGTTCTTGTGACTTTGTATAATTGTGCAGTGCTGTTCAGTTATTACTATTTTGTGCATATCATCGTGGGATCAAGTTCAGGGTGCCCGTGTATACTCTGCATTGCATTTACCTCCCCGTGCTCCTCCTCACAGATATATTTCAGTGGTACAACTTGCTAGAGGCAGACCACTGTTCCCTGTTTCCTTAGTCACCAGTTTCCTGTATCCTTTCACATAGCAGTGGTACAACTTGCTAACGCAGACCACTGACTCCCCGGATACCTTCACCTGGATTCCATTCCTTCACCCAGACAGCGGTACAACTTGCTATACGCAGACCGCTGACTCTCATCACCTCCTCGTTACTCCTGGACATTCCTCCTCACTATAGCAGTGGTACAACTTGCTATACGCAGACCACTGACTATCCTCACGTTTCCTTGTCCATCCAGTTCCTCGTGTACAATTATCTATATATTACCAGTGCCGCTAGTCATAGACTTTCCACGAGCATTCTCTTACCATCTGCTGTCTCCTGTTCCGTTATCACCCCGCTACCAGAGTACCATATTACCACCTATACTGCTCTGGTAAGTCCATCATCTGGTGATACCTGGGTAAAGACTCCTAGTGCCCGTGACACATTGTCAGTTTGTCAGACAGGGACAGACATAAATTTTGACTGCTGGTTATTTAAAATGATGCAATTGATAGGTTTACCAGCATAAAATGATAACCACGGAAATTACCTATAAGGAATTTTATGTATTTTCTGCTATTTTATTAGTCATCAGCTGATGCAGCTGTTTACTAATGTGAATGTGTATATATAAGGAGCACTGTGTATTGATCCCAGGGTGATCAGATGCAAGTACAGTACAATACACAATGAGAAAGTGCAGTATAGCCATCTACAGTATATTGGGAGAACTTCATGTTCACGGAGAAAAATTAAAAAGGAAATAACAACCTATTCTATTTCCTCCTATTTTAAGGAAAATTATCTCTGTTTAGTTAGTTCAATTGTTTCTTTTAGTGGAATTTATATTATTAGAAAAGAAAAGGATGAAGGTGAAATAAAGAGCCTATTAGCAAAGAGGGAGATGGAATGGATTTTTAATATGAAAACCTTGTCCCCTAATGGTCTTAACTTGGAGTTTGAATTGAAGTGGCTCTATAAATGCTATACAGTTGTGGAATATTCTACTGTTTTTAAACGGAATGTTTGAATCATCTTCCGTGGATAATATGTTTACCCAGTGGTGGGATTCAAACAAATTTGCAACCGGTTCTCTGCCCTAATGACCGTTTTAAGTATGCAAAAAGATATACCGAAAGGAAGTTTAAAATTTCATGCATTTATTACTCAAATAAGAACGATAAAAGGAGGTACACAAAACTAGATTATGTTATAAGAAAGAGTTTTAAAATATAAATTTTATGCTGCTAATATCAAGATAATAGTAGTAATGAGCCATGTTATGCCACACAGTAGTGCCCCCATTTCAAATTATGTCACAGTAATGCTCCCAGTTCATTTTATGCCATAGTAATGCCCCTCTCCATCACACTGTGCCATGCTCCTTTTACCCCCCTTCACACTATGCAATGCTGCTTTTACCCCTCCACACTGTGACATGCTGCTTTTGCTTCCCCTTCACACTGTGCCATTCTGCTTTTGCTCCCCCTTCCGTTCCTTCCCTTATCTTTTCTATCAGCTTCTTTCTTCTTTTTTCTTCTCTTCTTGTCTTCTGTCTTCTTGCTTGCTGGCTCCTCTCTGCGCCATTCCTTACTGAATGTTGGGCGTGATCACGTCACGCCCGAAATTCAGTGCGGACGGAGCAGGGATGAGGAGTGCCGATGCCACGTACAGGTGAGTATTTTTTTTTTTTTTTTTAAGTACCCTGCTGCCCCCACCAACGAAGAGGACTCTCGAGCAACCGGTTTGCCGAACTCACCTTAAAATAGGTATTGATTCTGGCGAACCGGCTGAATTCCACCACTGCCTTTACCATATTAACACATTATCATATACTGATTCATCAAGGCACGTATCTGCAGATTTTGAGTGTAACATACACAAAATCACACTGCACATGGCAAGAACTGGACAATGCGCCAGCAAGCGCAGCAATGTCCGTTACGTCTTCATACGCAAGGAGCATTTACTACAGCCTAACATTTCAGGGAGTTAACGGGGTGGGGAAGGGGTGTTCGGCCATAGTCAATGTACAGTAAGGGCTTGCCAAACTCAAGCGCACACAGCCACGTCCAAATCAAGCTCTGGGCATCTCAAAGATACTTGTTTTTCTGCCGTATCTCTTGCTCTCTTGCTCCGATCTAAGTCCTGAGTACTAGACATGACAGTCTTGTATGCATGCTATAACATTTGTTTTCAAACAAGAGCAACTGCAAAAAATTATTTTATGTTCAGTAGACATTGAGTACATAATAAATGTATTTAATGGAGAAAAAAATACATAAAAAACACTTTTTATTTACTGTTTTATCATTAATGCCTATATTATTACCAGGTGACATTAATTCAATATTTTTACTTTTCTTTTCTGTGTGTTCTTTTGCAAATGAAGAATCCACATAGGTATTGAACGTATCGTGCAGTGTCTTGTGTAGTAGAGCAGAGATCCGTTCCTTGTTTATTTCGGTAATCGGTAGAGCCAATTGAGAGCATTGTGAGCACATTGCCCTCACTATGCGTGCCTTGATGAATCAGGTCCATGTGTATATAAATAAGGTAAAATATTTTTAGTAAGTCCTTTGAGATGGACAGTATTTTTAGAAATGACACTGTGGGGAAGCCATTTCAGACGGTCTCAACTTGCGCCCGGCTCACCTACCACCTGCATCACACACCGGGTGTGTGGTGTTGACACCTACTGACCTGTGTCAAGCGGGGATAGGATCCCACAAGCCTGTTCATTCTAGGGAAGCTCCTGTTGCCACCGCTCCAACCAACATCTCCACTGGAGTCTCCCTCCTCACCTGCTTACTAACCACCAATGAAAACGAAAGTGACCAGCTTCAGATGAACCCGACTGCATTAAGTTTCGAACTGTGTCATCCATAGCTAACCATAATATAGACCCCTGTCCTCCCTGTGGACAGCCGGGCACATTTATATGGTATCTACCACCTTCTACCACCTTCTGTGCCCATTACCACCTCCTACATATGGGACATTTATTTGCTAATTAAGCAATTTCCACAACTGTCTACCTGCCTCAGAGACTGGGCCTGGGACATCCTGCAACTCATTTGTATGCTATCTGGTGTTGTCCTCTCAGGTGAACCTTCATACTGCTACTAGACCATTCTGCAAAAGATCTGCGTCTCTCATCCACCCTCATTACATCCTCCCATTCCCGGTTACAGGACTTTTTTCGGGCTGCACCCACTCTATGGAACTCTCTCCCTCGCACAATAAGACTCTCCTCTGTTCTACAAACTTTCAAGCGTTCTCTGAAAACCTACCTATTCAGACAAGCTTATAATATTCCTCAACCACCATCTTAACCTCACTACCTTTAGCCTGTTACACAATTTCACACAAGACAACTACCCCCGGAATAACATTGTTGTGTGACAGGATCATTTAGCTTATGAGTCACCCTACCTTTGCAGTCTGGCTGGGCCAAGATGCAAAATGTATACTTAACCTCATGTGTCAATCTCCCATTGTCCCATAGATTGTAAGCTTGCGAGCAGGGCCTTCTCACCTCTTTGTCTGTTTTACCCAGTTTGTTTATTAGTTTATTACGTTTGTCCCCAATTGTAAAGCGCTACGGAATATGTTGGCGCTATATAAATAAATGATGATGATGATGATGATGATTGTGCTGTGCGTCAACTCTCCCATCCCCTGGTGGTGATCTTTGTTTGCACTTGTATTTTGGACATTCCACTCTTCCTTTCTACTCCTGCTACTCAGAGGTAAAGGATGACACTGTTCTAAGACTGCCTTCTTGCACCTCTGGGCCCTCGGCAGATGAATTGTTAACTCTTCCCTGATAATCTCTCTCTTTGCTAGTGTAATGGCTATTCTTAAGTGCTTCTCACACAAAGCCAAAGTTAAGGAAGCCACCTGGGGCTGACCTTCTCCCTTACCTATCAAAACAGAAAACCCTAGCCAAATCTAAAAATGACAAATCTGATTCCTCACACAAAGGAACAGAATCTGACTCTGAGGATGATGACCACTCATTAACTTTCTATCCCTCCTCAAAAAGGTAAAGTACTCCAAAGCGTCGGTTCAGGGTTTCATTCTCTGAAAACTGATATTGCAGAGATCGGAGGCAGATCAGCTTGAGTGGAGGAAATGGTGACATACCAACAATAAATTGTGCCGGATCTCCATCAAATGCAACAAGACATCACCCAGTTACAAGACAACAGAGCACGAAAAAACAAATTGAGGATCAGGGTGGGTTCAACCCTAAAGAGGTTGAACCACCCATCTAGACCTATACCTCAAAAAGTTCTCCTGCAACTCCAGAGGGCCACCTCCTTCTTGACCATGCGATGAAGCCCCGCTTACAGGAGGCTCAACCCTGGGACGTTATCCTGAGATGTATTACTTTATGGTGAAAGAGGTTGTCATGGGGGTGGCACGTAAACTTCACCCAGGTACCTTCAATAACATCTAACTGCATATCTTTCAGGATATTTACCCTATCACCCTGGCTAAATGTAGAGACTTTAAACCCATTAGTACCCTGCTTATACAAGAAGAAATCAAATATCGGTGGGGCATCTCCTTCCACATCCTGATTTGGCACCAAGGAAAGATGTTTATGGCCAGATCCCTCTCCAAGGCTCAATCCTTGCTTCCTAAGATAGAATTTATTGCAGGGAATATTGATCTAACAGCGATGCCGTCCCTCCCTCAAAGACCACCAAAGCCATTTTTGCGTCCACTATTACTACTTCCTCAGCATCATCTGCTCCACACTCTGGGACCTGACTCTGTACAACTGGCTTTCAGTTTTTAAGTTCTTCAACACACAAAAACATTATTTCGATTCATAATTCTCGTAACCAATTGATACATAATCCTACAGGTATTAGAGTGGCATTTCAGGACTACTATACCAACCTTTACAATCTACCCACTAACCCACCACCCCCCCGCCCATTCAGGCCCACCCACTATCCAGTTAATCTCTGATTTTCTTACTAAAGCCCGGCTTCCTAAGTTATGCAACAACACTGTCGAGTTTCTCAATTAGGAGATCTCGATTGAAGAGGTTGCTATACTCTGAGGAAACCATGCTATATATAGTGGAGAAACGTGTAGGAGTGTGGGGGATACTAACCTAAATGTTCTACTTTCATAAGATAGAAATGTTTCACTGATGGACTGTCGAAACTATTTACTTTTAAGAAGTTGAAACAGTGTCCATGATTTTGCGAGGCCAGAATGATTAAACCTGCTACATGCCAGCAAGCTTTAATGACCTCTGTGTGAATCCCTGCATTACTGAGAGCTGAGAGCAGGATCAGCTGTTGCTGTCCAGACAGTTAAAGCTGTCATATGCGTATAGTATTATGTTTAAATGTATGATATGTATTTATGTTTTATGATTTAGTTTTTTTATATTAATAAACATTTGTAATTTTAATTACAAATTGGTTGGTGGCTTGTAGTATAGATTGGAGAACAGGTTCCCTCTTTTTTCTTTTATATGTTTCCCTATGTAGAGGGTGGGCCAATACACACTAGTAAATAGATATCTTAATACAATTTAAAATAGCAAAAAAAGCATAAGAATAGTACAAATTCTGGCCAGAAAACATAAGTCACACAAAAATTCAGAATATAATCGTTCAAACAGTTCAAATGTAGTATGTCCTTAAATATAGTCTATTTAGTTAGGGCCTAGGTTCCCAAACTGTGCGCTGCAGCTCCCAGGGGTGCCGGGTCACTGTCACAGGGGTGCCGTAGACAGGAAGAGGAAAAAAAACAAAACAAAACAAACTTACCAATCCGGCGGCGCCCGGGAACCAGCATTCTCCTCCCTCCTCGCTTTTCATCACGTCATCACACCCGATATTCAGTGACAAGCGGCAGGAGAGAGGATGCTGGGATCCGGAGGGCGCCGGATTGATAAGTTTTTTTTGTTTGTTTTCTTTTCTCTCTTCCTGGCCACGGTGGGATGCAGAGGAGGCAGAGTGAGGATGCAGAGGGGGCAGAGCGAGGATGCAGAGGGGGCAGAGTGAGAGGATGCAGAGGGGGCAGGGTGAGAGGATGCAGAGGGGGCAGAGTAAGAGGATGCAGAGGGGGCAGAGTGAGAGGATGCAGGGGGGGCAGAGTGAGTGGATGCAGAGGGGACAGAGTGTGTGGATGCAGGGGGCACAGAGTGAGTGAATGCAGAGGGGACAGAGTGTGTGGATACAGAGGGGGCAGAGTGTGTGAATGCACAGTGCACAGAGTGTGTGGATGCAGGGGGCACAGAGTGTGTGGATGCAGAGGTAGCAGAGTGTGTGGATGCAGAGGGGGCAGAGTGTGTGGATGCAGGGGCCACAGAGTGATTTGATGCAGGGGCACAGTGTGTATGGATGAAGGGGGCACAGTGTGTGGATGAAGGGGGCACAGTCTGTGTGGATGCAGGGGGCACAGTGTGCTGGATGCAGGGGGCACAGTGTGTGTGGATGCAGGGGTCACAGTGTGTGTGGATGCAGGGGCACAGTGTGTATGGATGAAGGGGGCACAGAGTGTGTGGATGCAGAGGTAGCAGAGTGTGTGGATGCAGAGGGGGCAGAGTGTGTGGATGCAGGGGCCACAGAGTGATTTGATGCAGGGGCACAGTGTGTATGGATGAAGGGGGCACAGTGTGTGGATGAAGGGGGCACAGTCTGTGTGGATGCAGGGGGCACAGTGTGCTGGATGCAGGGGGCACAGTGTGTGTGGATGCAGGGGTCACAGTGTGTGTGGATGCAGGGGCACAGTGTGTATGGATGAAGGGGGCACAGTCTGTGTGGATGCAGGGGGGCACAGTGTGTGTGGATGCATGGGGCACAATGTGTGTTAGCTGTAACTTATTCTTTGACAGAAATATTTTCCCTTGTATTTATGTGTATTATTTTTGCATGCAACTAAATAAGTATTTCTGTCCTGACCTAAATACTTATTACATTTTTTGACTACTTATAAAACGGGACTGCTCGGTAATTATTTTGGAGGGGTGAAAAAATTATGGAGACTCTAAAGATGTCGCGAACTGCAAAAGTTTGGGAACCACTGAGTTAGGGGGAAAAGAAAAAAAAGGGGAGGAAATCACTGGATGAATGTAGTAAAAAAAAATCCAAACAAGTGTTAAGAGAGGAAAAAATGGGAATTACAAAAAAGAGGGAAAACAGGGCCATGTAAAAAATTCAAATAAGGAAAAGTATAGTCATATGAAAAATCCTGCAGAAATCATAATAACAAAAATGAGTAATATGACCTGACTCTGGTGTGTAATGTAGTGCCTGGTCTTTCCTCTGTAGATTTCCTTCTTATGCCTCTCCTTTGTGCATGAGAGTAGGCTGTAGTGCGTTTGTCAGGGTACCTGTTAACTGGTGGCTGCAGATGCTTTCAGGCAGAGAGAGCTCTCCGCAGTGAATTTGCAGGTGCAAATAAGTCTAATAGTCTGTGGTTACAAGCAACATGTGTGTATAGCAGGGTCCCGTATTGAAATGGCAGTCCAGTATACTTCACTGCTTCATATCGCTGTGAACAAGTGAGAGACTGCAAATGCACTGTATCGGTGGCTTAGACAGTAAGGATTCACTTCCTTCTGTTTTTACCTTCATTGTCAAATTGAGCAGTTCGTTAGAAAATGAGGTGAACAAACAAACTCAAGAGTTTACACTGTGGAAATTCATTTCAATACATTTGGGGAATCATGACCTTGTTCAAAGGGTGATGTTTACAAATATTTTCAAAGTAGTATTTTCTTTGACACTGCAATTACCTCCCAAAAATGTCACAAAAGTGAATGGGAAAGGGACCTAGGAGCCCCCGGACAAGGAGGCCTGGGAGGACATGAGACTGAGGATAACAAAAACTTCTATCTCAACCAAAATAAAGGAGACCTCTTACAAAATCTATTATTGCTGGTACTATACCCCAGTGAGACTGCAGCAGCCACATCCCTCTAGGCTCTAAATTGGAAGAACACCTCCCATCCATCTTTATCTACACTTAAAAAGCAGATTTAGCACATAGTGGCCATGGAGGAGATAACTTACTAACTTACTACCTTCAGGATAGAGGCCACGTTTTTTATTTAAGTATGGGCCATCTGGCTATTTGCTGAATGCAGATCTTCTGCTCTCTACTTCTCTGTTCCACCTCTTCCCACGACAACCCATGTTCAGTGATTGACTTCTCATCTCTGAACCTTCCTCCCTAATTCTGTAAGGCTATTCCCAGACTGCCTAATGCTAAATTAATCTACACTGTGATGTTTCGTGGTTGCCCTCCTTCCCCTCCCCCCTCCTCTGGTCCTGTACTCCCTCCCCACTTTACTGTTATTAATAACTGTAAACCTTTAAACCTTGTCATAGATTTTCATCCTATGGATCCTGGTTTCGATTACTCTGTAGAGCCTGTTTTCTTTTGTGATCTGGATACAATGTGATATTTTGTTTATGTTAATTGAAACTTTTTGGTGTCACTGTTTCATTGCATTGTTATTTGTAATTCCTTTTGACCAGCCAAAAGTAAAGAATTATTAAAAAATAAATGACACTGTGGATTATAGGCATTTGTATTTTATCAGCATGAGGATTAATATACGTATGTGTTCCATTTAAATTACCATTGTAACTCAAAACAAAAGTGAAAAGATCTTTTTTATAAATATCCTTAACATAATCGCACCAATTAGCCCTTTTTTGAATTAATCCTGCTGCCACATACAAGTATTAACAATAGATCTATACAGCTATGAGAAACTGGGCAGCTAATGCTGAGCGCTTATAATATATTTTTATTTTTATTATTGCTTTCCACTGTCAGTATCGATGGAACACAAAACAGGTAAAAATAAAATAAAAAGATGTTGCTTATATATGGAAATAATTAAGGTATGGTGTAATTTAATGTGATTGGAAGATTGGACTATAAAAGATGGTCTCTATACATGTTCTCATAAGGCTGTAAGAAGACCATAGAGATTAAAATGCATTGCTTGACCTACAACCCAGTGATTCTTTCTGGATGTTGGTAATAAAGATTGTGGTGAAACTGACCAGGTTCCCAGGACCTTATTAGGAGAATTACATCTCTGTTTATGCCACATCTGACAGATGAATATCCGGTAGGAATAAGTGCCTAATCCTGTGAGGTACCTTTAAGATATTAATTTCTACATGTCTTATGTTTATGTTTTTATATATATTTTTAATATTAAGTAATGGATTTTAAAAAAGTAATGCACCAGAAGCCTGTTTGCTCTACTTCGTATATAATGAACTCCATGTTGTGGGCCTACTGTGAATTACATCCTTGAGTATTGCAAGTGAGCAGGATATACACTCATTGGTATTTTCATGACAAGATGGTAAAGATGAAAATCATTTTTTAGTCAAGGACCAAATTTGCTCCATCATTTGCTTTGCTCCCAACTATAATTGAGGCCCAATGTATAGATCTTCAATTTATAGATCTTAGATTTCAGCACAATAAGATTTGTGTTTTAATGAAATATAATCTCATAAATTGCAAGCTGATCCAATGACAGTTTATAAATGGAGAGGTAGAGGGTGCTATTTAACAGCACTTTGATTATTTCTAGACTACATCTGAAGTTTAGAACAAGTTAGACAATGTAATTGTCTTTCCAGATTTGCATTTCCACAGTTATTGCTGGAATTAGTTTAATAACAGAAATTTAAAGGTTCTTAGAAGCCAATTCATAAGCTCATTTCTAGGTGCAGAAGTGACAATAGCAAAGACAGTTGCATTTGTGGAAGTTATTTTTATTTTTTTGACAACCCTTTAAGATTACCAGCAGGGACACTTTTCTGATAAAACCATGCACCTAAGCATGTCACACACAATACTGTTTAGGGGGATCATGGAGCACTACAGTTCCCATCACATCATAGTTTTTTTGCATTTTAAATACTCCTCTACCCTAAATGTTATGTTTGGAAGCCAAGAGAATGAAACCAAACTGATATAGGTATATTTCCAGGGACCATCTTTAAAGCCTGTATTTGTCTTTGGAAATTTGCAGCCATTGGCAACTATGGCTAAAGATCTCTGGCTGAGGTTTAAAAAAACATATCAGAAACAAAAGTATACTAAAAATTATAATTGTTTGTGTATGTTAAATAAAAAACACTACAAGTAGTAAAAATTCATTTACATAGTTATAGCAAATCAAAATATGAAACTTTAGTTCTCACCTGAAGAGGCTTCTGTACTGACTAGTTCAAGATTATAGGACAGGGATAGACAACCTGATACACTTCAGGGGAATGTAAAACAACTGTTTCAAAGTATAAAACACAAATCTGACAATAAAGCAGGAATGAGCTGGGGGCCACAAGCAAAGGCTTGCTGTGCCGTTTGCTGCCCATCTCTGTCATAGGATGAAAATGTTAACCAGAGCAGGTCTAAGGTGCAGGGGGGCCCAGGTCACTTAAGGTTCCTATGATGCAATATGGTTATTAGACAATTTTAAACAAATACACAGGCAATACTGTGTGCACTACTGTTAGGTGCACGCAGTTCTACCTTCACAAGCAGTACAGTGTTAAGCAGGACCCAGCGGTCCTTGTAGTCAGTCCTAATCCTGACTAAGCGGGACAGTCACCCAAATTCGGGACTGCCACACCAAATTCACGACAGTTGACAGACTGTCCTGGTCTCTCCTACCTGTTCTTGTCACTTTCACCACCTGCTGGCGTTTTTAGTTACTGCTTATCTGGATCCTGGAATGTTGGAATGTTGGAATGTTGTACTTGTACCGAACCTAAGCTGATTCTTCGAAGGGCACGGGTTCCAAACACCTGACTACCATAAATGTGTGCTTGGTTATACCATGAAGTGTTCACCTGCCACTTTAAAGGCTGCACCAGCCACAGGACACCAGACCATGCCGTTTTCACACACCAAGTGCCTCCTGTTACCTCCGGAGTTGAACCATAACACCCGCACCATACCAAAGCCCATCGACATGTGGTGCCAGGTACATCCAGAGCTGAACCACAGCCCGTACCTACCACGGTCTTCGACATCCGTAGCATACCAAGGCCCATCGACATGTGGTGTCAGGTACATCCAGAGCTGAACCACAGCCCATACCTACCACGGCTTTCGACATCTGAACCATACCAAGGCCACTCAACATGTGGTCCCAGGTACATCCAGAGCTGGACCACAGCCAGTACCTACCACGGCCTTCATCCACGAGTCCCTGCACCACACTCCACTGACAGGACTGGCCCATGCATCTTATGGCCATTTGAACTGTACTTCAATCAGGTAGCGAACACTTGCACCAGGACTTGGGAATGGGAGGGAGGGAGGGATTACTGTTCTAGGCTAAGAGAGTGAGCTAACTCCAACCCACTCCTCATAAACTGATCCCTGACTCTGCCCCTTCATGACACATGTGTGAGCATTACCACATCTACTCATTTTGTTAACCCTTAGTAATCCAGAATGGTTATGTACCCCAAACCACAGCTTTTAGATTCCCTCAGGCTGAATTCCTCCCTCAGTTTTAATGTGTCTCCATTTCTAACCTGGTGTATCTCTTGTGTTAAGATATGTATATTTTTAATTCCTATATGGTTCTACTGATATATTGTTATCTGCAAGGGCAGGTGATCATGTAGATGATTCCTTTGCTGTCACATGTTATCATATTTCTGTCTCAAAAGGACCTTTGGTGGTGTTGGATATAAATTTAAGTTTTATTTATGGTGAATGGAGGTGCATGTTTTGCAGCTTATCTAGTGATTGCAGTAATACATTTTTTTTGTTGCTAGCCAGTTTGTGTAGTTGTGTGATATGGATGGTGTAAAGCTGCTAACTCATTTTTGTTTAATGTTGGGGGCTCTTCATTATAGAACTTTGTATCTTTCTGGGAGATTGTTTGAGAGTTGTCTTTCAGGAGGGCATGCCAGTGTTTATGGATATTTGATTTAATTTGCTTCATTGAATTTGAAGAACGGTTTATGAACGATATGAAGTTGGTGGACTGTGATTTTGCATTAATTGATTGGTATTTTTTTATTTTGCATTTTTCAATTATCTACCTATCAATCTGGTTTGTATGAATGCTTCTTCTATATTTGATTCACTGTATATTGTTCTATTCAAATTTGTTTTTTAGAGCAATTCTTTCCCACACTAAATGTTTACATTTAGGTCCTATAGATTGTGCATTTAGATATTTTATGTAAAGTATCACACAATGTATATCTTAAACTTTCAAATTTACAGTGAACTTCGTAACATTGTATATATACTGGTAGGGTCACATTATGTAAATGTATCTAAACACTATAAGAAAAGACAATTAAAGCTTGTACTGTTTATTACTGATTTCTTTACTCATATCTACATATTACATTATTGGGTACCCTGGAAGCAGACCAATACCTAAGCAATAACAGGGATTGCAACATAATGTTAGACATAATGCAAATAACAACAGCTTATTTAGTATTGTTTATTCTGTGATTTATAAAGATTTGCTTACATGTGGTTAGTGATAAGAAGAGACAAGAGCATGTGTTAATCATGTTGAAATATCTTGAAGACAATATATTTCATTGTTCTCGTATTTATTTTTCTTACATTTCAAAATCAGGTGATCTTTATTTGACCGATGCCTCCATAAGCTCTTTAAACTTTTCCATATCACATCCATTAATGACAAAGGCTTTATTTTTCTTCTTGAGATCATCAATTAAATCCAGCACCATCATTCCCCGAGTGAATTTTCCACAGAGCTCCACAGTCACTGCACATTCAATGACCTTTGTAACTGTGCTGCCATCAATGGCTGCAGCCATAGCATACGAGTCACAGGAAATAAATCCGGGCCCATCTACTATAGCCTTTACCTCCTTCTCACTTCTGGAATACTGTAAGCTGTGGGCATAGATCTTCTTTATAAAGTCAGATTTCTTTGTCCCCATGTTCACCCATTGGTCATACCACTCCTGTGTGATCATAGAAGATTATGTAATAAAATGTCTTAAAGCTATTCTTACCTTCACAATAACATATATTTTACTAAGTTATATGTTTAGATGTGATGAACTATTCTTTCTCTGTTCTCTGAGAAGTCATCCTGACAGTATAGTTCTTCCTTGCTATGTTCATCATAATTGTTGCCATCCAGCTATTAGAATAATCACATAATGGGCCTGATTTATTAAGGAAAGGAAAGCAAAAAAAATTTGTAAATTTAAACATTGGCAAAGCATGTTGCATTGGAGGGGAGGTAAATTTAAAAGGTAAGGACAGATTTATAGTTCGGATTAGGCATGTTCTAGATCAACTTTAAATTTCAGTGTAAGCATAAAGCTATCAAGTATTTGTGTGCTACATGAAAAAACAGCCAGAATTTATCTTATGTGCAAAATAAACTAATTTGCTCCCCTTGCATTGTAACATGGTTTTGTCCAGGAGAAAACGTACTAATTTTTTTGCCTTACTTTTCTTAATGAATCAGGCCCAATATAGTATAATTCTAATTGCTTAAAGTAACACACTGCTAGAAGACCAGATATAACAAAGGTATTTATCGCTGCATTAATAGTTGTTTCAGACTGGGTGAATGGTAAGTAAGCTCACCAAAGCATATGTGAAGTTTGAAGCTCACCTATAGAAATCTATTCTATAGTCTCAATGGCACTTCAAATTTTGAAGATGGCAAAGTGACTTGACATATACTTTTCATTTTTTGACATATTAAATTGTATATTAATTTAGACAATTTAGAATCTAAATTTAGATTACCTTCTATATTTAGTACATTCATTTGGTTGTCACCTACGACTAAAATTGTCAATGAAGCTATTAGACTATTTTTTTTTATCATTTTCATACCATTGCAGTACGGATTCTGTATGTGTTTAGAAAGTTAATTTGACATGGGCAGTATCATGATATGAGGGAAGGAAAGTGGCTATTAGGCTCTTGTGAACCGGATGTAAGAAGTCTGTGGTGTCATCAATATCTAACAAAGTTTACACATTTAAATAGTTGTTATTGTACAGAATACAATTCTAAATTATTTGGTGCAAGCAGGCCTATGAATTGTGACTATTGGCATTTTTGCCAGAGCTAGGTATTTGTCTTGGGTGGGGGGTAGTCAATAATTATTTCTTTGAGAACAGAGCAAAAATCACACAATATGCTCTAAACTATAATAAAAGAGGTAATAGTGCCATAAAAAGAGATTTCTCAAAAGCTTATCTTAAAATCCAGAATGATT
The DNA here is from genome assembly GCF_038048845.1 of Mixophyes fleayi. Classification (NCBI taxonomy): domain Eukaryota; kingdom Metazoa; phylum Chordata; class Amphibia; order Anura; family Limnodynastidae; genus Mixophyes; species Mixophyes fleayi. The sequence goes on along the minus strand of NC_134406.1, from coordinate 165,478,247 downwards.
TATAACCAAAAACCACAGAACACATCATGGAAAAGAAAAACACATCATGTGATAAGTGAAGCTTACAGAAACGGGTCTGCAGATCTGAAATAGATGAGTTTTGCATGTGCTAAATTTGATAAATATATATATAATTTATATATCAGCCAACCTTTCAGCGTGACTGCACTTCAAAAATCTTCCTTGCTGCAGGCAGTATTTTGCACAAAAAAGAAGAAAGCACATGAGGATGACTGGCAAAAAATATTTATCCAGAGTGTCTGTTGACTACTGGATCCTTTATCCATATATACTTAAATGAGCTAATTTGCAGTTATAATTACTATGCTTTATTTGTGCCATTATTATTTCACAGCTCTATACATTGCGGTTCGCACAACACAAACAAATTGCATACAATGAAATGAAACATAAGTTAAAGATGGCCCGGCCAAATGAGTTTACAACATAAAAGCTGCTAAAGGATAGCGGAATAACAACTGTACCTGCTGCTGGGGAAAGTGTGTGTAGCTATTGTTTTGTGCAGCTACTGCTGTTGTACCGTTAGAAACTAAGTTACAGTTAAGATCCAGTCCAGCTACTGGGTGCAAATTAGCACCTGGAAAATTCATTTTGTGTTGTAGGAGAGAAAATGTAAAATGCACAACCTAATTTAGAGTTGATAGAGATTCATAACATTCAAACTGTTAACACAGTCAATCACTCAAAGGGTTAAAACAGCCAAACAACATTTCCCTCTTTAAAAAGCTTCTGAATTTGTTAGACTAAATAGTACAAACATTAAATTTTCTATTTAATATAAAAAGTTACTGAGATTTGAAACTAATAAAAACATACAATAAATGTCATACAAAATAAATGCAATAACAGAAAATCATCATCATCAACATTTATTTATTCCGTAGCACTTTACAATTGGGAAGAAACATTAATAAGACAATACTGGGCAATACATACAGACAGAGAGGTAAGAGGCAGGGGAGGGCTGGTGAATTTTAGCCTGGGGGGCCCCTGGTAAGTGGGCCCTGCTCGCAAGCTTACAATCTATGGGACAATGGGAGTTTGAAACACAGGGGCATGTGCTACATCATATTGCACATTGGACCAGTTAGAATGCAAAGATAAAAAGTATTCAGTGGGCTGTGTGATCAGTCACACAGAAATGTTGGTCAGATGGTTGTTGTCTTGTGCTAGCTGTGTAGAGGGTGGTAATAGTGTAACCTAGGGAGATTAAGATGCTGGTTGAGGAATATTATAAGCTTGCCTCAAGAGTTGGGTTTTCAGAGAATGCTTGAAGGTTTGAAGACTAGAGGAAAGTCTTACTGTGCGAGGGAGGGAATTCCACAAAGTGGGTGCAGCCCGAAAAAATCCTGTAAACGGGAATGGGAGGATGTGATGAGAGTAGAAGAGAGACGCAGTTCTTGTGCAGAACAGAGGTATCGAGCCGGTGCAATTTTGTTGACGGCCTTGTATGTTAGTAGAAGAATTTTATACTGGATTTGTTGAAATATAGGCAACCGATGTAGAGACTGACAGAGTAGCTCAGCAGAGGATGAATTGTTTGCAAGTAAAATCAATTTAGCTGCTGCGTGCAAAATTGATTGTAGTGGTTCAAGTCTGATTTTGGGAAGACCAGTAAGGAGGGAATTGCAATAGTCGATGCGGGAGATGGTAAGTGCATAAATTAAGGTTTTTTGCAGTGTCTTGTGTGAGATATGTGCGTATTCTGGAAATGTTCTTTAGGTGTATGTAACATGATTTAGATATAGAGTTGATGTGGGAAATAAATGATAGTTGTAAGTCAAGGATTACACCTAGGCATCGAGCTTGCGGGGTGGGATTTATGGTCATGTTATCAACAGTAATAGAAAAGTCAGACAGGAAGCTTATGGTTTTGGGTGGGAATATTATTAATTCAGTTTTTGAAAGATTGAGTTTGAGTTGGCGAGAAGACATCCAAGATGAAATGGCAGAAAATAGTCAGTAACGCGAGACAACACAGATGGTGAAAGATCAGGAGAGGATAGATAGATTTGTGTATCATCCGCATATTTTATGATACTGAAATCTAAAGGAGCTTATTAGTTTTCCAAGAGAAGTAATGTAAATAGAGAATAGCAGAAGACCTAGGACTGAGCCTTGTGGTACTCCCACTGATAAAGGAAGCGGAGCTGAATCCAGAGAAATTAACACTGAAAGAGCAATTAGAAAGGTAGGATAAGAACCAGGATAGGACAGTGCCTTCAAGACCTAGCGTTTGTATGAGGAGAGAGTGGTCAACAGTGTCAAATGCAGCAGAGAGATCCAGAAGAATTAGAAGAGAGTAATGGCCATCACTTTTTGCTGTGATCAAACCATTGACAACCTTGATCAGCGCAGTCTCTGTGGAGTGTTGAGAGCGAAAGCCTGACTGAAGAGAATTCAGTAGGTTGTTGGCTGTAAGAAAGTGTGTGAGACTAGTGTAGGCTATTCTCTCGAGAAGCTTGGAGGGGCATGGAAGTTGAGAGATGGAGCAGTAATTTGAGAGAGAGTTTGGGTCAGAATTTTGTTTTTTTAAAATAGGAGTAATCACTGCATGCTTGAATAGTGATGGAAAAATACCAGTAGAGAGAGAGGTAGATTAGAAATTTTAGTTAGAGGTGGAATAAGCACAGGAAACAGGGACCTACCAATTTATGAGGAAATTGGATTAAGAGGAAAGGAGGTAGAGTAGAAAGATGAGAAGAGAGTAGAAACTTCCTGTTCATTTGTGGGACCAAATGCAGAGAGATTGTCAGAAGGTGCCACAAAGGAATTGAGCTGACTGCTTGTCGAGGGAGATGATACCATTTCAAGTCTGATCTTGTCTATTTTGTCCTTGAAATAGGAAGCAAGATCCTGGGCACTGATGGTAGTCAGAGGGTTTGGGGTGGGAGGATTGAGAAGAGATTTAAATGTGTTAAAAAGGTGTTTGGGGTTAGAAGCCTGCGCATAAATGAGAGATTGGAAGTATGTTTGTTTTGCAGTGTCCAGAGAATGTCTATAGGAGTGGTAGATACCAGTATATGTGATGAAATCATTAGAGGTACAAGATTTACGCCAGTGACGTTCTGCTTTACGAGAAAGTTTTTGTAGACTTCGTGTTACTTTAGTGTGACATGGTTAGCAACGAAGTCTACGTGGAGTATGTAGTGTTGCTGGAGCCACTTGATCAAGGGCTGTTTCTAGGGTTTGGTGAAAATGGTGAAAATAGGGTACTGCCCAAAGAGGGGAGGAGAATGTAGAAATTGGGGAGAGAAGGTGTTGGAGAGAGGTGGAAAACTGTTGAAGATCAATAGAGTTAATATTCCTGCGGTTGTGAGGAGGCTTGGAAGAGTTTGACTGGGGGTGAGTGAGTAGCTAATAAGGTGATGATTTGAGAGGGGGAAAGGAGTGTTAAGGAAATATTAAGAGAATAGTCTAGAGAAAAAAGATCAAGACAGTCGATCCTGATGAGTAGAGGATTCAATCCACTGGGAGAGGTTAAGGGCCTGATTCATTAAGGATCTTAAATGAAGAGGATTCTTATTTCAGTCTCCTGGAAAAAACCATGTTACATTGCAAGGGGTGCAAATGAGTGTTCTATTTTGCACTCCGCTAAAAAGTGCCCTACAAGTGCCCTACTGTAGTATACAGCAGCCGCGGCGCTGTCTAAGAAGCGTCCGCGGCGGTGCTGTATTGTATACAGCACCGGCGCGGGCGCTTCTTTGACAGCGCCGCGGCTGCTGTATACTACAGTGCAGCCGAAACGGCGCTGCCGCGCATGCGCGGCAGGTCTCTAGATTTATTTCTTTTTTTCCGGGGGCGGAGGAAACCCCCCCTGACAAATCCTCTGTGCGCCCCTGAGCAGGTAGTACAGCAAGATGAATAAACAAAGGGGATTTTGCAGGGAAAATAAACTGACAGATAAAACAAACTTTCATGAGCTGAGTAGAAAATAAAAGGCACAAAAATGACAGAAAAAAGGAAAACATATGTAGTATAATCCATATGCAGAGAACGGAAGAAGTAGACAACTTTTCAATTTCATTGATTTCTCAAAAGACTGACAACTTCTCCTATTCTGACATGCCATTATAATCACTCATGTTGCCCACAGCCCCCCACTCTCATACTTGTAAAATCAACCAAAGAAAATCAGTATCACAAGATGGTTGAAAACTGAGGTACCTCTTATATGTCAAATGTATATCAGTGTAGCCGGGCTGCCAAAAGGTTACAGCTGCTATCTATACCAATATCTCATGTAGCTTCTGTCACAGAGATCTCTCAGAACAGAAAATATGAAAAAGAGTCTTATAACATATAGGCCCTGTGTGAGGGATGCTTATAGGTTGTATTCTTTCAATCTGCTTGGAGTCCCTGGGTTATGGATACACTGAGCCACACCATTTTGCTAATTGACTATACTAACTCCTTTCAATGCTAATATCTCTGTCTCTCTCTCTGACAGGATGGCTCTGTCAAGTCTGTAACATGCATATGAAAAATTAGTTTCCTGAGACTATGGGGTATATTTACTAAACTGCAGGTTTGAAAAAGTGGAGATGTTGCTTATAGCAACCAGATTCTAGTTATCATTTATTTAGTACATTCCACAAAATGACAGTTGGAATCTGATTGGAGCTGAGTGCATATAGATTTCTGCCAAAGCGCAAGGGTTTGCAGAGAAAAATGGTGTAGTTTGTGGAGAAACAGAAATTTTCACCAGCTGATAGGAGGAATTGGGAGGTGTGAAGAAATTTCTTGTTAAGTATGAAATAGGTGCATTGTTGTGCCTAGTTTTGCAGAGCAGTGCAAAAACAATATTTCATTTTGGGGATTGAGACTACTAAAAAGTAGAGATGCTCAGGCTCGGTTCCCCGAGAACCGAACACACCAGAACTTAGCATATCCGAGTAGTGCTCGGCTCGGTACTTTTGCGTTTTTTCAGAACCGAAAACGAGGAAAAACGTCATCGTTACGTCATCGGATCTCGGATCCTGGGAGTTCTGAATTCTATAAGTACCGCCCTCCACGGCAATCTAGTGCTATTTCACAGAGGGACACAGAAGGGGTAGCACAGTCTGTAGAGCAGTTGGGCAGCAAGCTAGATAGAATAAAAAGAGGAGAGGGTAGCATTGTTCAACAAAATCTACAGTGACATTTTTGAGAGCTCCATTGCTCCATTGCTAATTATCATTGCTGAAAGAAAAAATATTGGGCTGCCAGGCTTGGCGTAAAACTGTAAATCTGCAGTCACATTCTACTGTGTTATATAGGTAACACACAAAGAGGAGAGCTCCATTGCTCCATTGCTAATTGTCATTGCTGAAATACAAATACTAGGCCTGGCAGGCTTTTCTTCTGAATTTGCAGTCAAAGTGTACGGTGTTATCAAAATGGATTCACAGCAGTACACAGAAGAGCAGGAGCACCAAGCAGCTGCTGGTACCAGTCATGATGTTAGTAATCCCTCTACGTCATCTGGTAAAGCCTATGTAAAAGTGCATATTGTTTTTAAGTCAGGGAAACAAAAATGTAAAAAAACACCTTTTACCTTGGTCAAGAAAAAAAATGCCTGTAATCCAGGCAAAGTTATCTGCAGAAAAAAATAAAAATGCCAATATGCCATTCTACACATGCAGTGGCAAAGAAAGAATGAGGCCTTCGCCTTTCTCTATGAGTGTGAGTTCTGCAGCTGTCACTGAGGCATCTACTTGTAAGGTCAGTCGTGACCAAGCAAGACCTTGTCATTCGGACTCCAAAAGTGGTGTCCAAATACTTTACGTGTAAAAGCCGAGCTGGAAGAAAACAGTAACGCATTAGAGGAAAATGTATGTTCAGATTCAGAAATGACACAAATCCCTGAGGAGAGTCTATCCACAAGTGCTATGTGTAATCGTGACCATTCTGATAGTGTATCCATAAAGAAGGCCCTTTCAGCATTTCTGCAGATGTGTGCCTGAACAGCCCAAGTGTAGCCGGTGATACACCAATTGAGGATGCCATTTTGGAATTGCAACAGGATGAGGGGGATATTTGTGTAGCTGACGAGGGTGCTAATGAGGATGTTGATGAGGATAATGTTGTTTGTGTAAGTCCTTAATCAGTGCAAGCAGTTCTGGCACGTGATAAGAAGAAGGCCATTGTCCACTTGTTATGTGTGGGATTATTTTTACCCAAATCCTGACAACAGTTATCTAGCCATTTGTAGCATTCGTAAAGCCACAGTAATGTAAGCATGGATGTCTAAATAGACATGTATATGTAATACCTTCCACTCTGCTGCTGTTTCATCAAGTGTTTGTAATTTGCACTTTACATCAAAGGTACCTAACTAATTTATAATTTTGTGGGAATTGGGGCTGATTCGAAGCTCACTGATGAACTCGCTTTTTGGGAATTACAATGGCTCTTTTTAGTGCATTGCCTGAGGCCCTGGATTGGTGTGGGTCTGATAAAAGCACGCACCCCAGGGGGTCAGCGCTTGTTGCCATGTATTAGCTGTAGAATTACCTCAGTTAATCAAGAAACAGGTGGAGCATTCAAATGAACCATAACTGTTTTTCATGATCCAAGGACAGTTCCATCTTGCACCACTTTTCTTTTCTGCCACTGCTGTGTGCCAATGTGTCCTAGATGTGGTAGGAACTGCCATGTGTTGCTCTGTCGCTTACCATCCAGCCAGGTCGCTGCAGTATTTGTCCGAAAGTGTATGAAAATAATATTGTGACCTGTGAGGTGGTCAAAATTGATTGCAAATGACTTTAAATCAGTGTTATTGAGGTTAATAATAATGTAGGAGCAAAATAAGAGCAAAATTATGTGATATTAGCATATTTTAGCAATCTTTCTAAAGAAATACAGATCCAAAACCAAAACACACGAGGGCGGTTTTGCCAAAACCAAAACTAAAAACACAAAGCTAATCCAGATCCAAAACCAAAACCAGTTTACGGGGGTCAGTGAGCATCTCTACTGAAAAGTAATAAAGAGGTGATATGGGATTATTTTCAGGAAAAGTCCTCGGTGTGGAAGGATGCATATCCATTTCTGCTCTGCAAATGGACATGTTTTTTTATCTAACTCTCAGCTGGCGGAGATTGGGTCTTGTCCCATACTTTTTATGGGATGAATTTTGCATCTGTCAGTTTCACTTCTGGAGAATTTTCCACCTCCCTGAAAACTTAGATGCACTTCTAGGGCCTGAAACAAAGCGGGACGTACACCTGTTTGTGTAGCGTATCTTTGCGTTTCCCACTTGCGACTTCTTATGCCTCAAGAGGTGTGACTGGGAAGGGAAGTTGTGTTCTAACATAGGCAATGTACAGTAAGGTTGTGTAAAAGTAATTGTGTTTAGATTAAGACTGAGATGTAGTGGTAGATATGATGAAAAAGAGGTTTTATTTGCGGGTGGTCGGGGGAAGGTGTAAGCAGCGGATGAGGACACCAATCCTAGCAAATCAGAGATTTGCAAATTATTTGTAGATGCTTATTAAGACTTTTGTAGTCGCTCAGCCATAGCTTACCAATTGCCGTGCATGTCTGAGTAAAGATACATTTTTTTTTTCGTACGCATGTCAGGGAGTTGTTTCGTCTGTATTAGCTAGCTTATACAGGTTTAAATTATGCTTCTTAGCAATTGTGTTCGTAACATATAGAATAAAAGGTTTTTGTACATGTTCACAAGTTAGACATAGGTGTCTGAGGGGTGTTTCTATTGTCAAGCGTATGCATCTGCTTCTACGGTTTAATTGATTACAGAGTTTAATTTCTCTTTCTAAAGACACTCAGTGGAATAATGTGTTAGTCCAGATGAAGATTTTACCAGGAGGACACATCCTTGTATTTAAATAACATTGAACTTTTTAAAAAACTTATGGCTCTCTTTCTAATGTAGCCTATTCACCTTCATGGGCAATACTGTAGTCTTCTACATATATCAAGGACTTGACTAGAGTGCATACAACTTAATCAGTGGTTTATAACACTACTGATTCGAGGGCAAAACAAATATATCTCACTTCTGGATAAATGGTATGGAACAGGGGTAGCTCCCTACATTAATTAGTCATGAAAATTCAACACAAATGCTTCAAGGAACTGAATTCCTCTATAGACAATATAAATTATTATTTAGTTCAAAAGTGTATGAGACCTTTTATATGGTATGGCAAATAAATCTGAAAAAACAGTTTACTTTTGGTGTGAACTAATTCAAATAAACTTACTCCAATGCTTGCATTCAAATTCTGCGTGATTGCAAAATTAAAAGCACAATCAATAAGTGCCGCCATCAGTGGGATACAAGGAGTACAACAGTATAGGACCCAATGACATCTGGGCCCAAACAGATTGAGATAAGGAGCCTCCACAGTGAATTAAGATACGTGGTGGGCTCCCTTTCTAGGTAGCAGCTGCTCCTGAGATTTGAGTGAGGGGAGGCCTCCACGCTAAATTTAGGGATCTGACAGCGGGCCCCCTTGTAGGCAGCATGAAGAAGCGCAGAAGAAGAAGAGAAGCAGAGAGGTAGGTAAACTACTGCAGAGGTTAGATAAATGGGTTAAGGGGGTGGCTGGAGAGAGCAGGAGGGAGGGAAATAATTTAGAAAAATTAGAAAATAGGTGTGGGGAGAAAGTAGGAAGGATGGGGGCCTTGTCTGTTATATCTGTACTAGGATCTGCAATCTCTGGTGGCAGCCCTGTATATAATGCATATACTGTAATATTTATATACTTTATGAAAGGCTTACCCAGGGGAGCTTATGACGGCATGCAAACTCCCATGTAGCAATGTAAGTTGTACATAGGAACTCATTCAGGACAATGTAGGCTCCTTCTGGGTCTGCAAGGAAGTTAAACTCTCCACATGCTGTGGTATTTCCTCTTGCTAAAGAAAAGAAAAATCAATCACAATTACTGAAACTATTGAACAGGCAAACATTTATTTTCCTCAGAATGAACATGATTAGCGAGTATGCTTTATTTCCTTATTTTGCTTAAAAACATATCTTACTGACGTCAAAAGGGGCAGGTGCACTTGAACGCTAAAAGAAAATATAGAAAGTCTTGTCTAGGCCAAAAGTGTAAATTTCTTATATAAGTCACATGGGTGGCCCTCTAACCTTCAAAAGGGTCGTACATTACCCTTCTCGAGAATAAGTTAAAAAAAATACATGTAATCAAAGAAAGAGACACATATCTGTAGTAACATAACAAAAGGCATTTTAAATAAATGGTACAAGCCAAACAAATCTGACAGACAAGAAGGAACTGGTGTGCAGGTGAGGGCTCAGAGGGCCCCATGTGGCCCTAGGGCCTCCTTTTGCCCATCAATGCTGTAGATAATCTTTAGTTTTGACCAAAGTAGTGGCCGCAGTATACTAAGTAAGTAATACTGTAGCACTTACATTTACACTTAATAGGTCTTGCAGGGAGGTAATTCAGATAATATAACATGTCTAGAAAATTGCTGTATTTATTAACTTTGACAAGGAATTAGCAGAAAACAAAAATACCCACTACATGACTAGTTAAACTGTTCCACACAAACAAAGCATCAGGTTGTGCTCCAGTCTTATTCCCAGTACTGCTTACACTGGTGTTTGGTTGGCATGTGGGAGTTTTGTAGAACCAACAACAGACAGGAACTGAGAGAATTGATATATATTGAAAAACGAAGATAACATACTCCAGATAAGCCTACTTTTTTCTGATTGAAATATGCATAATTGTTGAATTCTGCATATTATTAAATATGCATATTATTAAATATGCATAATTATTGGCATTGATACAGCTGGTTGCTTAAACTTACTATATGCGCTCTCTTGTTCTTTTGGTTCTCTTAAATATGCTGTTGTAGGTTCTATTTGGTGGGTGAGCACCCTGCTAGAGAAGTTGTGGACTCATCGTTGTATTATCTTTGTATTATTATCGTTATGACTGTTAATATATTGGAGTTGTAAGAGTGCACAATAAGGTTAATTAGTGTGTTATTATCCAGAGATATATATCAAAATGTGCTATAGAGGATACGGAATTTAGGCTGGATTATCCTGGATCCTTATCCTGGATTATTAATTTTCCATATTAAGTTAGTGGGAGTTTATTTTCCAGGTATGGGTTTTTGATTCTCAATAACAGATATATTAAGATATTTTTATTTTGATGTCCATTGTACTGCCAGAGAGGAAATATATTGAAAAACTTCCAAATATAATGGGGCAGGGACTGATGTGACTGAGTTCTCTGTACAGCGCTGCGGAATAAGTGGCGCTATATAAATAAATGGTGATGATGATGGTGATGATCTATAAACTATCAGAAACATATTGTCAAGAGAGTCATCCGTATCATCCAAAAGAGAGGAATATATCATCAGCATACAAGGCAATAGTATCAACAATATTGCCTGCAGAAAGTCCACAGATATTTGAATGTGATCTGATCAGACAAGTTCAATGGCCAATTCAAAGAATAAAGATAACAAAGGACATACTTACTAGGTGCCCCTCCCCAATTTTTAGGGATTTGTGACATATTCATTAACACATATTCTTGCTGCTGGGATTGTGTATAGTAGATGAACCATTGCATAAATTTCAGACCTATGCCAAAGATCCCCATAAACTACCATAGGTAAAGCTCCATTCCACCAAATCAAAGACTTTGAACGCATCCAGAGATACCACCGCTGCCTCATGACCTGCGTCATGAGACAAGATTAGAGGCTATGGATTTGCCAGGAATAAATACTATCTGGTCATGGTGGATGATCTGTGCTATAACTTTATTGAGTCTAATAGCTTATAACTTTACCAGTATTTTAACATCTGTGGTTAAAAGGTAAATTGTTCTGTAGGATTCAGGATACAATAAATCTTTACCAGATTTAGGCATTACAATAATTTAAACTTCTGACATGGAAGAAGGTAAATATGCTCTGGACACTAACTGGACAAAAATGTTGAGATGTCTGGGAATAATTGTCTAAATTTCTTGTGTAGTTCTAGTGGAATACCATTCAAATCCGGAGCTTTGTTATTAGGGAATTATTCAATTGCTGCATCTATTTCCTCCTCTGTAAAGGCATATTAAGACAATCACCATAGAAAGAGGGGGAATTTGGGTAGGTTTATTGGCTTTACGTATTCTAGTAGTTGATGATCTATCTATAATCTATCTATCTATCTATAATCTACTCATTATTACAATTTTGGAAACCAGAGTGCCCTTGTTCTTTGAGCTACAACTTCCTTTGTTCTTCCCTTTTTTCTGGATCTATCTAGTTTACCTGAGATGTATACAGGTTCTTATAGAAGTCCTGAAAAACTTAGCTACCTTGTCATCTGAAAATTATTCACTGTTTTGATTGTTCATTATAGCCGAGACACTTTTATTTGATAATATTGCTTTAGCCAGACATGCCACAAAAGTACCGCTCATGTCTGTTGGCACATATTGAACATGTCTGGTGAAAAAAAATCTATACCTGCAAAACATCGATCAGTATATTATGTCTATATTTTCACTCCGACATAACTTAGCCTTCTCCATGCATGACTCTAGTTACAAACATTCAAGATTACAGCACATCTGCTCAAATTGGGAATCTTTCTTACTTGTAAGATCTGAAACTTGTGCCACTCTCAAAATAAGAGTACCTTAAATATTAAAAAATATTCTAGAGAATGTGTGGACTCGCAGTTTGGGCATTTGTGGCAAGCTAACCCTCTCAGATACCTACCAAGTCTGACCCATATCTCATTAAAGTTAGCTAGAATGGAATGAACTTCCAGAAAAATAAACCTATATCATTATTTAAGTAATTGTTAACATCATTTGGCAGTGGACTAATATACATCTGGGCAAATATTCCACATCTTAAAGGAACTAATGTACCGGAGATCATAACCATATTTTTTTCTTGATAGGGTATGGTGGGTCATTCAGTGATATGAATATTATGGATATTTAAGTCTCCAAGTATCAAACAGCATCTCAAATTTTAGTCTCTATGGGATTTTGTATCTATGGAGGAACACAACATGTATGGATGCAATACAAAGAGATTGTCCCACTAGAATACACTGAAGTGTTTGACACTATAGACAAAATGCTGAGGTTACAGCTGAGTACATGATAATGTTGAACTGAGTACACAGAGTTTGTAGACACTGCCCTGGCAGGACAGAGTGTGTACTAAGGTACACAATGGTATTGGCACTGGTTGGCCAGCGCGTAACGTGCAATAAGGTGCACAGATGTGTTGACGTTGTTTGTACAGTGCATAGCTTGCAATAAGGTAGACAGAGGTCTACCTTAAAGAGTGCGTAGAATGCAATAACGTACACGGATGTGTTGGCACTGTTTGAACAGATCGTAGAGTAAAATAGGGTATCCGGAGGTGATAGCACTGGTTGATCAGTGAAAAGTGTTTAATGAGTTACATGGATATGTTTGATCTTTGAAAAAGTTTAACTGAGCTAGATGAAATCCGTTAGAAGCTGTTTGTTTTATTTGGGCAGAGAATTTTTCATTCATACAGGTACTGAATAACTGAAAAATGTGCCTTTTGATCCCCATTTTATGGTGGCCACCGTCTGGCAATTATAATTATTAACATTCTCGTATATGATTTAGTTGGAAGCTTTTATAACTAAGTAGTACCGCACTGGAACCTCACCCATCTCTTGTCAGCCATTGTTAAAAGCACCAGAGTAAGCTAACATTGGAACCTGCTTATCACGCGCCAGGGAATCAGGTCATATACCCGATTCCTAGCTTAGTTACCTTCTCCTACCGTCTGCTCGGTCCGTGCTGGGCGTCGCCATCTTTCCGGGTCTGCGCATGCGCAGACCCGATCTGTCAATTATGCTGTTCCTCCTCCTATTGGTTAGGAGTTTTGGCTCCAATGTTTAAAAGGCACCTCCTCCCTGTCCTCAGTGCCTGATCTTCATGTACCTTCCATGGGTTCCTGGCTCCAAGTCTGCGTCTCGTCCAAAGAGCTGACTATCTACTGGCTGTTCTGCTTTTCCACCATTCGTGTATTCTGCCGACTGCTGCATAGTATTCCTGCCGCCACTCCAGTGGTAACAGTCGTCCGCAGAGCTGACACTCAACAGCACTTCCCAGTGTCTCTGCTTAAACCTGCCGGATTCCTCCTGCAATTCATCATCACCATCCGTGTATCCTGCTGATTGCTGTATAGAATTCCTGCCGCCACTCCCATGGTAAACAGTCATCTGCAGAGCTGACACTCTACTGCATTCTCCGGTTTTCCTTTATCTGCTGGCTACATCCCGTGACTCATCTCTGCTATTCGTGAGTACCTGCTACTCTTGTGACTTATTTCTCATATCTTAACTGGTCGCTTTCTGCAAGGGGGTGCAGCTAAGTCCAAACCGCCTTGCGGCTGGTCCCTGGCGAATACCTCTCCCTTGTTAGACTCCGCGCCTTACTGGGAGTTACATTAGTTCCAGTCTGGTTAACGTTCATTACCACTCCTGTCGCAGAATTGTGACACGGAACCGTGACACTGCTACAAACACAGTTTTTCCAGAGGAGAGGATAAAAACTCCATGGACTTCATTATAACTTAAAGAGGATTTTACTGATGTTCATATACTGAACTGGGATCTACACTTCCCTAATAGCATTGGAACAGTCTCCTTATCTGTTTTACCAACAATGTGCTTGATTATTGTGGGTATTGTTACCATGGTCACTGAACCTGATGATTCTCGTCACATGATCTTGTTGTGTCAGCCGTGTATGTTCCATACTATGGACGTGATCAGATCTGCTCCGGCCTATGGGAGGATAACACAAGTCACGTGATTTTTGGACACGGAAATACGGCAAGTCAAGTTTTTACTTACATATATTATAATATAAAGAATTCTCTCGATATCGTTATACCGTATAAAGTAATAAGAGGAAGTTTTATATACATGTCTTTGTAAATTTGATTCTATATTGTGGGTATCGTCACTATGGTTACTGGACCTGATGCTTCGCGTCACATGATCTTGTTGAGTTAGCCGTGTATGTCCCACACTATGGACATGATCAGATCTAATTTCATCACGTGTTTTTACATTTTTGTACATGGAACTACGGCAATTCAAGTTTTTATTTACAATATAAAGAATTCTCTCGACATTGTTATACTATGTAAACTAACAAGAGGAAGTTTTATTTACATTTCTTTGTGAATTTGATTCTGTGAATGTTAGGCATCGCCGATAATTGATTGGTAGATGCCATTTTATGACACAATATAAAGGGGACCTACACTTTGTCTTAATATTCACCTTGAAAAAGACCCCAAGAGGGTTGAAACGCGTTGGTGTGGGACTTGCTGTATCTGACTGTGACTGCCATTGCTTTATGTGGAAGGCTATTTCCCGTTTGTGATCAAAGATCCTGTTATGTGCACTGATCTTCAGCTTGCTCTGGTAAGCAGCCATTTAAACCAGTCCAGGATTGTTGCATTTATGTTTTTATATTGTTATTATTTGTTTTTTAATAAAAGTCCTTTAAAGGATACTACACTATGAGAATTTTTTTTCTTCTCAATATATATGGTGTTATGTCATCTTCTGAGGAGATCTATATGAAGAAAAAATCATTAAGGAGAAAGTTTTATCGTGATATGAACTAACCATTGATGTTCCATAAGAAATTACCATCCAAATCAACTATTGCGGAACAGCTTATGTGGACAAATGGACTACATGGTTGATATCTTTTTCCTCCTTGCTGTTCTTCTTCTTTTTTTGGTTGAATATTGATTTTATTTATTCTATATTGTTACACTAATGTATCTGATCCATATACTTATATGGTATTAATATAACAACTTGTATGCAAAGACATTCATATATGAATGTTACATATTATAGTGATTTCAACATTAGCGCCTATGGGAAGTGCTATGCTGTATGATATGTTCCCTATTGCGTTAGGTCAGGTACTTTTTATAAAATAGTAATTTGTAATTGTAATTTGTCCCCTAACATGTGTTCATTTGGTCCAAGACTAATATAATTCCAAGGCATCCAGCCATGTGTGAATAAAACAAGCAATGGCACAATATACTCATTAGCACAGCAACCAGTCCTAGGATTTCCAGATTTTATTCACAACAATAATATGTAAAACATGTTTATATTAGTACCTATTCCTAATCCCTTCCCTCCCTTTATGTAACCCAACTTCAAACCCACCTAACCAACTCAAGTATAACTTAAGTATCTAGCCTTGCTTATTAGCTAACAAGCCTATAGGTGAAGGTAGAAGTTATAACCTACTAGCTGTAGAGCAGGAAACTACCCTTTATTATTCAGTTCCTGTGGAAAATATCTTTGGGATCTACCATTGGACGATGTCATGCGCTGTACCTTCGGCTCACCTACTGGGGTCTGTTGCACAAGGTGGGACTCCTTCATTGGACCTCTCTCGCCTAATCCTGGTATCCTGTATTCAGTGATTCTCAGCTAATCTTGGTATCCAGCATCCTATGCCTATATGCTACTATAATTCTTGTATTCAGTATCCAGTGCCTTTCAGCTATCCTTGTACCCAGCATCCTGTACCCAGAACTTCTCTTCAGTTCTGGGTACAGAACTGGGTTCCTGGGTTCAGAACTGCTCTGCGCCTCTGATATGTTCAGTCTCACCTGAAACCCATCAGGAGATTCACCACATTGACATGCATTGCAGAAAAACCCCTCCCCGATGTTGTGTCTTTCCTCTCCTCCTCCAGGAGTCTTAATCTATGGCTGAATATGTTGAAGAAAACGTGCAGCTGGGATTTGTTAGATCGTCGTCTTCCCCAGATGGGCCGGCTTCTTTTCTTTTCGGGTAAAGTAAAAGGGCAGAACACTTCGCCCATTCATTGATCATCATGGCCTCAATGCTATTACCATCAAAAATCACTACTCTCCTTTTCATTACTGAACTATTTGATCGTACTAAAGGAATCACCATCTTCACTAAACTCAATCTTCATGGTGATAACAAACCGATTCATATCCAAAAGGGAGATGAGTGTAAAACATCTTTCAATATTTCAATACTAGAGATGGCCAATATGAGTATTTAGTAATGCCCTTCAGCCTCTCCAATGCCCCGACAGTCTTTCAGAATTTTGTTTAAGAGATCTTCAGAGACCTACTTTACTCCTGCGTGGTTGTCTACTTGGATGACATTTTAATTTATTTTTAAAGATCTTGTTTCTCACCACTTTCGAGTTTCAGAGGTCCTCACTCGTCTGCACAAACATCGGCTCTACTGTAAATTAGAGAAGTGTTACTTCAAACGTGCCCAAAAGTCTTTTCTCAGGTATATAATCTCAGGATCTGGTTCTCAAATGGACCCAGAAAAAGTTTATGCCGTGTTGGAATGGCCACAATCCATGGGGCTCAAAGCTATTCAACGATTTGCCAATGTTAGACAATTTGATCTGCACACCTGCATTTTTTTCTCTCAAAAATATTATACAATTGGGAATATGGAGCTTCTGACTATTAAACTTGCCCTTACAGAGTGGAGATATCTTCTTGAAGGATTTCGTTTTCCAGTAAGCATCTTTACTGATCATAAAAATCTGCGGTGTCTTCAATCCGCTCAATGCTTGAACCCTCATCAAGCCTGCTGGTATTTGTTTTTCTCTCGCTTTGATCTTCATATAACCTTTAGACAAGAGGACAGGAACAAGAAAGCAGTTGCTCTTGAGAATTTAAAGGTGGTCAGAATCTGGAAGATCCTCAAAATCTCCCTATACTAGATCCCAAATTCCTCCTCTCTACTTCTGTGGATCTCCCGGTCACTCCTCTGTTGATTCTCAAAAAAACTCTGCAGCTCATATCAAGGAACTATTGGTTGCCAACCCTTCATCTGGATGTAAGGGAGTTTAGTTTTGTCTGTGTAGTCTATGTCCAACACAAGGTCAAGCAATGGCAATCCTTTGCTTCTCTTGCCCATTCCAGGGACACTATGGATTCATATTGCTACGGACTTCATTACTGACCTACCTCCTAGTAGGGAATATAAAACAATTTGGGTATTGTGTATCACTTCTTCAAAATGGCCCACCTCAGCCCTTTAAGATGTTGCTAAAATCTTCATCAAATAAATATTTGGACTGCACTGGTGTCCCCAGGAGATTGTTTCAGACTGTGGAGATCATTTTGTAAACATCTGAATATCTGCCTCAATTTCTACTTAGCCTTCCACCCCTAATCTTATGGCCAAATGGAAAGATCAAATCAAGACATGAAGACTTTCATTAGAATCTACACTTCTTACAACCAAAACAATTGGACGGACCTCCTCCCGCAGGCAGAATTTGCACATAACAACTTGATTCATGAAACATCTTCCTCTACTTCCTTCTTCACTATATATTGACTCCATTAACTAGTTCCATGCGTTATGCGTTATTCCAGCTTTAAAAAATAGGAGACAAAGTCTGTCTGAACTTGGAACATTTGTTTAAAAGTCACATGTATGAAATTTGCTCCAAAGTACATTGGACCCTTCAAAAATTTTTAAGTGATCAAATAAGTGACATTTAAGTTGAAGTTACCTCCTTCTCTTTATATCTCGAATACCTTTGATATTTCTCTATTAAAACCAGTCATTAGTTCTGCTATTCCTTCGGTACCATGGGTATGCATGGGGGGAACTTCTCTTCAGTTTCCAGCTTCCCATGTTCGGAATTCCTCTGCTCCTCTGATATCTTCTTTTGCCAGTGAACACCCGTCACACTTATCAGTCTTGTCTGGTAAACATCCGGAGAACTATGAGCTGCATGGTGCTAGTAGAAAAAAATCAAACCTCCTTGCGGGGGTCCCTGGCGAAGGCCTTCGCCATGTTAGACTCTGTGTCTCCATGGTGTGTGAAGCTATATCCAGCTGATTATGAGAATCCTACCATCCCTGTGTGTTCTGTAACAGAGGAACTGTAAAATCTCCAAAGTTACTGACTTAATTAGGCATATGCTAATCAAATGGAACAGCAGAACTGTGATGTACTGTGATATACTGATGTGAACTTTGAATGAGTTATTGAAAATCTCTTCTTATCACTATAAGTGGACCATAGATATACAAAAAACAGAAAGTTAAGTAGTTACCATCGATTATTACATGTGGGCTTACTGGTGCATGTAGTATATGTAGTAGTCATTAAGTAAGAACAAATTCAATAAGGAAAGGGTACTATGGAACTTGAAATCGCGGTCCTGCTTTATCTGTGGTTGAAGGTCTGTTTTCTAACCATTCCGTTGCTTCCTCGGAAGTAGCAAAGAATTTTGTTTTGCCAACTGCCATCACCTGCAGTCTGGTATAGAATAACATTGAACAAGGAAATTATAATTCATTGAGCCTTCTTTTAACCTGAATGAACTGTGAGTGACTCTTTTGCACTTCAATGACGGAATCATGAAAACTGCTACCAGGGGCTGCGTCAGACCTGCCTGTAACTCCATGTGTCCTAGCTTCCAGCCAAGCCACTTGTCCAAGGCTGTCACAGGGCAAACATGGAGTAAATATATTTAATCCCTTTTTATTTGTTTTTGTACCTCAAAACCAGAACTATTTTCACAATTTGAGTATGTTACTTCAGAAATAACTTTCTATTTACTTCAAGTTAATTGCTGAGAATTGGCAGAGCAATTTTAAAGAGGTTTTTAATTTTTGGGCAACTACCATTTTTGATCACCTGCACTTCTTCAATAAACAAATAGGAGTCCCCTACTAGGGAACTTCTCCATTACCTGAAGCTAGGATCCATAAATGTAAGCCATAAGAAGCAGGGTACACCATGACAGGGGCTCAGACATTAGACTTTCCAGATGTAGGGATAGAGCTTCCTACTTCTCAGGTATCATAAAAACACAAGTGATCCCTTTTGTCAAAATATGGGAGTTGGATTAAGGTAATAATTTGTGTGTGTGTGTGGACAATGCTTGGGTTGTGGGCACTATAGGCACCCCATCCCTCACAAATGAGCACTTATTAGGTAGTTTGCAGTTGTCTAGAATCCTCCATCACAGCCTGGATAAATGGTACTTAAGGACCCATGCCAAGGCACAGTATACTTCCTAGTGGCTGGTCCCTCCCCCCTTGACCAGCAACCTTACAGCAGATGGCCGTTGATTGTCCTCCATTATCTCCACCACTGTTTGTGTCCCCACATCTACCCCCCGCATGTGTGCAGAATGCATGTTACAATGCTGGCAACAAGCTACAGCACCACAGGGTAGGACGTGAATTATTAGTTTAATGGCAGGGTGAGGGTGGGGGCTAATCATTCCATGATAGGTGGGAGCTAATTAATTGGTGGTGGCTATTTATTTGATGGTGAGAATATTTAATTTAATGCTGGGGTTATAGTTGGGACTATTAATTTAAAGTGGAGGGTGGGAATATAAATTTAATGCTAAGTTTTGTGGGTATTAATTGAACATATGGCTGAGTTTGGGAAAAAGGAGGGACATTTATTAAATGTGAACACTAATTATTTAAATGTTGGGCTGTTTGGTAGGAAATATGATTATTTATTAAATTTGGATACTAGTAATTTAATGTCGGGGCAGGTAAAAAGGAAATAGCTATACTAATAACTTAATGTTGGTGTTGGGGGTATAGGTCTATTTATTAAATATGGATGCTATTGATTTATTGTCAGGGTTGTTAGCAAGAATGGATGCTTAATCATTAAACATGAGTGTTTTTATTCAATGTTGACGCTGGTTAGGATAAGGGAGTCTTAAAGTGTTCACTCATTGCTAGACTTTCCATATTTCATGTACAGGGACCCAACATTCCAGGATCCAGACAAGCAGCAACTGAGCTTAAGACATGAGCAACAGCAGCAGGAAGTGAAAGCTACAAGAACAGGTAAGAGAGAGCAGGACATTGTGTCAACTGTCCTGGTTCTGGTGGAGCAGTCACAATTTTGGGTTGTTGTCCCACTCAGTCAGGACTTTGTCATGACTGCAAGGACAATTGGAAAATATGCCCCGCTTTATAACTGCTCTGCTTATGAAGGGGTAGTTGCCCTCACCTAACAGTAGTACATGCAGCATTGCCCATCTCCTTGAAGTGGATGGGAAAGGGTTAGAGAATAGACTAGCACCATCTTAAATGATAACTATATCCATTGTATGATGGTCATGCCCACACTAGCAGCAAGTCATGGAAACCCCTCTAGAAATCCTGTGTTTGCCCCTGTCTCAAACTAATACAAGGAGTGCACACATAGGAAAAATTCATAAATGGTGGTCAATGATATATTGGGAGGGGGTTAATCAATATAGGAAGCCAGTATACGAGGGAGAATAAATACAGGATGGCAAGATATTGGGGAGAATCAATACAGAGGGAGTGCCATGATATTAGGACAATCAACATGCGGGGTCATGATTTGGAGATAATCACTATAGGGTGCATGATATAGGGCATTAATTATTCAGGTCATAATATGGGGAAAATCAATCCAGAGAGCCCAGTATATGAGAGAGAACTACTAAGGAGGGGAGGGGAGGGAAAGGTTGCATGGGGAAAAATAATATAGGTCAGCCTGACATTGGGAGAATCAGTAAGGGGGGTGGGGGGCTGTGGTGAGGGCAGGGAGATGGGTACCATGAATAAAGGCTAAGCCTACTTGTTATCCCCTCTCCACATGCAATGTATCTGTGATTGCATATTACTGTATGGTAATGGGTTTTACTTGTTAACTGTTGCCTAGTGGGATAATTTAGGTACTGTGGGATTTACCAATATGTTCTCTAAGAGAGCTATTCTCACACAGGGTTATAAAGGCACCCAGTCATCCGGAGGTACACTGAGAAGTTATGCCGTTCACTGGATAAGACTTTGCTCGACAACCTCCACTCAAGGTCTGCCATGTTGTACCGTTAGTGCTGGCCAGCTGTAGGACCACTTTTACCCTAAAAGACACTCATGGGTGAACCGAGGGTTGGCACCATGACTTATCAAATTAAAATTTACTACCTAACAAATGGGTGCCTTTGTTCTTCACCAACCTCACCTAAACTTCCTGGAGCCACTTTCCGCAGGGTGTACACTGCAACCTGAGAACTCAGGAGAAGGCTCATGAGCTACCGTCCGATAAGCAGGTACTCAAGCCAGTGGGGAAGTCTTATCGGGAACCAGACTCATCCAGGCTATACCACTGTGGGAACCAGAATAAGCTTAAAAGAAAAGCTCACTTGTCCACTGTGGTTGTTCATGTTGTACTGCAGGACAGACAGAGCAGGAGTTATGGTTCTTGTTAGACTGGTCCATGATTGTGTCGGTGTGAGGATCTTCTCTGTGTTGTATGGTAGTCACTAAAATGTTCTCTATATTATATAGCAGACACTAGGATGCTGTCTGTATTGTAGGGTAGATACTATGACGGTAACAAGGATGGTCCCTGTATTGTATAACGGTCACGCGAATGCTCCTTGTGTTGTATATTAGTCACTAGGATGCTCTTTGTATTGTGCAGTGGTCACTAGGATACTCTATGTGTTGTATATTAGTTACTTAGATGCATTCTCTATTGTATATTGGTCACTAGGATTCTTTCTGTACTGTAAATAGAGAATGCTCTCTGTGTTGCATAGTAGTCACAAGGATACTCTTTGTATTATATGGGGGTCGCTAGGATGCTCACTGTATTATATATCAGACACTAGGATGTTCCCTGTATTGTATATTGGCCACTTGGATGCTCTCTGTATTGTATGGTGATTTCTTAGATGCTCTCTTGTATATAATTTGTTCCTTAAAGCCTTCCAGCCATCTACCTTACCTTCTCTCATGCTTGATCTCCTCACCTCCCCTCCCACTTCTTACTCCTTTTGCGATTGATCCCCTTGTGCCTCCTGTCTGTTACCCTCCCTTTAGGATGTAAACTCTTATGAGCAGGACCCTCTTCCCTCCTGTCTCTCTACTTATTCTTCTACTCCTACTCCACTGTGAAAGCTTAGTTTGGAGCTATTGAAGCACTGGTATTTTTTGTTTATTGTTCTGTACTATTTTATTCTGTATAGTTCAGTGTTTATTGTACGTCTCTACGGAAATCTTGTTGCACCTTATAAATAAATTATTATTAATAATAATAATAATAATAATAATATTAATAAAAATAATAATAGTCTATTACTAGAATGGCCCAAGTATTGTATAGCAGTCACTAGAATGCTCTCTGTATTGTATATTGATCACTAGGATACAGTCTGTATTGTGAGGCAGTCAATAGGAGGCTATCTTTATTGTATGGTGCTTACTAGGATGGTCTCTGTATACTTTGGTGGTCGCTAAGATGCTCTCTGTATTGTATGGCAGTCACAATGATGCTCTCTGTATTGTATGGTGGTCATTAGGATGCTCTCTATATTGCATACAGTATCTATCATTAGATTTTTATCTTTGAGAGACACTCATGCCTCCAAGAAAAGTTACAGAGGACAATTTGAGGGTTGAACCTCTTCTTAGAAGTAAGGGCATACGTACCACCATGGTTGGGACGCCCTGAAGTTTTGATCACAGGAAGGCAGAGGCAATGTGCTTTATATATTTTCTATTTTTATACTAGTAAAGAAACTTCTGAACCAGTGGGAGATTGACAGTGGATGAGACTGAAGTTAAAATGATCAATTTAATGGTGGCCTGACATCATGCACCCACTTCAAGTTCAATGAATCTACCTCTTATATTGAAGGCTTTGGTGGTGCAAGATCCTTAAATATTTTTTACTTGCCTACAGCAGGATAACTAAATACATTTCTGAATGTAAGCCATACTAGTGAACATATTAAGAATAACGTTTGGCCTTGTAACTGTACCTTAAAACAAGTTTACAAGAATAAGTTGTCCTTCCGAGGGGAGTGGAATTCATCCAGGACATAGGTTTGCTCTGGGACTACAAATATCCCTCACATTGTTCGAAGGAAATCAGTACTAAAAACTGAGAACAGGACGGGGGAGGAATAACATTTGAAGATAATAGAGGAACATGTAAGGTACAGTACAATTAATCTGAAATTACAATTTCAATGACCCTCCACTCCCCCTTTAAACACTGAGACTGCAGTTTACATTAATCAGCTTCAATCAATGTGAAGTATTCACAAATATCAGAAGCCTCTAGTATTTATTACAATAGACATTATTACTAACCAAGGCAAACATTCAGAGATGTTTTACTTAGTGAACTAAAAATCAATTCATCTCTTTGGATATGTATATTTCAGTAAACATAAGTGTTTAGGAGAAAATCCCCTTTAAATTGGAATACAGATTATTGAGATATTTGTTTAGTGCATGTTTTCTCCTTTCTGGTTTACAGCATAATATAGAATAAGCTACTGTATGTTTGAAGCTTGGCTGTCCTCTACATTTTTTTTCTTTAGTACTGTGTTACATGAATATGTGAGCGACCAGCACACACTTCACTGGTGACCATCAACCCATTTCTCATGTGCTGCAGGTGGAAAAACATATTCTTTGCCGTAGCCCTGCAATTTGGGTAACATGTTCTGGGTGTTTGAAAATTAACACATTAGTGCAGCTTTTTATGTATCATTACAACATATAAGTACCCACATGGTCTAACTTACATTCCATATTTCCACCCATTATGTACAAGCTGTCAAGTTTCTGGGGAAAGGTAGGGTCCATTTTTACTGCTAGAGCCAGGTTAGTCAGCGGGCCTGTAGCCACCAAAATGATCTAAAAGACAGAAGAAAAAAATAGACTAAATGAATTGTACAATTACTAAATTCACTAGCATGCTGGTATAGGAGAAATACTGTATATCAAGCTGCCATGAACAAAATAAAACTTTGAATTACAGCAACTAATTGTTAATAGATTACCTAATCATGTATGTTTTCAGGCATATAATACCGCAAGTTCTAAATTCACAGCAATCGTGGCCAAATGTAATTGAAGGAGTACAGTTCTGACATATACTCATAATTATTTACATTACAGCCTCTCACAAGCAAGGCATTCCTCACCAGGCTATTATTTTCGGCTTCACGCCATATATCTAAAGAATAACAGTAAAGCAATAACCTCCTAATTGCTGGTGATATCCCCATCTGTAGTATGATTGACTTTGCATGGGGAAGCCTATTCAAGTATGTCAAAGGTATGTACATCTTAGGACAGCGTAAAAAGATAGAGACTCTAAAAAAAGGATTTATTGTTGCAATAAACAATTTTTTTCAGATGGCAAGTTTTTAAAATTATTGGGACTCCTGCCCACACCCCCAAAAAAAAAAAAAAAATTCTCAAAGCCCTTCTAGCCAATATAATACTAAAAGAGTTATTATAAAAACATGCAGGTAATGGATACAAACAAAACAATAATTTAAAAACACCTTAATAAATGAAGAATACCAAGCATATTGAAAGCAAAGTCTTCCACACAGTTCTGGTTTGTGGATTTATTAAGCAAATTACATCCCAACATGGTCAGGGTAATAGATAACAATGATGAACAGCTTTGGATGCCTAATTATAGCTAGCAGGGCTAGGAGGCCTCAATGACTTTGAAAGAGAGGTGATTAGTAGGGTCAGAGCCGGATTTAGACCTCATGGGGCCCTAGGCAAGATCCTGGTTTGGGGCCCCCATCTGTGAAACAATCCATAGCACTATTTACATTTACATTATTACAATAGAGATAATTATATTTTAATAATAGGATCCTCTGAATGATGTCACTTCATTCCCTGCACGCCCAGTTCAAGCACACTAAGCCTGCGCAAGTGCTCACAGCTCCCTTTTACAAAAAATGTATTTTGGCAAATTAGTTGGAGAAGTATAGAAGAGAAAAAAATGTCCCCTCCTTCATCACGCTGTGCCCTAATTTTATCACTTTTGCTCCTCCTTCACACTGTTTCCCCTTTAGTACACTGTACCCCCTTCATCATCACGCTGTGCCCTCCATCATGCTTTTGCTCTTTTATCATCACACTGTGCACCCTTCACCATCACACTGTGCCCTCCAAATTTTTGCTCCCCTTCTTTATTTCCCCTCACACTGCCATCCATGTTTTTGCTCCACATGTCTCTTATTTCCCCCACCCTATGTGCCCTTCATACTTGTTTCACATTTCTCTCATGCCTCTGTGCCCTCCTTGCTTGTTCCACATTTTTTTCATCCCCTTTGTGCCCTCCTTGCTTGTTCCACATTTCTCTCATGCCCCTCACCCTATGTGCCTCCGTAATTTAACTTACCTTTCTATTGCCCTTTTCTCTTTTCTGTTTTGTTCTTTTCTGTTCTGTTCTTCTTGTCTTGCTTTCTTCTTTCTTGTATGTCATGGTGCCGCTGCTCCTCTCTGCTCCGGCAGTGCTCCTCGACGGATCCTAACTGAAAATAACGTCGGGCATGATGACGTCACGCCCAACATTCAGTGGGAGAGAAGAGGAGAGGAGGCAGCCGGGAGCTGCTGCGCGGTCAGGTGACTTTTTTATTTTTTTATTAAATCCATTTTCAGCCGCGATTCTTTACCATACCGGCGAACAGAGGTGGATGGCAGGAGAAGGGAGCACCCCTCTGCCTTGCCTACCCCACTCACCGTCGATTCTGGGAGGGCCCTCTGGGGACCGCTGGGCCCTAGGCAGTTGCCTAGGTTGCCTAGTGGTAAATCCGGCCCTGAGTAGGGTGTATCTAGCAGGAACTTCAGTGACTGAAACAGCTCAACTTGCTACTATTTGACAAGCAACTCTGAGAGAAAACATCACAAGCAAAGGGCAATAATGGGTGGAAACACACACCTGAGCATCTTGGTATATGTACTTTAATTCAAAGTGCAAAGCAAAATATGCTAGTAACTGCCGATCAATTGACTGCACATTTCAACCTGTGGCGTATACATTTTTATGCAAAAACAGTCCCATGAAGATTCCACAGAGCAGTATATAATTGTAATGAAATGCATAAGTTGCTTACTAACCTGGCAATGCACATTTACAAGTTCAAGGGTTAAAATACCACAATCAATGGACTGCTGAGTAGAGGAGAAAGGTGATTTGGTCATACGATCACCATGTTTGAGAAATGGAAGAGTGCATGTGTGACGGCAACCTACAGAGCCCTGCAGCCCTGACTGAAGGCTGCTGGTGGATCCATAATGCTGTGGGGCATATTTTCCTGACATAGTTTGGGTGCAGATTTTCCCTTAGAAGGTATAATCAATGCTTATTGATACTTAATAGTACTGAGTGAACATCTTAACCAAATGTCGAAGTATTTCTTTCCTGATGGTAGGGGTGTCACATGATAATGTGGCGATGCCCCTGATCCACAAAGTATGTATGGTCGCCCAATGGTTTGATGGGTACAAACATTTTATAGCCTTCAGTCACCAGACATGAACACAATGTAGCATGTATGGAATATTTTGGATGTCAATACAGTGTTACAAGCACCTTTAACCAGCAGACAGTTCAGTGAATTTCTTGTGGAAGAAAACAGCTACGGGTTGGGTACAGTTTTTTCGATTGCGAACAATCCGAAACCCACGAGACCTACAAATAAAAAATGAATGTATTAAAAACCGATATAAATAGTAATAGACTTATCTGAAAACCGACTGTGCAGATCACCGATGGAGCAGCATGATGACTGCAGTTGATTTCGAATGAAGAGCTGTTTAAAGTGGCAATTTCGGGACCCCGCAGTTTAAGTGTTTAAACACTTAACCCGACATAGCCGCTTTAAATTAACATTAATAGACGTTGCGATGACACTAAAGTGTAGTGCCGGAGAGCTCTTCATTCAAAATCACTTGCGGTCATCATGCTGCTCCATCGATGATCTGCACAGTCGGTATTCAGGTAAGTCTATTAACATTTACATTGTTTTTTAATACATTCGTTTTTTAATTGTAGGCCTCGTGGGCAGTGCCGTAACAAGGTTGGTGCGGGCGGTGCCGTCGCCCATTGCCCAAGGCCAAGGGGGCGCAGCAGCCGCCCGCTACCTGCCTCCATACCTGCCTCCAAGAGAGAGAGAGAGACATTCACATTCACTTAAAAGACTTTGAAGTTTCAACCCTTAAGTCCCGCAGTGGAAGGCATTTGGAAAGCAAATGCCGAACTTCCTGACAGTGGAACGCACATGCGTTCCACTGCGGGACTTAAGGGTCGAAGCTTCAAAGTCTTGTAAGTGAATCTCTCACTTACAAGACCGCGGGAGGGAGCAGAGGGGGAGGGAGTCACCTGTCCACACACACGAGCCGTCACACCTGTCACTCCAGGGCGTGGAATATAATGCACTCTCCGAGCATGCGCAGAGCAGCCGAGAGATCTCTGATCACCGATACTCAACTGTGTCCTCCTGCCCGGCTCCACGGACACTGAGCGGCCGCCCAATTACACACAGCTATGGTGAACTGCAGGTTCCTGTCCACTAGTAAGAAACCTACTATATGTGATCTGTAGTGTATGTACCATAGGATATAGATCATGATGCTTACTTTATATAGGTTCCTGCACTGTCTATACTACATGGGGCTGTACTTTATATTCTGTACTGCATCAGACGTTACCATGTATCCCAGTGTATGCACTGTACTGTGTAAGGATGGGCCATTTATCACAGTCTATAAGTGCTCAGTGGTTGGCTATAAATCACCTGTCATGTAGATCATGATGTTTACTTAATATAGGTTCCAGCCCTGTATATATCTTACCATTCTGGACCATATATCACTTTCTGCATTGTGTGAGGATGGACCAATCAGGGGCTAACACGTGATTTTTAAAGGGGGGATTCCTAATGGTTTTACATATAATGCCATAAGTGATATTCAATTAAAGCTTGTTCACTATATTTTATTTATACATATGCGATCTCTCTCTCTCTCTCCCCCCCCCAGTGAAACCTATCACAATATATTAAACTCACTTAAACCTACACATATTAACTGCATAGAATATTACAATACCTATCGCTATATATTTTTGAAATATACCTGTTAGGTTTCAAGATTACCTTAGTCAGTATTTACGCCGGCCTTCCTAGGGCACGGAGTCTAACGGCCCTCCCGGTCTTCTCCAAGAACCGCCGCAAGGCAGGTTGGGTTTTGCTGCCGGAGAACCGCAGGTTGCGGCCCCCAGGTTTAGCCTACTGATGTAAGGAAAGAGTTCTTTGAGATGGACATGTAGAAGCATGGCCAAATCCACAGGGAAATTGATAACTGGAATCACTAACTGTATATTCAGAAGGTAGTAGTCTGGAGTAGAAACTGGTGGAATGCAGGAATCAATCCGCTGTACAGCCCCAGGAGCAGAAGCGTAGTCCAGAATAGCCGGTTCGGTACACAGAGATCCGTCCGTTATGCAGTACCAGGGATAAGGCAGAAGAGTAGTCTGGAGTATAGCCGGTTCGGTACACAGAGATCCGTCCGTTATGCAGTACCAGGGATAAGGCAAGAGAGTAGTCTGGAGTATAGCCGGTTCGGTACACAGAGATCTGTCCGTTATGCAGTGCCAGGGATGAAGCAGGAGAGTGGTTTTGGATATAGCCAGTTCGGTACACAGGAATCAGAAGTAACAAGGGAGAACACCAGGGAGACCAGAGCACAGGAAATGCAGCCAGATACAGGTAACATGTTGCTCTGACACAGACAGTGTGTCAGAGCAGGCCTGAAGTAGGATTTTGAATTCCCCGCCCAGATCAGCTGAACTGCCGCCGGGACCTACCCGGAAGTGCGGCAGTACGGAGCGGAGAATTGGCGTTGACACAGGTAAGCGCCGTGACAGTACCCCCCCCCCCCATTAAGGATGGCCACCGGACAGCCTATAAGATTTCTGAGGAAATTTGGTATGGAACCTCTTTAACAGTACTGGAGCATGTAGATCACGTGCCGGAATCCATGAACGCTCCTCTGGTCCATAACCTTTCCAATCAACCAAAAATTGTAGAGAACCTCTGGAAATGCGAGAG
Organism: Mixophyes fleayi; assembly: GCF_038048845.1. Taxonomy (NCBI): domain Eukaryota; kingdom Metazoa; phylum Chordata; class Amphibia; order Anura; family Limnodynastidae; genus Mixophyes; species Mixophyes fleayi. The sequence continues at coordinate 165,449,265 of NC_134406.1, read as the reverse complement.
TTTAGGATTTCCTTAACCTCAAATTTATAATCTTGTGTAGAGACAGCGGCAGGAGGTCTCTTGGAAGAGGAAAATTTATTAATGACAAGTGGCTTGAGGAGGGAGATGTGAAATACGTTGGGAAGCCTTGTCATGATCTGCCTACAGCGTATGCATTACATGCTGCTTTGCATGGCAGCTCCTGCCTTTTTGTCATTCTATTATTGGTATTTCTATTTTGTGTTCCAGCAGTACCTCTTTTCACCAGAGGTGCTGCTATTGTGCATTATTCTTGTGCTTAAGGAATTAACCTGTATGTTCACTAATTATCTCATGCACCTGGGTGTGTCTCATTCCCCATATATATACCTGTTCCTCCCAGCAGTCATTGCTGGTTATTGTTGTCCCATCCTGTGATGTCATTTCCTGTTGTCCTTACCTGATTGTTTCTGGACATTCATGCTACTTGCTGCATCAGCTGGAACCTGGTATTTATCACTGCTCCTTATTACCTGTTGTTAATACCTCTCTGCAAATAAACACAGAGTGTCCTGCCACTGTGTCCAGTTCCGAGTCTCCTGCCACTGTGTCCAGTTCCGAGTCTCCTGCCACTGTGTCCAGTTCCGAGTCTCCTGCCACTGTGTCCAGTTCTGAGTCTCCTGCCACTGTGTCCAGTTCAGAGTCTTCAGCCGCTGTCTCTGTTCCTGAGTTCCAGTCTGCTCCAGAGGGGACGCTGCCCTTCCAGTCTGCTCCAGAGGGGGCACTGCCAGTTCGTCTTTGATGCGGTCTGTCAAACCCTGCCAGAAGGTGGTTACCAGGGCCTCATTATTCCAACGTAACTCAGCCGCCATATTACGAAATTGGAGAGCATACTGGCCTATGGTCAGAGCGCCTTGGCGCAGATAAAGGATGCCAGAAGCAGCACTGGAAACTCTTCCTACTTCATCGAAGACATGTCTGAAGGCCTCCAGGAAGGTGGAGCGGTTATGTAGTGAAGGATTATTGTGTTCCCATAGGGGAGATGCCCAGGCAAGAGCTTAACCGGTAAGTAAAGAAATAATGTATGCTACTTTAGCTTTTTCTGTAGGGAAGTTCCCTGGCTGGAGTTCGAACTGGATATCACACTGATTTAAAAATCCACGGCAGGCCTTGGGATCCCCATCGAATTTTGGAGGGTTAGGGATGCAAAGTTGGGAATTTGCCGGGAGAGGAGCGGCACCACCCTCCTGGGCAAGAGCAGGTTGAGGGGGAATAGGTGGCGGATCAGGTACCGCTGCCTGGATTGCCTGAGCTGAAACCGCACCCTGAAGTGTGTGCAGGCGAGCAGACATGCTCTAAAGAAACTGAAGTAACTGTGCCTGGTTCTTGTCCTGTTCCTCTACCCGGGCAGCTAAGTGTTCCAATAACTCCCTAGTAGAGGGGTTCCCGGATCCGTCCATCAGATAGATATGTTGGGGTCAGAGCAAATTGTTAGGTTTCAAGATTACCTTAGTCAGTATTTACGCCGGCCTTCCTAGGGCGCGGAGTCTAACGGCCCTCCCGGTCTTCTCAAAGAACTGCCGCAAGGCAGGGTGGGTTTTGCTGCCGGAGAACCGCAGGTCGCGCCCCCCAGGTTTAGCCTACTGACGTAAGGAAAGAGTTCTATGAGATGGACATGCAGAGGCACGGCCAGATCCACAGGGAAATTGATAACTGGAATCACAAACCGTATATTCAGAAGGTAGTAGTCTGGAGTAGAAACTGGTGGAATGCAGGAATCAATCCGCTGTACAACCCCAGGAGCAGAAGCGTAGTTCAGAATAGCCATTTCGGTACACAGAGATCCGTCCGTTATGCAGTACCAGGGATAAGGCAGAAGAGTTGTCTGGAGTATAGCCGGTTCGGTACACAAAGATCTGTCCGTTATGCAGTGCCAGGGATGAAGCAGGAGAGTGGTCTTGGATATAGCCAGTTCGGTACACAGGAATCAGAAGTAACAAGGGAGAACACCAGGGAGACCAGAGCACAGGAAATGCAGCCAGATACAGGTAACACGTTGCTCTGACACAGACAGTGTGTCAGAGCAGGCCTGAAGTAGGATTTTGAATTCCCCGCCCAGATCAGCTGACTTGCCGCCGGGACCTACCCGGAAATGCGGCAGTACGGAGCGGAGAATCGGCGTTGAAACAGGTAAGCGCCGTGACAATACCACTGTGTGTGTGCTTATAACAATTCTTTCACTAAAGTGCTAGCCACACGCACTTGTCAAATGCCACTCCCACTTAGATGGGGGGGGCGCCGGTGCCCTGTCTCGCCCAGGACACCAAAATGTCTAGTTACGGCACTGCTCGTGGGTGTCGTAATTGTGGTAATCGAGTTAACCATTACCACCGACAGCTACAACCCTTCTGCACAATTCCAGACATAGGTAGACTTACTCAATGCAATCGTACATACCTGTCACACTGGTGGCATATGATTGTCTAGTGCCCAGCAAAGTGACTTTATCGGGGGTATTCAATTGTCGGCGGAAACGCCGAAAATCCAGCGGTCCGCGCACTATTACCGTTATTACGGTAATTTTCTTGCTGGATTTCAGCTCGCACCTCCCTGAGCCAGTTTTTACACGACGGGATTTCCTAACAATTCAATACCCCCCTATATTTGTGTTTTTTGTCCGCTACTTGTATTCTAAAAAAATGCAAAAACTACTGTATTGTTTACTTTACCTCCTGAAATCTTAGTGCCTTTCATGTGCAGTAATTATTGTTACCTGGCCAGGATACTTAGATGCCAAGCGGTTCAAGGCATCAACAGCATGTTCTTTTTGAATGAGTTCCAAACCAGGAGCTTCAGGATCAGGTACGTCACCGAGACCGTCTACACCATGAAAATATGATGCATGAATGCAATGTCCTAGGATTGCTGTGGATGATCCTCTATAGACTGGAATCTATAAAGACAGGAAATTACATTATTTTTTAAAGTGCTTATACTACAAGTGACATCTGGTAAAATTCCATGCTTTTGTTACCTAGCAAAATTAAGGCACTCAAATTCAATACCCATGTATCGATTGTATTAGTGTAGGCCACGGGACTATGTTTTGCTGCCTATTTTAAATGATTAAACATACTTTTCTTGTGCAATGATATGTTGAGGATTGAAGAAGTCAGGGCAATCATTTCAAGTACCTGGATGTACAACATTAGTCATTTACAAATATTAATGAAGAAGAGAACTAAGATAAATTAATTATGTGTAGGATCAAATAGTGCAGAGACAGGGCCTGAATTATCATCAAACTCAATGTGAATGCAACTTGAGTTAAAAAAAAAAATGCACATAACTTGTATGCACATATGCAAAAGCAAGCAGATCTCAAGATACGTTTTCATTTGAATTTGAGTATAAGAACACTCTGGCTATACATTACTTGCCGTATGTACGCAGACAGAACAAACTGCAGGACACACACATGCATTTGTGTACCTTAAAGTTCTATCAGAACTCATGAAAACAAACATTTTATAAACTAAATTTACAACTATTAATACTATTAACATTAAAAATATATATATTTTTAAAAATATTTTACTTGAATCAGTATTTTCTTTAATGCATACTGTACATAAAATGCATTTGTAAAACCTCTCTTGCAAACATGTTCTGGCATATATACGTGTAGTCATCACTATCAGTCAGCAATGTATACACACACACATATATATATATATATATATATATATATATATAATATATACATACACATACTTAAATGTTTATTATCATGAAATTTTTCAAGGTCCAGAACATAGTTGCTAGCTTTTTATAGTGAGCAAATTCTCCTCTGCCTTCACATAGAAGACTGATAAGACTAACATGCTTTTATCATTTATTTATTTAGCAGTCCTAATAAATCACTATCAAACTCTCAAAATTAATTGATTGTTATTAGAAATAAAATGGCTATTGATATTGTTAATAACAAACTTTAATTGAAATATTAAAATTATTAGAGGTTAGAGATAGCAGAATTTTCAAAACTGTTCCTTCTCATTTCAAATTTGGCAATGAAATGTAAAGTTTTTTCGATGGAATTTGGCTTTAAATGTTCCTAGTCCTACCCTAAACATTCCATACAGCAGAATAAATAGCTAATCATTGCGACATCTCTGTTCATAGACAAGGATTTTCACAAAATGCAAATTTACAAAACAAACCATTAGCCCAATATCGTGGTCATGATAGAATATTGCAGTTGAAAATATAATACATTGCAAAATTATGTAACTTAGGGGGATCTACTATTGGTTTGTTTTACCCACCTTTTTAAATCACTACCAATAGCTAAAAAAAATTGTTGATCAGCAAATTTATTTCCCATTGCATTTTCATTCATTTCAGTGACACCTTCATTTCAATTGTGTTTCCAGGATGATGGCTATATGCAGATATCCAATTAAAAAGAGGGGGGCAATTGAAATGAACGGGAAATGCAAATATATTTGGGAAACATATTTATTAAATTAAATGAATAAATACAATAGTGAAAACTAGGTTAGGCTGTCAGCATGGGACAGCTACCTCAATGGGGAGGAGTGAATACAAACAACAGTTTGCTCGGGGCTTCACAATTATGGTCTCCCTGTTATTGTGAAAAGACTAGAACTCTTAGGCTGGTTGAGGATTTGGGTGGCCACACCATCCCTTTGTTACTCTAAACAGTGTGGCCCTGTGAAACAGACTAAGGTTTTCCCATACATTTCAATGTATAAGTTATGAAATTAAAAGCCCATTGAAATGAATTGAAAAAACCTTTATATATGTCATTTTTAACACATGTATTTTTGTTCCCCTTTAAAGATAACTGTAAAACACAGCATAGAAATGAAATGAAAAAAATAACTATAACAATAACAAAAATAACAAACTAAAAAATTAGTAATTTGACAAAAGTAGATTAGAAAATGGGTCAAAAAGTTTCCAAAATGAAAGCACATGCAGATACAGAATGCATGTAATTTTAACATAAATATAGATAACATTCTAAAAAAAAAAAGCTCATGTGAACATACAATAAAACATGTTGCGAGTTTATCTTGCATTGCATTTGGTAAGTTCAACTGTCCCATTGTACTGATCACACACTTAACTTTCTTAAACGCACAACTAATATAGCAAAACTGTGTAGCCCCAGTCTGATCAGCAGATAGTATTGTCCACATCTAACTTAATACTAGCAGATATCTTTGTAATCTGGCAGCCGGCTAAGCTAACTAATAAATTATTTAGTTATAATTGTTATGACCACAGCTAGTAGATAAGCCAGACTTTTTCACATAGAACTGATGTTGTTCAGAGGTACTCAGATGTCCCCAGGACTTAGGCTCTAAGGTTGTAAAGTTTTATCAGTATAACCACACTACAGGATGGAAGTAATTAGAATACTGGAGGCTGATATCTGGGACAGGCCAGGGTCATGGGTCAGAAGCAAGTAAGGAATCCAGGAAACAGGCAAAGGTCAAAGGGGCACAAGCGTAAAAGCAGAGTCCAACAAACAAGCCAAGGGTCACAGCCAGTTAGCAATCTAAAAACAGAGAAAGTATCCAACAGCAGGTCAGCAATCTGTGCAGCACACTAACGCTATAATCGTCAGGGAGGCTAAGCCCTCCCTGCCTTAAATACTTCGATGAGCCAATCAGAAAAGGGGAGGCACAGGGCAGTCAAACAGCCCAGGAGGCTGCTAATTACTTATTTGTATTGGACATAAGCACAACCCTGGATAATGTATACATATATATTTAGCCAATTGTATTAATAACAAAAACTGTCCCCACTGGCTCTCTCAATGTGCCACAAAATCCACATAAACTACTTGCGCACGCGCCCATCTGTAGATCACGTCGGGACACAGCGCTATTAGCAGAGAGCGTCCCGACCTGGCAAATGATGTCCCGGTCGTCATGGTGACGGCCAGGACGCATCTGAAGAGGAAGCAAAGAGTCACAGAGGTTCAGAGCACCGCCGCGGCTCGTGACTATAATGTGTTATAATTGACACAGACAACTGCACCAATGATTTTGACCTGTATGCAATTCATAATATCTTATTATTCTTAACGTATGGAAAACGGAGCAAGGAAGAATAAATTCATACCATGCCGAACCCAATAGTTAATATTCAATTAATAAATGTTCCCTACTGCATAATATTAAAATAAATACTCAGTAATAAAAGTCTGTATTTGTAAAAAAAAAAATATTCTTATGTTCACAGTATGCATGCAACTCCTTTATATAGTTGTCAGTAGTGTGGGCACTATGTTACAACAGTGCACCAAGCTCCCACACAGGGTACCTCTGGACAACCTCAGCCTCTCTACAACCTTGGGCTAGGGGGGCTGGATTGTGGAAAGGACCCTTGCACGTGCAACTGTGAAAAATGAATTTACATAGGATATCATAACATCAGTTAACATAATAGTTATGGGCGCCAGACAATCTCTGAACAAAAGACATTCTTTTTGAACACTCCCAGCACTAGCTAATCAGTTGCAATCAAATTCAACAATGCCACAATGATGTTACACATGAACAGGGCCGGTGCTAGGGTCCATGGCGCCCTAGGCACTTTCTCAAAATCGGCGCCCCCCCCCCCAAAAAAAAATCGCCCCCCCGCGCCGCAGGAACACTTTGGCAATCAAATAAAAATAAATAAATTTTAAAAAAATAATAATATTCTATTTACTTACTTTTTTTCTCTTGTCAGCAGATGCAGGGGGCTCTTCACACTACTTCTGTTCTCTCCACTGGCTGCCAAAAACGCTCCTCAGCTTCCAAAAACACAGAGGAGGGGGGTGGAGGAGAGCGGTGCATGCTGGGAGGGGAGGGTACTCTGGGATATAACTTTATTCACACTGTCTGTCAGTGACAGACAGTGTGAGAACACGGGGGGTGGGGACAGCATTTCTCTGGACCTTGAAGACGCCGCCGAAGAAAACTGATATCACATGATCACTGACTGATGTCAGTGGTCATGTGTGAGTGCTGCGCGGACGGGGGCATCCATTAAAAAAAAACAGAAACAGCAGGAGCCATTCCGCCGCTGTACTATGTCCCAAACACCGCTGACTAGATTACAAAATCTAGTCAGCGGCGCCCTGCAGGTCCCGGCGCCCTAGGCAACTGCCTAAGGTTGCCTAATGGGAGCGCCGGGCCTGCACATGATCCAACACGCTACACCTATGGGATAATCACTCTGTACTGTCTTATATAGCAGCTTTCCTATCACCTTGCATCAGGTTATTTAAACACCACAATAATGTTTCTTGTCCCTTTATCTCCCTAAGCAATGACATTACGCATTACAGGCCCAATACTTTGGCCTATTCTGTTGTAAAGTAGTAATGACAAAGAACCCAACCCCATGAACAATTTTGCAGTTTCATGATTGGCACAATATCGTTCCCGTAAATGCCCCTCAATTGGAACCTTGCCTAGTGTATTTCTTATCTGCATCCCTTTCGATTTTGTCAGGTAGCAGTCCTCTCAGCATATATCTGATCGACTACCAAAGAAGGTCAAGACGATTTCTATGGGCTTGGATTTGGACTCAACACAGACACTTATTACACTTAAAACCAGCTCCATTGAACTCAGTTAAGGGTAATTTGTTAAACTGCACAAATTTAGTCTCCGTACTTCCATCAGCAAGAATCGCTACTCTCTTAATATTCGACAATACAACTGCACACTTCACAACACACAGAACCACACACACCTCTGGATGGGGACATTTTCATATCCTTGGATCGTATAAATAACTAGCGATCCCCATCTGTGGTGGAACTAGCAGTCACTTTTACTACTGAGCTCAGCCCACTAAGCATTGCTCAGGCATCTCATATAAAAAACTACATTACTCTCGAAACATGGAATAAAGAAGCTAGCCACACTCCATCCCATATTTGGGAAAGTGTCACTCCTCCCTCTTTTAGATTCCCTATATGGTCATTCTGTCCTCTTTGGAGTCTCTTTCAGGTCATGCCCCCCATTTTGAGTCTCCTCCACAACATGGCCGACACCCCTCTTGTATTCTACTGCAATATGACACTCTCCAAAATTATTACCGCTCAGTTTGAGTCTCCTCCAGGTTATGGCTGATCCTTCATTACAGACTATTCCAGATCATAACAAGCTCCCCAGAATTGTTTATTAATGACAAAAACCCCAAATTATGACTACTTACTTCCATCAATGAATTTATTCCCACACACTGCCCATACCCATTATGCAGAGGCTCCCAGTAGCAGCAGCAATATGGTCTGCCAGCAGCATGGCTTCATAGCAGCAACAACTCTCTGTGAGTCTAGCAGTTGAGTCTAGTATGGAACTTAGCATTGTGAGATATTCATTATGTCTGATTCCAAAGACTAAGAGTTCCACACTACAGTATGTGATATACAGTCTTGCAAGAAATCACAGTGTAGCTTATTCATTCTGATTCCCAAAAGAAGGACAATTAGTTTGCGACTATGTGAAACCCATCTAACCAGCTGACAAATGTTACATAACTGCTTATCCAACCAGGCTACTTTGTCTATCAAAGATCTTCCATTAGAAGCCTAAACCCATTCTGCAGTGCTTTATTGAAGGCCACCAATTTAAAGAGGATTTATAAGGTTAGATTGTAAGCTTGTGAGCGGGGCCTTCTCACCTCTTTGTATGTTTTACCCAGTTTGTTTATTAGTTTATTATGTTTGTCCCCAATTGTAAAGCGCTACGGAATATGTTGGCGCTATATAAATAAATGATGATGATAATGATAAGGTTAGCTACACTTGCATAATTATTATTATTATTATCCTTTATTTATTAGGCGCCACAAGAGTTCCGCAGCGCCATACACAGCACAAACAGTAGACTAAACAAGGTGACACATTACAAACTGTTAACAAAAAATACCAAAACTTCAGAGACTCCAGGCAGGCTAATGCAGTAAAGACGGAGCAGAAGAGCAGGTATGGAGAACAGAGGGAAGAGGGCCCTGCTCAAATGAGCTTACATCCTAAGGGAGGCTAGACAGATCTCAGGCACACAGGGAGCAAGTTGAAGTAAGTGGGGATAGAACAGGGGGGCGGGAGGAGAGAGGGGAAGAACAGGTGGAGGAGAGGTTAGGTGGAAGGTTGGTAAGCCTTTAGGAACAGGTAAGTTTTGAGTGCCCTCTTGAAGTAGGACAGATTGGGAGAAAGACGGATGGAGCGAGGGAGGTCGTTCCAGTGAAGGGGGGCAGCACGGGAGAAGTCTTGGATTCTGGAGTGGGAAGAGGTGATCAGAGTGGAGGAGAGGCGACGGTCATTGGCCGAGCGCAGGGCGCGGACAGGGGTGTGAATGGAGAGGAGGTTAGAGATATAGGGAGCAGTAGACTGAGAGAGAGCCTTGTAAGTGACGGTCAGGAGTTTGAAAAGGATTCTGTAAGGAATGGGGAGCCAGTGTAGGGCAAGGCAGAGAGGGGAGGCAGACGAGGAGCGGCGAGAAAGGAAGATGAGTCTTGCAGCCGCATTGAGTATAGAGCGGAAGGGGGCGAGATGGGAATAGGGGAGGCCGGTAAGAAGGAGGTTGCAATAATCAAGGCGGGAGATGATGAGTGCATGGATGACAGTTTTGGTGGCATCCTGGGAGAGGAAGGGCCGGATACGGGCAATGTTGCGTAGCTTGTAGCGACAGGCTTGGGCGAGGGATTGGATGTGGGGGGCGAAGGAGAGAGATGAGTAACGCCCAGGCAGTGGAGTTGGGTGACAGAGGAGATGGTGGTATTGTTAACAGTGATAGAGAGGATGTGATGGGCGGGGAGTCTAGGGGGAGGAAAGACAATCAGTTCAGTTTTGGGGATGTTAATTTTGAGAAAGCGCGATGACATCCAGGAGGAAATATCAGAGAGGCAGTCAGATACACGAGAGAGGAGGGAGGAGGAGAGATCAGGCGAGGAGATGTAGAGTTGGATGTCGTCAGCGTAAAGGTGATACTGAAGACCGAATGAGGAGATGAGAGCCCCCAGGGAGGAGGTGTAGAGCGAAAAGAGTAGAGGGCCAAGAACAGAGCCCTGAGGGATGCCAACAGGGAGAGGGAAGGGGGTGGAAGAGGAGCCAGACATGGATACTGAGAAGGAGCGGTTAGCGAGATATGAGGTGAACCAGGCAAGGACAGATCCAGAGAGGCCAAGAGAGAGAAGTGTTTGTAGCAAGAGGGGGTGGTCAACGGTTTTGAAGGCCGCAGAGAGGTCAAGGAGGATGAGCAGGGAGAAGTGACCCTTAGATTTGGCTAAAAGTAGATCATTAGTAACTTTGGCCAGGGCAGTTTCGGTGGAGTGGAGGGGGCGGTAACCGGATTGGAGAGGGTCGAGGAGGGAATTGTCCGAGAGGTGTCTAGTGAGACGGCAACAGACAATCCTCTCAAGTAATTTGGAGGCAAAGGGGAGAAGTGAGATAGGGCGATAGTTTGCAAGAGAGGTGGGGTCAAGATTAGGTTTTTTGAGGATGGGAGAGATAAGAGCGTGTTTAAATGAAGAGGGGACTACACCAGAGGAGAGTGATAGGTTGAAAAGGTGAGCAAGGTAAGAGCAGGCAGTGGGAGAGAGAGAGCGAAGGAGGTTAGAGGGGATAGGGTTGAGAGGACAGGTGGAGGGTGGAGAGGAAAGAATGAGGGAGCGAACTTCATCACCCGAAGTGGGGCAGAAGGAGCACCAGAGTAGGTTGTTGGAGAGAGAAGGGATGAGGGGGGCGGGAGAGGGATGGGATGAAGAAATGTTCAGTCAGATGGTCTCAAATTTAGAAGAGAAAAAAGTGGAGAGGGAAGGCGGGACAGGAGGGGGAGGGGGAGAGAGGAGGGAGTTGAAGGTGGCAAAGAGGCGGCGGGGATTGGAGGACTGAGAGGAAATCAGGGACTTGAAGAAGGATTGTTTAGCCAGGTAGAGGGCAGAGCAGAATGAGGTGAGTATAAATTTGAAGTGAAGGAAGTCGGCCAGGGAGCGAGATTTCCTCCAGAGGCGTTCAGCAGTGCGAGAGCACCTTTGAAGGAAGCGGGTGAGTTTGGAGTGCATAATACAAAAATAGATTTTCTTTCTCAGTAACATAGGTGAAAAAGTGTACAGCCATGGCCAAAAGTTTTAAGAATGACACAAGTATTGGTTTTCACAAAGTTTGCTGCTTCAATGTTTTTAGACCTTTTTGTCAGACGTTGCTATGGTGTACTGAAGTAAAATTACAAGCACTTTTGCCTTATGGCAAGGTGCTCCATCATGCTAGAAAAGGCATTGTTCGCCACCAAACTGTTCTTGGATGAGAAGTTACTCTTGGAGGATGATTTGGTACCATTCTTTATTCATGGATGTGTTCTTAGGCAAAATTTTGAGTGAGCCCACTATCCTGTCTGAGAAGCAACCCCACACATGAATGGTCTCAGGATGCTTTACTGTTGACATGACACAGGACTGATGGTAGCGCTTACCTTTCCTTCTCCAGAGAAACATTTTTCCAGATGCCCCAAACTATCTGAAATGGAATTCATCAGAGAAAATTACTTTACTTCAGTCCTCAGCAGTCCAAGCCCTGTACCCTGTAGCCCTGATGTTTTTCCTGGGGAGAAGTGGCTTCTTTGCTGGCCTTCTTGACACCAGGTCATCCTCCAAAAGTCTTCACCTCACTGTGCATGATGCACTCACACCTGTCTGCTGCCATTCCTGAGCAAGCTCTGCACTGGTAGTGCCCCGATCCCACAGCTGAATAAACTTTAGGAGATGGTCAAGGAGTTTGCTGGAAATTCTTGAGTGCCTTGAAGCCTTCTTCACAACTATTGAACCTCTCTCCTTAAAGTTCTTGATGATCCGATAAATGGTTGATTTAGGTGCAATCTTACTAGCAGCAATATCATTGTCTGTGAAGCCCTTTTTGTCCAAAGCAATCATGTCTGCACGTGTTTCCTTGCAGATAACCATGGTTAACAGAGGAAGAACATTTCAAGCACCACCCTCCTTTTAAACCTTCGAGTCTGTTATTCTCACTCAATCAGCATGACAGAGTGATCTCCAGCCTTGTCCTCGTCAACACTCTCACCTGTGTTAATGAGATAATCACTGACCTGATGTCAGCTGGTCCTTTTGAGGCAGGGCTGAAATTCAGTGGAAATGTTTTTGGGATAAAGTTCATTGTTATGGCAAAGAGGGACTTTGAAATTAATTGCAATTTATCTGATCACTCTTCATGACATTCTGGAGTATATGCAAATTGCCATCATAAAAACTGAGGCAGCAGACTTTGTTAAAAATAATATTTGTGTCATTCTCAAAACTTGTGGCCATAACTGTATAAAAATATAAGCAAAAGTGGCACCAGTCCCACAAGCAGTTAATGTGACTAATGATTGAAGACACAGGCCTCATCAACTCTTTCCGCTTCGCTATTTTTAGCACATTCTTAACATTTTCCCTTCTTTATTCCATAAGTATGTGAAGTTTGTTTTTGTTTGGTATGTTCCTGCAGAAATAGATGCAAAGAAAAAGAAAAACCTATTTTCCCAGTGGAAAACAGCTTACACAGTACCACGGACATTTAGAGCACAGCTTGCTGAGAAATACACACAGAATGTAGCGTTATGAGTGGATTATAAAATACCATTAAAGAAACAAAAAACAAAACACTTATTTGCAAATACATTCTTATAGATTAAAAGATGGTTGTTGCAAAGCATTTACAGTACAGATGAGGAGGAAATATGTATTGTACTTTCTAGAGTCCACAAGGAAATAAGTTACTCCATTTCAGGAGCATGTAGTTCTGGGAATGCCAATGAAGTCACCGGTATCATCAAATGAAAAGAGGTTTACCACAAAGAGCCATAATGTAAATGGCACTCCCACAAGTAAACTGCCTATTGCTTACCTGCATATTGACCCTAGGAACTATTTTAGAACGACCCCTAACATTTTGCATTACTTATGTGGTTCATTGACTTAAACTAGAGAAACTACCTAGTCAATAGGTGCAGTAGTGATGTATGAAGTTTGTTTTCAGAATACTTTCATTCATTTTCATTTTCTGAAGCAGAAACACACAGCTGTGCCATAAGGACTGGAGACTACAATGACAGAACTTTAAGGAAATTGGTTAATTGACAAAGACCTTGGGTACATCACATCTTCTGGCATAAAGTTATATTATCGTTCTTACATTTACCAGCACTATGTATAAACTGTATGTAGATAGAGAAAGGTATTTATTCATGTTATAGAAATTCATTTTTAGTGTAGATACCTATCGGAATGTGGTTACCTTGTTGTGGTAAATAGACATTGCTAATTTGATCAAAAAGTACAATAAAAACTTCAAGTTTATTTCAGATATTATATTGTGTATGTTACAGAGTCTAATACACAACTGAATTTTGCTATGGGGCTTGACATAGGGCCTGATTCATTAAGGAACTTAAATTTAGAAATTTCTTATTTCAGTCTTCTGGACAAAACCATGTCACAATGCAAGAGGTGAAAATTAGTTTTCTGTTTTGCACATAGGTTAAATACTGACTGTTTTTTCATGTAGCACACAAATATCAACTTTAAATTTCAGTGTACAAATAAGCTATCAAGTATTTGTGTGCTACATTAAAAAACAGTCAGTATTTAACTTATGTGCAAAACAGAAAACTCATTTTAACCCCTTGCATTGTAACATGGTTTTGTCCAGGAGACTGAAATAAGAAACTTCTTAATTTAAGTTCCTTAATGAATCAGGCCCATAGTGTTAAACTCCTGTCCCTAGCCCTATAAAATGTAGCTTCATCATTATCAAGTTGAAACAGTTTGGTATTGTAAAGACAATGCCATTATCAGTTCTCCAAATTCAGTATCCGCATGGGTTAGGGAAACTGCAGGGTAACTACACTGAGGACTGAAAACATTTTAAAAGAGTTGCAGAAAACAATTCTCTGGCTGACAAAATATTGGCTGTGGATAATTCTATGATCATGTTACAAACAAACATGATCTGTGTGGAAGGATAGGAAAATGCAAGTCAATGCTATAAAGAAAAGCAATAAGATTTGGCCATTAGTAATAGATTGCAACATGTGGATACCATTAGGACATATTAATGGGAAAGAAGAAAGTGTTGGGAGAGTAATAGGCCCCAGGAGCTATGAGGCTGCCATCTTTCAATCCGATATCTGTACATATTTATATTAAAATTCCGCATCTTAGTAATAGCTGTATTGTGTGCATATTTCTGAATGTCATAACAGTTGTACAATTGCTTCCAGCAGAAAATAGATGATTTCATACTGCATACACCCAAAGGTTTATAAGATGGCTTAAAATTATAAGTATGATAAAATTATATTCTAAATACTAATGTCCTGTCAAAAAACTTTATTAAATTAGGATTACTTAAAATAAACACATGCAATAGCCTGCTACCACAAACTTCCTGATTATGACAGGCAAGATAGCTCAACTGCATGTTGCTTATAATAACTATACGGCCACAGAGCTATGCTGCCTGTTCACCCCTAAAATAAAGGGACAAAAAGCATGAGATCTCCCTGTTGGTGGAAAATGGCACAAGTCTAAACAGGCAGTGCTGTTTTAACACTATCAACAGGGATCAGGTAAGAGTGTGTCTGCCTGTCATATGGTAAAATGCCCAGTCTGTTTCACATCAAGCTCTGTCCTTTAAATAGGATGTCAAAAATAAATAGCGTGCACCATTGAGTATTGGCCCAATGCTGAATATCACAAAGTGCCCATCTGAGCAGTGTGATTGACTGCATTGACTGTATTAGCAAGAAGGCCCTCATGTTTTTGTCCCACTGGTTTAGTGGCTGTCATGGATTAATGTAGAAATACAGCTAAGGAGCCATGGATAGGTAAAAAACAAACAATGTTTATTGCTGGAGAGTATAAACAGTTGATGACATAATAGCTTGCAGAATTTACCAGATATACAGCAGTTGCAGATAAATGGGAGGTGAGGAAATATTCCAGGCAGCATGCACAGGGAAATGCACAGATAAGTCCCAGGTTCCCATAAGGAACAGGTCAGCAGGTTGTATGTTGAAATAGATCTCCAGCAGCATAAATCCAGGAGCACAAACAGGAGGAAGTGACCACAGAGAATAACCTCAGGATTACAACAGGATGGGACAACAATAACCAGCAATGACTGCTGGGAGGAACAGGCATATATAAGGGAAAAGAAAACACACCCAGGTGCATGGGATAATTGGAGAAAGTGTTAACCCCTAATGCAAACATGAAAGGCAAGATAGCAGCACCTTTGGTGATCAGAGGTACTGCTGCAAATACACACTAATAAAGTCAAAAGGCAGGAGCTGCCAAGCAAAGCAGTATGTACTGCAAGGGGCTTGCAGGCAGATCCTGACAGTGGCTAAACAGCAAAGACTGCATATCATTTTGGTTGTTTGGTTGCTGTAATGGAGGAGAGGCACACTTTTTGCAAATGATTCTGAAGTTAAAGGTCCGCCATAAGCAGAATGCATTTTGAGCTTTGAGCTTCCATACTGCAAGTTGATAAATTTATATTTTGAAAACCACATATGAAGTGTGCAAACGGCACACAAAACCAGTCCTTAGTAAATCCCTTGGAGTGTGGTAAGAGAAATTAACAGAGAACTTACAGAGAAAGAATACTATCAATTACCAATGTGTTAGCCGAAGTCTGAACACAACTGGGAAATCAGACCAGACGTATGCCAGGCTCAATACACAAGCAGGTAGTCAACATGCCACAAGGTCACAAGAGCAGGTAGCAGGACTTGAGTAGGTAGATTACTCAGCAGGGTTGTATCGGCCCAAACAGAAAAAAAGAGCCAAGATCCAAGAGCTCTGCTGGCCTTAACAGTATTTCATATTCTCAACAACATCTCCTGGATGTCACTCACCGGACTGTGAGTGCCTCTTCTCCCGTTGTTAGGAACCGTGGCCGCCCGCCATCCTGATGGTCTGCGCATGCGCAGCCTCTATGAACTCTTCAGACCTGTTACTTTTAGTTAATTGGCTGATCAGGCAACACTCCCTATTTAAAGCACCTGTGGTCATTACCTCGTGGCCTGATCTTGGAGTCTCATTCCCTGTGAGTCTCTGAAGGTGTTCCTGTGTTTCCTCGTGTCTTCAGCTCCAGCTGATTCCTCGCTACTGCATTACCGGTTTCCAGACCGCTTCAACTCTCCTGTGTTTCCTCGTGTCTTCAGCTCCAGCTGATTCCTCGCTACTGCATTGTCGGTTTCCAGACCACTTCAACTCTCCTGTGTTTCATCATGTCTTCAGTCTCAGCTGATTCCTCGCTACTGCACTGCCGGTTTCCAGACCGCTTCAACTCTCCTGTGTTTCATCGTGTCTTCAGTCCCAGCTGATTCCTCGCTACTGCACTACCGGTTTCCAGACCGCTGCAACTCTCCTGTGTTTCATCGTGTCTACTATTCCTGCTGACCTCCGCAAGAATCATCATTGCTCCTTTCGTGTTATGTTCTCTGTCTGTGTGCTTCACAGACACGGATTACCGCTACCACTCTCCTGTGGTCTCTACTCGTGTCGGCGTTCAGCCGCTCAGCTATCCCTGTGTTTCTCTCTTGACAGCCTGCTCAACTGAACCGCGGTATGCTTATCTTTTATTGACTTTACCAGTTTATTGCATATCCGCTTGGACTGTGTTCTGCTCATCTACGGAGTCCTCTATCTCACAAAGTTATAGATGCTATTGACTTTGTCTCATATGTCCTGGATCTCAGTAGTGACTTTGTATCTCCAAGCAGCGCTAGTCATTTGCTATTGTATTATATATACCACTGGAATCAAGTTCCTTGTGCTCTCCGTGTTACCTTTGATGCTCCATTCATCTACCCTAGTGCCTATCCTCACCTATATATGCAGTGGTACAACTTGCTATACGCAGACCACTGACTTCCCCGTTACCTACTTGCACCTGGAACCTGTCCCATCATTACAAGCAGTGGTACAACTTGCTGTACGCAGACCACTGACTTTACTACCTCCTATCTATCCCTGGACATTCCTCTCACTATAGCAGTGGTACAACTTGCTGTAAGCAGACCACTGACTTTCCTCACGTCTTCACGTCCATCAAGATCCTCGTGTTCATATTGTTTAACTCATAACCTGTTGCTGCTAGTCATAGACTTTCCTCTAGCATCCTCTCACCATCTGCTGATTCTCCTGTTCCGCTAGTCACCCTGCTACCAGAAGACCACTGTGTGCATACACTACTCTGGTAAGACTACATCTGGTGATATCCTGGGCAAAGACTCCTAGTGCCCGTGACACTGGATGGTGTTTTTCTGGGTTTCACCTGATATCTTTGATGGAATTCACCTACAATCGAGAAGTATGGACATTCTCATCTCACAAATTGTCTTCTGGACTGTACCCCTGCCATTTTATTAGATATTGAAGTTTGTTTTAAAAAGAATGTGCATCCAGACTACTTTCTACAAGCAACTCTACCCATTCATTCACTTGAACATGATCTGTAAGAGGTAAGACATAACCAGGAAATGGAATCAAAATCATTGATTTCATTAAAGAAATCTGGATGAACCTTCATGGTATCCATGAAGGGCAACTGGACTTACCTATGCCAAGGTTTCTTTAAATGTCGGGCCTAGTTTAATTTGTAGGTATGCATACTTTTAGATTTTAGATAAAGAGCCAAACTTAGTCACCTGTCTTTTAAACTGATGAAGCTTTATGCCATCTGTTAGCAATTCTTTTATAACTATCATGGAGACAATGCAATTTTTCTCTTAGTACATGAAGATTATTTTGTATTGACTCTAGTATAGAGGTAACAGCAGGAATGGAAAAATATTGGGGAAAATAAGGCAGGTTTGAATTATACCTAAAAATAGCATAAAAAGGACTTTAGTAGATGAGTATTGGGAGTTATTGTAAACTCTGCCAATAGAGGAACATTATTCCAGTCATCTTGCAAATATAGTATTGTAGCTATTGTTCCAACATCTGGTTGGTGCGTTCTGTCTGACCGTTGTGTTGAGAATATAAAATAATTAATAGATCATTTAATATTTAATATTAAGAGCAGTACAAAATTGCTTCCAACACGTTAAGTAACTTGCACTCCCTGATCAGAAACTCCATGTAATCGAAACACTTCCCTGAGTAGTAGTTCTGCTATTTGTTTCACAGAAGGATGTCCATGACAAGACACAAAGTGGTCCATCTTTGTTAGTCGGTTAACAAACCACCAGAATTGTAGTCATTCCTTTAGATGATGGCAAATCCACAATTAAATCCAGGCTGTAAAAGTGGAGAAGCACTAGGAGCCTTAAACTGAGAACAAACAGTGCAAGATGATACAAACTTTTTAACATTCTTTTTGTATCCCGGTCACCAGAAATACAGAGTTAATGGGTCTAGTAAAGGCATTTATGGCCTGACAGTTTAGAATCGTGAACAAATTGTACTTTAAATTGTGCCACTGCTGGTACATATAAACAATGTTCATACTTTCATATTGTTATTCCATATGTTATTGTGATTGGTTAAGTGTAATGGGGGATGTAAAAGGCTCACATCCATTCCATAACCTTCTATGATGTCAGATCACCAGTGCCAATATCTCCATGGAAAATTTACTTGAAGAGAATTGTGTCTTCTGGCTCAACCTGGGGTGAGTCATCAATAAATGCTCTGGATAGGCCATCAGCTTTCCTATTCTGGGATCCAGGTCTGTATGAGATGATAAAGTCAAAATAATTTAGGAATTATCTCTGTCTGTCTTGCAAAGGCTAAAAGTCTCTTTGCGGGCCAAATGAACTCTAAATTCTGGTGGTCTTTGAGAAAAATCATTTCATGTGCAGAGCCTTATAGGAGATGTCTCCTTAGTAAATGCAGCCACAACCACTTACACCTCTGTATTCTCCACATTATAATTCCTTTCTGAGGCAATCATTTGATGGGAGAAAAAGAGCATATGGGTACAACAGCATCTTCTCTCCTATTCTCCATAACAATATTGGCCACTCTGCAGAATCTGAAGCATCTGCCTCAAGAATAAAAGGAAGTTCTGGGTTGGGATATACTAATATGGGATTTGTTGTAAACTATCTCTAATGCAAAAAAAAAAGTATTTTCAGTAGGGGTGTGCACCGGGCACTTTTAGTGTTTTGGGTTTTGGGTTCTGATTAGCTTGAGGTTTTGGGTTCTGATTTGTTTTGCCAAAACACCTGACGTAAGGTTTTGGTTCCGGTTTAGGGTTTTGGGTTCTGATTTATTTTTAAAAAAGCATAAAAAGCGCTAAAATCCAGTTTTTGGGTTTTTTTACACTCCTACGCTATTATTAACCTCATTAACATTCAATAACAATCATTTCCACTAATTTCCAGTAAATTCTAAACACCTCACAATATTGTTTTTAGTCCAAAACGTTGCACAGAGGTAGCTTTCTGGGCTGCGTAGTGGAGTGGCCCCGGTACCCAATTTGGTACCGGGGCCACAATACCTCCTCCAACTGGTCTCAATTCAACTGCACATATGGCTGCTCCTATATCCTCCAACTGGTCTGAATTCCACTGCACAGATGGTGGACACCGGATGCACGTCTAACACCAACATAGCTGTTAAGGCCGCAGTTATCCGCTTTGCCATAGGATGACTACTGTCGTACTTTGTGCTCATGGCAAATAACTGTTGGACGGTCACATAATGCCAAAAAAAAGAGGTGCAAGATGGAATTGTTATTGGGCCCTCCCACCCACCCTTATGTTGTTGAAATAGGACATGCACACTTTAACAATCCAATCATTTCAGCGAAAGGGCCTACCAAACAACTGTGGCTGAAATGATTGGTTTGTTTGGGCCCCCACACCAAAAAAGCTATTCATCTCTCCCTGTACAAACTAACCTGTCCCTACTGAGGCAAGATGTCGTCCTCATCCTCAGATTCCTCTCCCCCTTCAGTGTGTACTTCCTCATCCTCACACATTATCAATTCGTCCCCGCTGGACTCCACAACCACAGGTCCCTCTGTAGTATCTGGAGGTCAGTGCTGTACTTGATTGAGGAATTGATAATTCATTTTTATGAACATCATTTTTTCAACGTTCTGCGGAAGAAAACTCCTTCGCCGCTCACTGACTAGGTTCCCCGCTGCACTAAAAACTCTTTCGGAGTAAACACTGGAGGGGGGACAACTCAGGTAACTTGGACTGCACAAACAATGAACGTAGTAATAGAAATGGCAGTTCCTCTTTTTTGGGACTGCACAAACAATGAACGCAGTAATAGAAATGGCAGATCCTCTTTTTTGGAACTACAGAAACAATGAACGTAGTAATAGAAATGGCAGTTCCTCTTTTTTAGAACTACAGAAACAATGAACGTAGTAATAGAAATGGCAGTTCCTCTTTTTTGGAACTACAGAAACAATGAACGTAGTAATATGTCACGATACAACGTAGAAATACAGCTAAAGAGCCATGAATAGGTGAAGAAACAAACAATGTTTATTGCTGGCAAATATAAACAGGTGATGAAATCATAAGTTTGCAGAAATACCAGATATTCAGCAGTTGCAGGTAAATGGAAGGTGAGGGAAGATTCCAGGCAGCATATACAGGGAAATGCACAGGTAAGTCCCAGGTTCACATATGAAACAGATCAGCAGAATGAATGATGAGATCCTAATGCAGCAGAATCACAGGAACAATGCAGGAGGAAGAATCACAGGGTGTAACCACAGGATAAGACATCAATAACCAGCAATGTGTGCTGGGAGTGACAGGTATATATAAGGGGAATGAGACACACCCAGATGCATGGAATAATTAGTGAACAGTGTTAACTCCTAAGGTACACAACAAGGAGCACAACAGGCACAATAGCAGCACCTCTGATGAGCAGAGGTACTGCTGCTAAGACACAAAATGAACACAAAATAGTAAAGTCTGATAGTCCAGGTAAGGAGCTGCCATGCAAAGCAGTATGCTGCAGGCAGATCGTGACATAATAGAAATGACAGTTCCTCTTTTTTGGAACTACAGAAACAATGAACGTAGTAATAGAAATGGCAGTTACTCTTTTTTGGGACTGCAAGGATATATTGCTCTATAATATTTTTTATACTTTTTCAATTATTTTTTTATATTTTTTTTAAAAAAAAATTTGGGTATTTGTTTGGTATTTTTTTTAAATTTTTAAATGATTTTTGGCTAATTAACAAATTGCCATGGACTTATCAGAAACAAAAACAGGACAAAAGCACCACTGGACTCAGCAGCACAGACACTGGCCAAAGCACCACTGGAATCAGCAGAACAGAGCACTGGAAAAAGTACTACTGGACTCAGCAGGACAAAGCACCACTTGACTAAAGTAATCAGCAGGACAGAGCACTGGACAAAGTACTAATGGACTCAGCAGGACAAAGCACCACTTGACTAAAGTAATCAGCAGGACAGAGCACATCAACCTTCCTCTTCAGTAACCACAGGGAGAATGAAGATGGCGGCCGCGAGCGGGGCATTTATGAGATCCGAGTCTCGCGAGATCCGACGCGAGACTTGGATGTCATAGCCTCGTTTTGCATTTCTTGGCGGCCGGAAATACCCGAACAGTGCTCGGATCCTTTCGGATCCGCACTGTTCGGATGGGCTCGGATTAGCGAAATCAGAGCCCGCTCATCTCTAATTTTCAGCTTGTAGAGCTATTCCCTTCTTGAGGATATATTTACTAAACTGCAGGTTTGAAAAAGTGGAGATGTTGCCTATAGCAACCAATCAGATACTAGCTATCATTTTGTAGAATGTACTAAATAAATGATAGCTAGAATCTGATTGGTTGCTAGAGGCAACAACCCCACTTTTTCAAACCCGCAGTTTAGTAAATCTAACCCTTGGTTTGTTGACTGGTGTAAACATTTTGGAGAAGGCTTTAATGAAACGTCTATAAAAGTTGGCAAATCCTATGAATCTCTGCATTCTGCATTTTTCCAATTTCATGTATAAATGATATTTGTGAAAACGCTACAGCACCATTCAACCTTGGTGTTGTTGGTGTTGTTCCTCAGAATTTTACATAATTAGTAGGTCAATGAGAAAGATATTGGTCAATTGAATGACTAATACCATAATTTAAAAATGTTGAATTGTTGCACGAGTATTGCATAATCTAAACGTCATCATTAAATATTAGAATTAACCGTATTTGGCTTGAAAAGGCATTTCCAAATCACAACATTGCATGTGAATTAAGTTGTGTGCATCTCATAAATCTAATTTAGTAAAACTTTTAGCTGAGAAGTCTCTCCAGCAATTTTGAGATAAATGTTAGAAGATAATAATTTTTAGTTGTAATTTTAATCAATACAAGTTCATAATTCTTTTTCTTCAAAACGAAAATTGGTGCTGGAGATGTAGAGGCACAAATAAAACCATCTGCAACATTTTCATCCAGATATTCCCTAAGATTCTTCAATGCAGGTTCCGCTAGTGGATAAGTGTGTCCAATGTAGAGCTGGGCGGGCTCAGTTTCCCGAAAACCGAGCCCACCCGAACTAAGGAGATCCGAGTCGGTACTTTCGCACCAATTCGGAATCCAAATCAAGGCAAACGTCATTGTGACGTCGTCGGATCTCGGATCTCACGAGTTTTGGAATGTATAAATACCATCCTCCATGGCTATCTAGCGCCATTTGAGAGAGGGATACAGAAGGGGTAGGATAGATTGAGAAAGAGAGTAGGTGTAGTGTACAAAAAGTGTATGGTGTTATATACACCCAAAGACAAGAGGTCCATTGCTGAATTTGTCATTGCTGAAATACTAATATACCAGTCCTTGCAGTCTTTTTTCTGAATTTGCAGTAATAAGTGTAGGGTCTAATATGCACCCAAATAGAACAGCTGCTTTGGTAATTTGGTCATTGCTGAAATACTAATATACAAGTCCTTGCAGGCTTTTTTTCTGAATTTGCACTACAAAGTGTAGGGTCTAATATACACCCAAGTAGAAGAGTTGCCTTGGCTATTTTGTCATTGCTGAAATACTAATCAACAAGTCCTTGCAGGCTTTTTTTCTTAATTTGCACTATTAAGTGTAGGGTCTAATATACAGTTATACACCCAAATAGAAAAACTGCGTTGGTAATGTTGTCATTGCTGAAATACTAATCAACAAGTCCTTGCAGGCTATTTTTCTTAATTTTCACTACCAAGTGTAGGGTCTAATATACACCCAAAGACGAGTGCTCCATTGCTAAGAGTCATTGATGAATAGGAAGACAAGCAGGCTTGTCTGTAGAATTTGCAGGCAAATTCTACTACGTTATATAGGTTACACACAAAGCGAAGTGCTCCATTGCTTCTTTGCTAATTGTAATTGCTGAAATAGAAATTATAGGCATGCCTGGCTTGGACTACATCTGCAGTTACATTTTATTGTACCATAGGTCACTCAGAAACAGGAGAGGTGGCAGGGGTCAGTGCTGAAACAGAAATTGTAATAATAGAGCTGTCAGTGTTCTTAAAAGTCTCCAGTGACATTGTACTGTGCCATAGCTCATACAGAAACAGGAGGGGTGACATTGTTGTTGTCACTCTCCAGTCTCAGTCACGATGATACTAATCCTTCTACCTCATGTGCTAAAGCCTATGTTCAAGTGCATAGTGGTTTTAAGTCAGTGAAACAAAAATGTAAATGCCTGTGTTTACATTTTTTTTTGTACCTTTTTAACGAAAAAAAACCTCTAAAAAAGTTTATTGTAGAAAAACATAAAATTGCCAACATGCCATTCTACCCAAAATGTTACCAGGCATATCTGTTATGGCTCTGTTCAAAACCACTTCTTTAATTACAGCCATGGAGCCAGACACGTGATATAAACGTTTTAAACTGTTTATTGCAGAAAAGTATAGTCCAGGTAAGGCAAAATAAACAGTAACAGTTCAGGCTGAACGCAACAATGGATTCCCAGATCTTGGCAAACAAGCAGTAAATAATAAAGAAATGCAGCAGATGACTTAACTGAAACCAGTTTGTAGTAGCAGCCAGAAACATGCAGGTAATCCAGGAACAGAGAGACACATGAGCAGGCTAGGAACATCAATAACCAGCAAAGGATTCAGGAATAAGCAGGCATATACAGGCCATAGACAGGTGAGGATAATTAATTAGCAGTGCAAGTTAACCCCTGATAGAGGAATGGCCGGACAGCAGCTCCTCTGGAGAATCACATATACTGCAGGCTAATGTGCACACAGGGTAACAAGGCAAATCATAACACAGGGTAAAATGCACACAAAGAAACAGGGCTTTTCATAACACACAGGGTAAAATGCACACAAAGAAACAGGGCAGATCCTAACATAGCCCCTCCTTTAAGGAGCGGATTCCAGACGCTCCATACATGCTCCCTTCAGGTTTTTCTCCTCTTCTTTTTCTTTTTATAAGATCTCCCTGGAGACACAATTAGGCTCTTCTCTAATGGAGTACAGAGAAGATCCAATTCTTCAGAAGCAGAAGAATAGGCAAATTCATCCACTAACACTCTAGTATCCTCCAAAAATTTGCTTTCAGAGTCTGAGTCCCAGCCTAGAGTCGGAACAGGACTGTTAATTTTATGAGAAGATGGTGAAATGCCCATGAAGCCGGTAACCAAGGTTTGTTATTTGTGATTGTTCTTTTTATTTTTTGAAAATATAGGCTGACCAATGTAAGCAACGGACATCGATGACTTGTGAATAAGCAGAGGAGCTGAAACACAGGCCGGAATGGAAACGGAAGGACTATGACCAGGAAAATCAACTGTTGATGCAGAGTACTTCTTGCAAACAGCATTAACAAAGTCCATGGTATTATGAATAATGGGGTCATCGGAATTTAGTAATGAGAAGGCCCAGGTTTGTGGCTCCCCTCTAAAACACATAATTGAACCCACTTGGTTAAATTGGTCAACAAAATAATCCGGACATTGTTGAAACTGTTTCATGGAAAGTTCGAGTACTGTAACAAACTGTTTGATGTCTCCATCAAAGAGGACTGGAGGAGGATCTGATGATTCGGAAGAGGCTTTTGGGCGTTCAGGCTCAATAGCAGACTCTGGAGAGTACCCAGCTTGTGCAGCAATCTCTGGAGAGTCCCCGGCTGGGACTGCAAGTTGGGCACACCTGACGGGAAGCCTGGACTGGGCACAGCACTCCGACTGGATAACACTGTGAGATGCCTCAGAGCAGACCGCACTGTGAGGAGCCGCAGAGCAGACAGCACTGTGAGGAGCCGCGGAGCATACAGCACTGTGAGGAGCCGTGAAGCAGACAGCATTGTGAGGAGCCGCGGAGCAGACAGCACTGTGAGGAGCCGCGGAGCAGACAGCACTGTGAGGAGCCGTGGAGCAGACAGCACTGTGAGGAGCCGCGGAGCAGACAGCACTGTGAGGAGCCGCTGAGCAGACAGCACTGTGAGGAGCCACTGAGCAGACAGCACCAAGTGGTAACTCGGGCTGAACCGCATAGAGTGGCAACTCGGGCTGAACCACATAGAGTGGCAACTCGGGCTGAACCGCATGGACTGGCAACTCGGGCTGAACCGCATGGACTGGCAACTCGGGCTGAACCGCATGGACTGGCAACTCGGGCTGAACCGCATGGACTGGCAACTCGGGCTAAACCGCATGGACTGGCAACTCGGGCTGAACCACATGGACTGGCAACTCAGGCTGAACCGCATAGACAGGCAACTCGGGCTGAACTGCATAGACAGGCAACTCGGGCTGAACCGCATGGACAGGCAACTCTGGAGCGGACTGTAAGGGCAGCACCCCCTCTTGAGTGGACTGTAATGGCAGCGCCCCCTCTGGAGAAGACTGTAAGGGCAGCGCCCCCTATGGAGAAGACTGCATGCTCTCTGGACAGACTGGAGGGACAGGGCCCTCTCTGGAGCAGACTGGAGGGACAGGGCCCTCTCTGGAGCAGACTGGAGGGACAGGGCCCTCTCTGGAGCAGACTGGAGGGACAGGGCCCTCTCTGGAGCAGACAGGAGGGACAGGGCCCTCTCTGGAGCAGACTGGAAGGGCAGCACCCCCTCTGGAGCAGACTGGAAGGGCAGTGCCCTCTCTGGAGCAGACTGGAAGGGCAGCGTCCCCTCTGGAACAGACTGGAGCTCAGGAACAATGACAGCAGCTTGTAACTCGGAACTGAAGGCAACGGCTGAAGACTCGGAACTGAAGGCAGCGGCTGAAGACTCGGGTGCAACGGCTGCAGCAGGAGACTTGGGACCGGACACAGTGGCAGCAGGCTCAGGACCGGACACAGTGGCAGCAGGCTCAGGACCGGACACAGTGGCAGCAGGCTCAGGATCGGACACAGTGGCAGCAGGCTCAGGACCGGACACAGTGGCAGCAGGCTCCAAGCTGGAGGCAGATAATGTGACCTCAGAACTGGAGGCAGAGGCTGGCACCTCAGGACAGGAGACAGAGGCTGGCACCTCGGGACAGGAGACAGAGGCAGGCACCTCGGGACAGGAGACAGAGGCTGGCACCTTGGGACAGAAGACAGAGGCTGGCACCTCGGGACAGGAGACAGAGGCTGGCACCTCGGGACAGGAGACAGAGGCTGGCACCTCGGGACAGGAGAAAGATGCTGGCACCTCAGAATAGGAGACAGAGGCTGGCACCTCGGAACAGGAGACAGAGGCTGGCACCTCGGAACAGGAGACAGAGGCTGGCACCTCAGAACAGGAGACAGAGGCTGGCACCTCGGAACAGGCAACAGAGGATGGCACCTCGGAACAGGAGGCTGGAGCTGGCGCTTCGGGACAGGCGGCTGGAGCTGGCGTCTCAGAACAGGCGGCTTAAGCTGGCGCCTCAGGACAGGCAGCTGGAGCTGGCGCCTCAGGACAGGCGGCTGGAGCTGGCGCCTCAGAGCTGGTAACTGGGGTTGGCAGATTGGGTCTCATCCCAGGGAGCAGAATAGGTGAAGTGTAAACAAATCCAGAATGCGGAGAAGTAACAACAGAAGATGATTTGGTAAGCTGTTGTGGTCTGCGGAGAGGACAGGCTTGTAAGAAGTGTATATTACTTGCACAGTAGAGACACTGTTGGTTATTCTGCGCCGTCGCTCCGCTTTGGTCAGGTGGGGGCGTGGACCACCTGTGAACCGGGTATTTGTTACACTGTAGTTGTTAGTTAAATGCAAATTTGTCATAGTACTATTAAGAGGTGCTGGCAGCACAGTTTCAGCAGCAGACAGAGTTGGCTGAAGCAAATCAACAGTATTGGATTTCAGAGAAACAGATTCTGATAGTCTCCTGAGTGGGTCCAAAAGTATAGCAGAAAATTGAGCCAGCTGAGAGCGTAACAGAATTATGTCAGTTTGTAGACACTGAAGCAGAGGCTGTTCAGCCATTTGTAGAGCAGACATGTTTGCAGGGAGAAAACAAATGAAATCAATTGCAATGAGAGTTCCAGGTGAAATTTGAAGCAGGGTTTTTCCACATGACTCCAAGGCTTTCTTTTTGGCTGGTCATTCTGTTATGGTTCTGTTCAAAACCACTTCCTTAGTTACAGCCATGGAGCCAGACACGTGATATAAACGTTTTAAACTGTTTATTGCATAAAATTATAGTCCAGGTAAGGCAAAATAAACAGTAATAGTTCAGGCTGAACGCAACAATGGATTCCCAGATCTTGGCAAACAAGCAGTGAATAATAAAGAAATGCAGCAGATGACTTAACTGAAACCAGTTTGTAGTAGTAGCCAGAAACATGCAGGTAATCCAGGAACAGAGAGACACATGAGCAGGCTAGGAACATCAATGACCAGCAAAGGATTCAGGAATAAGCAGGCATATATAGGCCACAGACAGGTGAGGATAATTAATTAGCAGTGCAAGTTAACCCCTAATAGAGGAATGGCCGGACAGCAGCTCCTCTGGAGAATCACAGATACTGCAGGGTAATGTGCACACAGGGTAACAAGGCAAATCATAACACAGGGTAAAATGCACACAAAGAAACAGGGCAGATCATAACACACAGGGTAAAATGCACACAAAGAAACAGAGCAGATCATAGCAATATCAGCATCAGGTAGCTCCCTTCTCTTAGCTAGATTTCAGCACCTGCAATCTACACTGTCATCATATTCATCCTCATCATTGTGTACATCTTTATCAAACAATACTAATTCATCCCCGCTGGAATCCACCATCACAGAAGTCTGTGTACTTTGATGTAATTGCCGATAATGGCCTTCCTTATGGAATTTGTAGTTCATTTTATGGCAGAGCTGTCACAATTTTTGGGCAATTCTTTCACAGCAGAGCAAATGTCAAAATGTTGTGTTGACTCATCTGCATCTCCACTGGGTGTTTTGGGAAAGCTAAGTTTTTTTTCGAGAACCAGTTGCCAGAGAAACTGAAGGAGGAGACGTCATTACAAGATGTTGATAGCTCTTGGATCCTAACGAAACGAATTACCGTATTTCCCCAAGTATAAGACGCACCCATGTATAAGACGCACCTTAATTTTGGGGTCCAAAATGAAAAAAAAGATGTATTACATAAAGACTGACAGCTCCGAGACTGTGGGAGGCGCTTGAAGGACCTTAAGGTCCTTTTGCCAATCAGCGGGGACACGCTGTTCGAAACAGCCAGTGGGGACACAGCCAGCAGGACACGCTGTTCAACACAGCCAGCGGGGACACAGCCAGCAGGACACGCTGTTCAACACAGCCAGCAGGACACAGCCAGCAGGACACGCTGTTCAACACAGCCAGCGGGGACACAGCCAGCAGGACACGCTGTTCAACACAGCCAGCGGGGACACAGCCAGCAGGACACGCTGTTCAACACAGCCAGCGGGGACACAGTGTCACGGGCACTAGGAGTCTTTACCCAGGGATCACCAGGTGATAGGCTTACCAGAGCAGTATAGGTGGTAATATGGTACTCTGGTAGCAGGGTGATCACGGAACAGGAAATAGCAGATGATGAGATGCTCAGGAAAGTCTATGACTAGCAGCACTGGCAATATGGAAGTAGTAATACACGAGGAACTGTATGGACAAAGGACACGTGAAGGTAGTCAGTGGTCTGCGGTAGCAAGTTGTACCACTGCTATAGTGAGGAGGAATGTCCAACAGAAACGAGGAGGTGATGAGAGTCAGCGGTCTGCGGATAGCAAGTTGTACCGCTGTCTGAGTGAAGGAATGGAATCCAAGTGGAGGTATCCGGGGAGTCAGTGGTCTGCGTTAGCAAGTTGTACCACTGCTATGTGAGAGGATACTGGAACGGGTGAAACTGTAAACAGGAGTCAGTGGTCTGCAGTAGCAAGTTGTACCACTGCTATAGTGAGGAGGTGCACGGGGAGAGACTGCAACACAATATATACACGGGCACCTTGACTTTGATCCACAGTAATATGCACAATATAAATGTATAAATGACTGAACAACACTGCCAATATAGAAAGTCTCTTGAAGTAATCCAGCATGAGATAACACAGTCAATGATGGCAATAGAGTCAGCAGATAGTACACTCCAGAGGAGAACCAACACAGTCAATGATGGCAATAGACTCAGCGGATAGTACACTCCAGAGGAGAACCAACACAGTCCAGCAAGGTATGCAATACACAGCACAGTCAATGGGAAGTATGCATACCGTGGTTCAGGAGAAGGCAGTCAGACAGGATTGCAGAGATACCTGAACGGCAGGAGGCCGGCAGGATGCAAAGTCCCTGGATGGGTGAAGCAGTGGTCTAGCAGGTGCAGCGCACAGGTAGGTAGACCAGCAGGGAACACAGGAAGGCGTGGAGAGCGGATCAGTAGTAGATGGATGAGTAGCGCTGAGAAGTAACAGCAGCGGGTCTCTGCGGGAACACGGAGGTAGCCAATAGCAACCAGTAGGTGCAGTAACGATGGGACACCGGAGCAGAGTTGAACTGGAACAGTTGGTCACGGAGAGTAGCGGGTAGCAATAGTGGCAGCAGACTCAAGGAAACACGGGAGAGTTGACAAGGGCTGAAGACTGAAGCGCACAGGGGCAGCGGATAGGAATCAGCCAAACAGTCACGATGAAACACAGACGGGTTGCAGGTTGAAGACTGTAGTGCACGGAGGCAGCGGATAGGAATCAGCCGAACAGTCACGATGATGAAACACAGACGAGTTGCAGGTTGAAGCCTGTAGTGCACGGAGGCAGCGGATAGGCATCAGCTAACAGTCCCAATGATACATGGTAGAGTTGAAGTGGTTAGAAGACTGTAGTGCACGGAGGCAGCGGATAGGAATCAGCTCACAGTCACGATGATACAGTAGATGGTAGAAGTGGTATGGGAACCACAGTAGTAGAAGTGGTTTGGAAACCACAGAGGTAGAAGTGGTTTGGAAACCACAGGGATCAGCTGGGCTGACTAAACGAGGAAACACAGGAACACCTTCAGAGACTCATGGGGAATGAGACTCCAAGATCAGGCAACGTGGTGTTGACCACAGGTGCTTAATATAGGGAGGTTGCCTGATCTGCCAATTTAGTTAAAGGAACATACACTGGAGGTATGGAAAGGGCTGCGCATGCGCAGTCCCTCAGGATGGAGGACGGCCACGGTTCCTAAATGTCCGGGAAGAAGCACTCACAGTCCGGTGAGTGACAGTACCCCCCCTTTTAAAGGTGGGCACAGAACGCCTGGAACCGGGCTTGTCCGGATTTTTGGAATAAAACTTCTTCAGAAGGGCAGGAGCATTAAGATCTTCAGCTTTGATCCATGAACGCTCTTCAGGACCAAAGCCCTTCCAATGAACGAGGAAACGGAGGACTCCTCGCGAAATTTTTGCATCCAATACCTCAGTAATCTCGAAATCCTCCTCCTGATGAACTTGAACTGGCTGCGGTGCTGAGGGAGGAGTCGAGAAACGGTTGATGATGAGAGGTTTGAGCAAGGACACATGGAAGGCATTGGAGATCCGAAGATTCTTAGGAAGAAGAAGTTTAACACATACTGGATTGATAACTTGAATGATCCTATATGGACCAATAAAACGAGGGGCGAATTTCATAGATGGAACCTTCAAACGAATATTTTTGGTAGATAACCAGACACGATCTCCAATTTTTAGTGGTGGAATAGCCCGCCTCTTCTTATCTGCGAAAGACTTATATTTGTTAGATGTCTTCTTTAAACAGGTTTTGACCTGAGACCAGATATTTTTGAAGGTCTGACAAGCAGTCTCCACAGCAGGAACTTGGGTGGGCGGGAGGGCAGGAAATTCCGGAAAAGACGGATGGTGACCGTAGACCACAAAGAATGGAGTTTTGGATGATGACTCATGGTACATGTTGTTATGGGCGAATTCAGCCCAAGGGAGCAATTCTACCCAGCTGTCTTGGTTGGCTGAAGAGAACATCCTAATAAAGGTCTCAAGATCTTGATTGACTCGTTCCGTTTGTCCGTTAGATTGCGGATGGTAAGAAGATGAGAGTGCTAATCGTATGCCCAAGGTTTTACAAAGGGCCCGCCAGAATCTGGAAACGAATTGTACTCCTCTATCCGACACAATCTCAGACGGACATCCATGGATGCGGAAGATTTCTTTAATGAAATGTTCAGCCAGAGTAGACGAGGAAGGTAAACCGGACAGAGGGACGAAATGGGCCATCTTCGAAAATCTGTCTACCACTACCCAAATAGTATTGTGATTCTTACTTGGTGGCAAATCAGTAACGAAATCCATACTAATATGGGTCCAAGGCTTGGACGGAATGGGTAGTGGTCGCAGCAACCCTGCTGGAGTTCTGCGGGAGGATTTAAACTGAGAACATAAATCACAGGAAGCAATAAACTCTTTGACGTCTCTCCTCATTGAAGGCCACCAGTAACTACGAGAGAGAATCTCAAAGGTCTTGTGTTCACCGGCGTGTCCAGAAAAACGAGAGGCATGGAACCACGAAAGGATTTTCCTCCTCAGAGTAGGAGGCACAAGGGTCTTCCCAAATGGTAGCATTTTGGTGGATGAAGCAGCCAGAGAAATACATTTGGGGTCTAGAATAGCATGGTTGGGAACCTCTTCTACATCAGAGGACGTCACAAAAGCTCGAGATAGAGCGTCAGCTTTCTTGTTCTTAGCGGCTGGTTTGAAGGTTATAATTAATTCAAAACGGGAAAAGAAAAGAGACCATCTTGCTTGACGAGGGTTCAAGCATTGAGCAGATTGCAAATATGACAAGTTCTTATGATCCGTGAAGATCGTCACCGGGTGGCGAGCTCCTTCCAACAAGTATCTCCATTCCTCTAATGCAGCTTTGATGGCCAGCAACTCCTTGTCCCCGATAGTATAATTTTTCTCTGCGGGCAGAAGACCCCGAGAGTAGAAGGCACAAGGATGTAATTTTTGTTGCTCCGAGCGTTGGGAGAGAATAGCTCCTAAGCCCACATTAGAGGCATCTACTTCTAGGAAGAAGGGGAGTGTCACATTAGGCTGTCGCAGAATGGGAGCAGACGAGAAGGACTCTTTGAGGATTTGAAAGGCTTGGAGAGCCTCAGATGACCATTGCTTAGTATTAGCCCCTTTCCGAGTTAGGGCCACAATGGGAGATGCAATGGATGAAAAGTCTTGAATGAAGCGTCTATAGTAATTGGCAAAACCTAAAAAACGCTGGATGGCACGAAGAGTAGTTGGCTGAGGCCAATGTAGTACAGCATTTACTTTGTCTGGATCCATCTTCAGGCCAACTCCGGAAACTATATACCCCAAGAATGGAATCTGGGGTAACTCGAATGAACATTTTTCCAATTTACAGAACAACGAGTTTTTCCGTAGTCTGGAGAGGACCTCTGCCACATGTTGGTGATGAGAAGGCAGGTCCTGTGAGAAGATCAATATGTCGTCCAGGTAGACAACGACACATACATATAATAAGTCCCGAAAGATCTCATTGATGAAACCCTGGAAAACAGCGGGGGCATTACACAGCCCGAAGGGCATTACTAAATATTCGTAATGCCCATCTCTGGTGTTAAACGCGGTCTTCCATTCGTCACCGGAACGGATTCTAATTAAATTGTAGGCACCACGAAGATCCAACTTAGTAAATATCCGAGCTCCCTTGATGCGATCAAATAGCTCAGTGATCAGCGGAATGGGATACCGATTCTTGATAGTAATGGCGTTGAGTCCACGAAAATCTATACAAGGGCGTAATGATCCATCCTTCTTTTTGACGAAGAAGAACCCAGCTCCAGCGGGAGAGGTGGAAGGTCGAATGAACCCACGCTGGAGATTCTCCTGTATGTACTCAGATGTGGCTTGAGTTTCAGGTAACGAGAGAGGATAGACCCGACCCCTGGGAGGAGTCTTGCCAGGTAGAAGGTCGATCGGACAATCCCAAGAACGATGAGGAGGAAGACGTTCAGACTGAGCTTTATCAAACACATCGGCAAATGAAGCATACTGAGGAGGGAGTCCCGGGGAGGAAGATGAGATGGAAGATTGCTGTACTTTAAGAGGAATAACTTGAGAGAGACAACGATGGTGACATTCAGACCCCCAAGACGTAACTTGAGGGGTGCGCCAGTCAATCTGGGGAGAGTGACACTGAAGCCATGGAAGGCCTAAGACAATCGGACTTGTCGTAACTGGAAGAATTAAAAACGAAATTTCTTCATGGTGTAGTACACCAATCTGAAGGGTTACTGGAGACGTACTCTGGGTGATGAGACCATTGATGAGGCGTGATCCATCTATAGCCGTCACAGTAATGGGTGTTTTTAAAGTGATCACTGGTAGGGACCATTGATTCACTAGTGATTTAGAAATGAAATTTCCTGCTGCTCCGGAATCAATCAATGCCTGTGACTCAAAGGATTTGGTAGCAAAGGAAATCGTAACATCGAAAGCGCAGACTTTAGATTTCATAGACAATGGAGAGGACTCCAGGGACCCTAACTTCACCTCTCCAGAACTAGTTAGGGCCTGGCATTTCCCGATCTCTTAGGGCAAGAGCTGAGCATATGCGTGGAATCAGCACAATAGATGCAGAGTCTATTCTTTACTCTTCGTTTCCTCTCCTCTGAAGATAATTTGGAACGTCCTATCTCCATGGGAATCGCAGAGGATGGAGCTGGACGAAATTGAGGGTTAGAACGAAGAGGTGCTTTGACAGCCGTTGTTTTCTCAGACTCTCTTTCACGAAATCTCATATCTACACGATGGCAAAGAGAGATCAAATCTTCTAGTGACGAAGGAAGTTCTTGGGTAGTCAGTACATCCTTAATTTTATCGGAAAGCCCCTGCCAGAAGGCGGCAACTAATGCTTCAGAGTTCCACTGAAGTTCAGAGGCTAAGATCCTAAATTGAATGACATACTGTCCTACTGTATGGGAGCCTTGTCGCAAACGAAGAATGCTGGAAGCAGCGGAGGTCACACGACCTGGTTCATCGAACACACTTCGGAACGTGGAAATGAATTTGGCACTATCTTGTAGAATTGGATCGTTTCTCTCCCACAGAGGGGAGGCCCAAGCCAGGGCTTGTCCAGAAAACAATGAGATAAGATAGGCCACCCTGGAACGATGGGTAGAAAAATTTTGAGGTTGAAGTTCAAAATGGACTGAACATTGGTTAAGGAAACCTCTACAAGTTTTGGGGTCCCCGTCATATTTTGACGGAGTAGGCAGGTGTAGCGTAGGAACTGTAGACACCTGGGATGGCACTGGGGAAACGGAGGAAAGCACAGGAGCTTCAACATTAGCTGTAACGGTCTGTCCAGATGTTCCTTGGGAGGTTAAAGATTGGTAACATTGAAGTAACAGCTGTTGGCGAGCATCCTGTTGCTCCACACGGCTGACCAGATGCTGCAGCATCTCTTTAGCGGTAGGTTCCGTATCTGGGTCTGTCATGGCCTGATCTTACTGTCACGGGCACTAGGAGTCTTTACCCAGGGATCACCAGGTGATAGGCTTACCAGAGCAGTATAGGTGGTAATATGGTACTCTGGTAGCAGGGTGATCACGGAACAGGAAATAGCAGATGATGAGATGCTCAGGAAAGTCTATGACTAGCAGCACTGGCAATATGGAAGTAGTAATACACGAGGAACTGTATGGACAAAGGACACGTGAAGGTAGTCAGTGGTCTGCGGTAGCAAGTTGTACCACTGCTATAGTGAGGAGGAATGTCCAACAGAAACGAGGAGGTGATGAGAGTCAGCGGTCTGCGGATAGCAAGTTGTACCGCTGTCTGAGTGAAGGAATGGAATCCAAGTGGAGGTATCCGGGGAGTCAGTGGTCTGCGTTAGCAAGTTGTACCACTGCTATGTGAGAGGATACTGGAACGGGTGAAACTGTAAACAGGAGTCAGTGGTCTGCAGTAGCAAGTTGTACCACTGCTATAGTGAGGAGGTGCACGGGGAGAGACTGCAACACAATATATACACGGGCACCTTGACTTTGATCCACAGTAATATGCACAATATAAATGTATAAATGACTGAACAACACTGCCAATATAGAAAGTCTCTTGAAGTAATCCAGCATGAGATAACACAGTCAATGATGGCAATAGAGTCAGCAGATAGTACACTCCAGAGGAGAACCAACACAGTCAATGATGGCAATAGACTCAGCGGATAGTACACTCCAGAGGAGAACCAACACAGTCCAGCAAGGTATGCAATACACAGCACAGTCAATGGGAAGTATGCATACCGTGGTTCAGGAGAAGGCAGTCAGACAGGATTGCAGAGATACCTGAACGGCAGGAGGCCGGCAGGATGCAAAGTCCCTGGATGGGTGAAGCAGTGGTCTAGCAGGTGCAGCGCACAGGTAGGTAGACCAGCAGGGAACACAGGAAGGCGTGGAGAGCGGATCAGTAGTAGATGGATGAGTAGCGCTGAGAAGTAACAGCAGCGGGTCTCTGCGGGAACACGGAGGTAGCCAATAGCAACCAGTAGGTGCAGTAACGATGGGACACCGGAGCAGAGTTGAACTGGAACAGTTGGTCACGGAGAGTAGCGGGTAGCAATAGTGGCAGCAGACTCAAGGAAACACGGGAGAGTTGACAAGGGCTGAAGACTGAAGCGCACAGGGGCAGCGGATAGGAATCAGCCAAACAGTCACGATGAAACACAGACGGGTTGCAGGTTGAAGACTGTAGTGCACGGAGGCAGCGGATAGGAATCAGCCGAACAGTCACGATGATGAAACACAGACGAGTTGCAGGTTGAAGCCTGTAGTGCACGGAGGCAGCGGATAGGCATCAGCTAACAGTCCCAATGATACATGGTAGAGTTGAAGTGGTTAGAAGACTGTAGTGCACGGAGGCAGCGGATAGGAATCAGCTCACAGTCACGATGATACAGTAGATGGTAGAAGTGGTATGGGAACCACAGTAGTAGAAGTGGTTTGGAAACCACAGAGGTAGAAGTGGTTTGGAAACCACAGGGATCAGCTGGGCTGACTAAACGAGGAAACACAGGAACACCTTCAGAGACTCATGGGGAATGAGACTCCAAGATCAGGCAACGTGGTGTTGACCACAGGTGCTTAATATAGGGAGGTTGCCTGATCTGCCAATTTAGTTAAAAGAACATACACTGGAGGTATGGAAAGGGCTGCGCATGCGCAGTCCCTCAGGATGGAGGACGGCCACGGTTCCTAAATGTCCGGGAAGAAGCACTCACAGTCCGGTGAGTGACACACAGCCAGCAGGACACGCTCTTCAACACAGCCAGCGGGGACACAGCCAGCAGGACACGCTGTTCAACACAGCCAGCGGGGACACAGCCAGCGGGGACATGCTGTTCAACACAGCCAGCGGGGACACAGCCAGCAGGACACGCTGTTCAACACAGCCAGCGGGGACACAGCCAGCGGGACATGCTGTTCAACACAGCCAGCGGGGACACAGCCAGCAGGACACGCTGTTCAACACAGCCAGCGGGGACACAGCCAGCGGGGACTCCTCTCTCCCACCGACTTCCGACTTCTTTATTGAGGTAAGTAGCGCTTGCAGTGTATAAGACGCACCTTTTTTTTAGACCTAGAATTTGGGCGAAAAAGGTGCGTCTTATACATGGGGAAATACGGTAAGTCCTAGATCTACAATTACAATATAGTTAGCGAATTTGCATAGTTTTTCAAGTCCTAGATCTACAATTACAATATAGTTAGCGAATTTGCATAGTTTTATTTCATCCTTCAATTTCTCCAGCTGCTTCTCAAAAAGTATAATTAAGGAAATCAGTTGACTCAAGCTAACCGTGTCTGCACTCTTCACAGGTGACTACTTCGCTGGACTAAAGTACATTTCCCTAAAAGTCTAGTCATCTTGCAGCTGCTGCATTCTCCTACATGCTGTTGCAGAATCCCGAAAATTACCCTAAATTTTTCGGGACACAAACAGCATCTCCTGCATGTCATTATCACAGTCATATAATCTTTAGTTTGCCCAGTTCCACTTGTCCACATATCTCTGGTTAAACGTACAGTGGCTAGAATGGCATTTTGAAGCCCAATAATTACATTTTTATGAACTCTCTTGTAGAGGTGAGGAATAGCTTTTCTAGTAAAATTGTGTTGTGATGGAATTTGGTAATAGGGACAGAAGACCTCAAGTAACTGTCTAAAACCAGCTGCATTAATAGTGGACATTGGACACAGATCTAATACCAGCATAGTCCCCATGGCGTCTGTGATCCGCTTTGCGACTGGGTGACAGCTTTCTTACTTTCTTCCTCTAGCAAAGGATTGTTTAACAGTCGATTGTTGTAAACTACTAGTAGTATTCTTCTAGGTTGAAGATCCACCCCCAGCAGCAGCAGCGGGACTAACGCTCAATAATTCTTCAGAGGAATCATGGTTAGTGGAGGAGTCATCTAGCCTTAGCAACTTGGATGCAGGACTAACTCCCATCACTTGTGAGGATATTGATATGAAGGTGTTGGGGGTGTAGATTGCAGGTGCTGGGATCTAGATGAGAGAAGGGAGGTAGATGATGCTGGACTGCTTGTTGTTATTTTTTTAACATAAGTTTCTGATTTTCCAAACAGCTTTCCATGAACTCGCTTCAAATGCCATAACATGGATGAGGATCCTAGATGGTTAAGGTCCCTACCTCTAATGAGTGTGGCTTTAAAAACTCTACAATTGGCTAGACAACAGGATTTGTGTAAAAATAATTCCACACATAAGAGGTGGATTTTTGGTCTTATGCCCAGGCATGACAATGGCCTTTTTCTTATAACTGGCAAGAACTGCTGCAATCTTTGTTTGAAAGTGTATGAAAATAATATTGTGATCTGTGAGGTGGTCAAAATTGACTGCAAATGACTTGAAATTAGTGTTAGTGAGGTTAATAATAATGTAGGATCAAAAAAAGAGCAGAAATATGTGATTTTAGCATATTTTAGCAATGTTTCTAAAAAAAATACAGATCCAAAACCAAAACACGCAAGGGCGGTTTGGGCAAAACCAAAACCAAAACCCGAAGGTAATCCAGATCCAAAACTGGTTTGGTCTATAAGGTGGTAATTTTTCAGCATTCTTCCAGTAACAGATATCAGATAATGCTTTCTATTTAGGAGGTAAATGTTCCAATGCCTGGGAAAAGAAATTAGTGGTTCTATTCTACAAGAGGAAGTTCTAATTCAGACACAGGAGCACGTCTTTTGTGAAATTAACTTGTCCTCGAGTCCTAGTTAATAAATGGATTATTTGCAGCAAACTAAGGAATTCCAAATATAATAAGAAACTGAGGGGAAGAGATAAGAAAACATGTAAGAATATCATGGTGATTCGGTTTACTAGCTATAGAGGCTCAGTTAAATGAGTGATCGGACAAGAATTCAAGAGTCAACCACCCAGCCTTTCCATTAATATGTATATCTGTCTTTCTCAAAACTCTGTTTTGTCATGCCTGAGTATCTTTTTGTACCCAGACTGGGTTGGGTCTCTGGAGCTGGACTGGTGACTACGTGGACAAAGCTGGGTGGCCTGATAATGTTCCTCTGCATGTAGTAAATGGACTGGTGCAGATGGTAATTACACTAAGGGTTAGATTTACTAAGCTGCGGGTTTGAAAAAGTGAGGATGTTACCTATAGCAACCAATCAGATTATAGCTGTTTTATTGTAGAAAGTACTAAATAAATGAAAGCTAGAATCTGATTGGTTGCTATAGGCAACTTCCCCACTTTTTCAAACCTGCAGCTTAGTAAATCTAGCCCTAACAGAGGAGAGCAAACAGGAACTGGATTGCTGGACTGGACTGGAACCGGAATGCTGAAAGAGGATTGCTGTAACTGGAATGGAACCGGAATGCTATAACCGGAATACTGGAAGAGGATTCCTGTAACCGTAATGGAACTGGAATGCTGGATGCGGATTGCTGTAACCGGAATGCTGGAATGGAACCAGAGTGCTGGAATCAGACTGGAGCCAGAATGCAGACTGCACTGTAAGAGCTGGATTAATAGCAAGGCTAAAGAAAGATAGATAGCAAGACTGCAAACTTCTGGGAACCAGGTTCGCGTCTGAAATACAACGTTGCACTGGCAACAGGTAAGGACTCCAGGAAGTCCTTATAGTTGTTGCTGATTACTGATTGGAGACTGCAATAAGCTGGACAGAAGCAGCACTCTGAGTTGCTGAGATGGATCAGGTGAGTATATCCAAGATGGCAGCTCCAATGGACTGATTTTGGAGGCAATCTCTGAATGGAGGCGGTTATCACCTGATTGGCTAAGAGGAATTATGTGACTGTAGCCAAGATGGCTGCACCCATACTCTGATTCTGGAGGGATCTCTGGAGTGTAGACAGACTGGACAGTATCTTAGAGAGGTCTGAAACCAGCAGAGCCTGAGGACCGCAGGGATAACTTAGAAAGGCAGCGAAGAGGTAAGTGACAGAACCTGAAAGCCTGGTGTGTGGCATGTTTTATATTTCTTAGCAAACATAAAGCCATAAAATCGCCATTTGCCACAGAATCCACCATTGCTAAAGTGGAAACCCAATGTAAACCAATCTGAAATCGGATTGGAATTGAAAAATGTGAGTAATTATTTTACCTTATTCTCCTCAGTTGCTGCTAAAGAACCCCAAAAGGTCAGCCCTATGCGTGGCACCTGGCCCTCCTGGTACATTAAAGTGGGTTAAATAACTCACCCAGACAAATAGTGGGTGAAACACACAGCACAAAATAATATACGGCTGGATCACATAGAAATAACTTATTGTAGACATTTATTTCAATTAAGGGCACAGTGACGCTGTATATCATTGCAAATGTACTGATTTTTTATATTGTGTTGTATTTTTGTATTGGAAATGTAGTGATATGCCATGTAGGAGGAAATTTGTTTTTGTAACTTCTGAAGGTAGGCTAATCTTGCTAATTAAGTCTCAGAAGTGACCAGCATATCTTTTTAGTCTGAATGCACAGCAGAAGGTTGTTACCTTTGTTTCCTGTGTTGTTTTTTATTTTGTATCTTAGAAACTGTCTGAATAATGCAACTAGCAAGTAATTTTGGAAATCACAGATTGATGTGAATTTTGTTAAGTTGAACTCAGCTTCTCTGTGTCAACGATCTGCCTGCTACCCAGCAGTCCTGATCCATAGTAAGTGGTCAGGAGGTACCAGTCAGCCCACAGCAAAGAGGCACTGCAAGATGCGACTCAGTGGGATGTCTACATAACTAGCAGTATACAAACAAAAGCACACTTACATAATAGTAGTAGTGTGTGCCACCTCACCTTGCAACATTTCATATTTTACAATGGACATAGAATACATTCATACAAACATGGTTACTACAACACAATTCAAGCAATGTAAAACACAGTTTGGGCGAGAATGGGTGTCCAGCAGGCTAAAACCCAGTTTCAATGTCCTGATACCCACATCTTGTCAAAACTATGCTGAAAAGAAATATAAAACTCACCTCTTCCAAGACTGCAAACGAGGTAATGCAGAAGATTAGACGTAGGCAGAAACCAAAGTCTTTACAGTCACAGTATTTAAAAACAAACTTTTATTATACATGTTAACACTTTTTGTTTGCAATTTTCAGTGTTACACAACAAAGTCATCCGGGTAAAGCAATAATTACAAACAGCTGATATTCAAAAGAAATAAACCATGACATAGACAGTTAAAATGTTCACCTGAAATAAAATCATTACTAAGCAACAAGCCAATGTGCAAATCACTCATATATAACTAAGGGGTCTATTTATGAAAGGGCGAAGAGCGTTATTCCCGGCAATAGGGCTTGTTATCAAATTTCCTTATATATTAATACACACTCAACTGCCACTACAATATTTCTTTGATAAATGGAGACAATCAAACAAATTGAGAGAAATTAAATCAAGTTCTCTATTTAAACCATGAAATCCCAAAGATTTAAACTTTGAAATCCAATAAGCATCTCACCCTGTCTCCATTCCATGAATGTTGATTAATGTGTTCAATTGCTACACATTTCAAGCTTCTAGTAAACTCATGATGGTGCTCTCTAAAGTTTATGGCAACTGCATTTTCATATGTTCTTGACATTTTACTCCTATTTTCACTCTTTCACATTGTTTATATAACAAAATTGGTGTTCCAATTAATACAAACATATTAATTTACACTCACACAATCTTAGAATTAACTTTTAAATCACAATATTTAAAAGAACATGTGGACATTCAAAACAGATAACATGTAGAAACATTACTTACATCAGATCTGTCACACAATTTAAGGACACGCAGTACATTTTTGCAGACATTGTCCAATGGTGTATTGCCTCCCACACATGTGATCCCCAAAATTTCAATATTGGGAGCAGCGATTGCCATCATAATAGCCTGGGCATCATCCGTACCACAGTCCACATCGATAAGAATCAATTTTTTCTGGGATGTCGCTGCTAGAGAAGAGGAATATTAACACTTATTTACAATGCAGATTAAAGGTTCCATTTTTAGACTACATGAACAAGGATGGCCCTTTTTTTTCCCACATCCAAATTGCATTATGGGTGTATTTGTTGTTTAGAGAAGCCCTAACTTTGGCAAAAACAGGTGTTCAAGCCTTATCTATCAAAGGTTACCGCTGTCCTATTGCTGGAGGTAGTTGCCGCCAGTAAAGAGATTGGTTGGCTTACTCCAGCAAACACTTGCCTATGCAAAGCATGGGGAAACTTATTTAACAAGGAGCGCAGCAGTGCATGTACTGCCGCAATTCTCCTTTCGGTTATTGCCATCTCAGGAAGGGTGATGCGGGCGGTGCCGTCACCCAGGGCGCAAGGCCAAGGGGGCGCAGCAGCCGCCCACTATCTGCCTCCATACCTGCCTCCAAGAGAGAGAGAGAGATTCACATTCACTTACAAGACTTTGAAGCTTCAACCCTTAAGTCCCGCAGTGGAACGCATGTGCGCTCCACTGACAGGAAGTTCGGCATTTGCAACGCACATGCGTTCCGCTGCGGGACTTAAAGGTTGAAGCTTCAAAGTCTTGTAAGTGAAAATATCTTTCTCTATCTCTCTCTCTCTCTCTCTCTCCCCTCCATGAAACAGATCACAATATATTAAACTCACTTAAACCTACACATATTAACTTAACTGCATAAAATATTATATCGCTATATGTTTTAAATATACCACTGTGTGTCTGCATATAACAATTCTTTCACTAAAGTTCTAGCCACACCCACTTGTCAAATGCCACTCCCACTTAGATGGGGGGGCGCCGGTGCCCTGTCTCGCCCAGGGCACCAAAAGTTCTAGTTACGGCACTGCATATACGTGAACTGGCAAGTTGGGTCATGTTTGCAGAGATGCATCCAAAACTGACTGGTGAATTGGTGAGACTTCTCTTACCGCTGCTAGCCAGTATGGTGGGAAAGCTGAGTATAACTCATCGATATTTTATTAATAAATTGCTGGGATAACTGATTTACTATTGCTATGATAAGCAGTCATAGAAGATCTTTGTTATCAACACATAATTATAAATAGACCTGAATATGAGATAGTCTGTCTGCACGGGCTGTCCCTTCCTTTTCTGAGACTTTGACCATCATCTTACTATTCACTGCCTAGTGTTCAAATAATAGTACGCATAGAATTGCATTCGATAGTTACTAAGCATTTAGGGGGAGATCTATTGAAAAATTAATTTTATTTATAAGTTAAAATATAATATAGTAAAGTAATCCCAAAAAATCCACAATTGATAAAAAAAGAAAGCCCATTGAAATACATTTCCAGTAGAAATGCATACTTTCTGGCTGCTTGTGATTGGCTGAGCAGGTACTGACCTCCTGCCCCATTGAGAACAACGCAGCGGGAAGCAAATTTGCATTATTTCCTCAGCTATGCATTCCTATGAGATTCCTGCTCCCGTTGAAATTAATTTGAAAGCTCATCTCACTGGTTTTCAAACAATCTCGACAGTATATAACCAAATAAATTACTTTATTGTGAGTTTAATGGCAACTTTTTGATTGGAGGTTTAAGAAAAGTGTAGATTTTGATCAAGATTTGCATTTAGAAGCCTTTAGGTAAATTGCAAATCTCGATGTAAATCACTAAAATATAAAAAGCAAATAATATTTAGTCAGAATTAATCTTTGACAAATTTTGCCTTACTCCATATATTTCCTGCTATGTTTTTATGCAAATTGGTCTGATAATTAACAAGGGTAAAATCTGGTAACAGCAACAATATATAGCTATACAACATTGAGTTAAATTTTGCATACTGTACAATAAAATATAATCTAGCAAAAGAACATAAAAAAACCCTTCTTCAGCGCTCCCTCGCACCTGCTGTCCCTGTATGTATGAGAAACCACAAAATCTCTGACAATGGATAATACAATACAGATTACATACATAGGGCGCATGTCAGGACATGCATATAAATACAAAGTAGAAAATAGTTTGGAATAAAGTCCAAAAAAAGTCCCAAAAAATTCCTTTGGAATGATCTATTTCGCATATTTCTTCAGCCGTGTATTTTCAATTGTCCTCCAAGCCATAGCCAAAAGAAAAAAGAAAAAGAACTCATGTGCAGTATTGTCAATACTGAGGTAATTCTTTGTCTCTATACCGCCACCTTAGGATAGCCTCCTCTATTTATGGTAGTAGTAATTGAGTTAGAAGAAATTCAAAACAAACCAACGCATTTCAACCCTGATCTTCTGACTCAATTACTACTACCATAAGAAGAGGAGGCTATCCCGCCTATGTGGCATGAGATCCCACTTCTTTTGCTGCTGACTGTAACTCCGATTTCTGGTAGGAGTACATATACTTTCTATAGAGAGCTGCTTGAGTTGATATTTGTCATTTTGTTTTTATCATGTTTTTATATTAAATCATATG
Source organism: Mixophyes fleayi (assembly GCF_038048845.1). NCBI lineage: Eukaryota > Metazoa > Chordata > Amphibia > Anura > Limnodynastidae > Mixophyes > Mixophyes fleayi. The sequence goes on along the minus strand of NC_134406.1, from coordinate 165,404,897 downwards.
CATATGCTGTGCTGACTTTTATGGAATTTGGTTTGATTCTATCACAGCTAACATAGTAGGAGGAGATGCTCCGTTATGCAATATAAAACACACCTCATGCTATGTTGATTCCAATTTTATATTATCACTCAATTGACGGGTATTATGCCAGATTCTGGAATTTTTGATTTTTATTTTTCATATTCACGAGTACTGACAACCCTGAGAAGGAATGGAGATGTATTGATCAATCTCGGTGTGCATATGAGGCTGCATTTCCTTTCTTATTGTGTGAGTACAGCTTAAGGGGCTAATGCCCCTGCAATCTAATTTTATTCTATACACACCAAGTGGTTCTACAGTAGCAATATTCAATTATTTCACTTAAATACTATTTTAGCCATAAGGTGGAAGTATAGAGACAAAGAATTACCTCAGTATTGACAATACTGCACATGAGTTCTTTTTCTTTTTTCTTTTGGCTATGGCTTGGAGGAAAATTGAAAATACACGGCTGAAGAAATATACGAAATAGATAATTCCAAAGGAATTTTTTTGGACTTTTTTCCAAACTATTTTCTACTTTGTATTTATATGCATGTCCTGACGTGCGCCCTATGTATGTAATCTGTATTGTACAATAAAATATAAGCAAGGTTTATGTTCTGTGTCAGATATTTTGTTAAAACTATATGTTTGCATTTAGAATCATGTATTGTACTTTTATGTATATAGATATTTATGTTTCTGTATTTGAACGCATAGTTACAAATACATTAAAAATTAAGAGAGAAGGATAATGGAACAAGTTGGCAAAATACTTATGTTGAAATATATTAGGCCAGGTTTTAATGCATCAATATTTAACATATAGAATTGGTGAGGAATTTTGGGCAATAATGTCTGTAACTCAGATCATACAGTAAACATGTTGCAAATGCTAGAGTATTATGCAAATGTGTGGAGCGACTTAAACATTTTGGGCATGACGTAGTAAAGAATTTATATTCTGAAGGAATATTTCTTTAGAAAAAAAATGAATGGGTCTTCATGGCTCTAAGAAATAATGAATTCAACTTGGATTAATTATTTTACTTATACTAGGACATCTCCAAGTTTAAGACTAATAGCCTCAGTCCTGAAGCTTTAAAATTGGGGTTTCCACTTTAAGAAGTGTAATAGTCATTTCCTTTCTCAAAAATAGAACAATTTGTTGTACTTAACAAGGCACTGGTATCCAAATATAGACAGGAGCTCTGCCATTTACCATCGGCACTGATCAGGTTTGTCTGGAGCAGACGAGAGCTGACACAGTGGGTCTAAGTGAAAGCCTTAGAATATGTGTTGGATCTCCACTCGTAGAGAGAGAGAACCAAGCAGCGAAATATGCAAAAAAGAGAAAATGCCCATATACAATAAATCTCTTAAGTTATGAAGGGTTTATTGTAACGTTTGATTTGCTTTGCCTGGTGCTTCCCCCCTAATTTCCCACATTCGTATTAATACATTCTAAAACTGATATATTAAGAAGTTTGTAATATCCTGTGTTTACTGTTGAGTAAATTTAATTTCTCAGCTGCAAAGAAAATAATAGGCATAAAACTTTCCGGAGAATCTGAGGAGCCTGTATTGCTTCAGGCAAAGACATAATTGAGAGCACTAGGGATCAGTGGAAATAATTCCTAAGACTGATCTTTAAGACCATATATGCAGTGATAAATGAGTGATATGAATACCTTTATAAAGAGCTATGAAAGTTATCTTTATAATATAACATGGATATATGTAAAATATAGTCTTATATTTGTGGAGTAGTGATGTCACTTGTTACATGATTCATTTAGAAACTGTTCCATTATGGAATGCATAACTATGACTTTTCACTGGTGTAATGAATGCCACCAACTTCCCAGGAATCCCAGCTAAACCTATAGAAATGTGTTCACTCTACACCTATAGCAGCTTTTATTTTTCATAGAGTGCTCTGTGCTCACCAGTACTCATGGTTTTCTGTGCAATAGTATATGTTAATATTAAGGGCAGTTACATAAAACAGAATAGTAGATTGGATTCCTAAAACCAGACAAGGAAAATATCAAACAAAAGAAACAGCAATATTAAGAGCATGAATAGACAGCTGCTTGTTCTGATTTTTGGATTGTTTCTAACAGAATTATCAGGGTCACAAAACAAAATTAGGGAGTATGATAGACACAGAAGAGTAAGAACAAGCAGGGTTAAACAACAAGCAGACTTCAAACTGATACAGAGCACAATGCCTAAGTGAGCAAATGCTATAACATGCAAGGAGTCAATGGTGTAGCCAGCCGTGGAACGGCACTCTCAACATTTATAGCAATACTAAGCACCTGAGTAACCTGAAGTCAGGAGAATATAATGACAACCAACTTAAACAGTTTAAACAGACTGAGATGCATTGGAATCGCTGAGTCTGCCACAGTTTCTATCCCAGGATATTAAAATGCTTAACGGCTGATATCCTTTCCTTACCTTACACTCTTACCATTTAACTAAACCATAAAATAACAACACAGACAACTTAAATGTGGCAAAAGCAAAGGAAATTTATTGTAAAAGGTATGGTGGTGCAGAAAGAGAGCAGTCAGAGTCGACATCCGCCAGGCCAACAAGGATGCCCCAGCATTTACCATGGAATATCCGCAAACAGGGGACAACCAACACACCCCAAGGCACACATATCTACCTTCAATGGGGCCACTACCATGGCCGTGCCTTTGGAAAGTGCACCACTTGTTCCAAGCAGCTCAATACTTCTTCCGAGTCGAAGGGGCCAGGGAGCATTCGGCTAGACCCTCTATGTTGGCTTCACAATCTGCCATACATAAGGGAGACAGGGTAAACCTGTTTGGGAGGGAGACAAACCGTTGTTGGGGGGTTTCTACATGTTTTGTTGTTTTAGTGTTTACAGCTGTCTATTTATGTTGACATTTTGAATATCAACTTTACAACCCTGTCTACTGTGACACAACTGTGTCAACATTAAGAACATGTAGACATTATGAGTTTTGACATTTTGGTGTCGACATTTTGACTGTTGGCATTTCATATTCAACCCATCTTATAGCACTGCCATTTCAATTGTCACACAAATATAGTTTAAATCTTTAATATTCACCCAGCTTTCTAAATCATGTCTGCTCTTTGCAATCTTCAACTCACTTCTATGCCTACCTGCACCTCCTCCCTCTTCCTCCCTCACAGCCCATAATTTTGCCACCTATATCAAAGACAAAATTGACATAATTTAACAAGATATTTCCTCATGCCTAATTTCACCTAACTACCCACCAATTCCTACTCTCCCAAATCCACCCACCATTCATTCTCTAGAGTAACCGAAGACCAAGTGTCTTCAACTCATTTAATCATTTCACCCTTCAATCTGTCCCCTCAACCATTCCAACCTCTCTGCTCTTTCAACCTGTCTATTTACACTAGCATATATCCACCCTCCTTTAAACATGCACTCATCTCACCAGTTCAAAAGAAATAATCTCTCGACCCATTCTCTCTCTCCAAATATCACTCTATTTCTTTCCACCCCTTTGTCTCAAAACTACTTGAACAACTACTATACAATCACCTATCTCACTTTCTTTCCTCTCATTCCTTTCTCGACTGTCTACAATCAGGCTTCCACCCCCAACATTCCATTAAAACTAAGAACAACAAAAATTAGAAGCGCAATGTAACAGAGGCAGCTGATATTAACAAAATCAGAAGGTATATGTAACATCCAGCAAATACATCACACTATAATTGTGTAAATAGTCACAGCTCTGTGGGGAAAAGATGATAGTAGCATCGGGAGGCATATAGCCCCAATGAAACACTAAAAAAGATTAGAGTCTTACCCTACCACTGTCCCTATATTCTTGTTTCAATCCGCTGCTGGAATGTTCAAATATCCTGATGGTACTTCTTGATAAAAACGATGTTTAGTCATTTCCCTGCAGTGTCTTCCGACATTGAACCGCACTTGTAAAGCGGAAGTGGAAGGATCCCGGCAAGAGTAAAACTTTTTCCGTGTAGTTTTGCTTCAAACCTAAGCATTTCATCCATTTATAAAGTCCGTTATATTTATTGTACACAGAAGCTGCATTTAAATTTATACATTTCACGGAGAGTGCTCACTATTTTATCTATATTCCATTGAAACTGCTCTCACAAATGTCATCAATGATCTACTTACAACAAAGTCAAAAGTAATTTCTCCATACTGTAAGGCGTTCTCCCTCTTTCATCCAGGGACGGCCGCCTTCTGTCCACTTGGCCACACCTGGTTGCTTAGCAACCAGACACGGCTCTTCCAGCTTCACTGCTGGTATCAATGCCCATGCACGTCCCGTTGCCTAGCAAGGTGATGCTACAGGAAGCTCTGGCGGCGTCCCCTGATGCTGGACCACAGGCGCTAATCAGCAGGCCCCACAATCTATTTAAAGAGGTCTCTGGCACCATACAGATGCCAGAGTATTAGATCCCCCAGCTCCAGCATTGCTATCCATTGTCTATGTTTTGATCTCCAGTGTATGACTTTGGCTTGTTCCTGTTCTGCTTCTGATTATTCCTGGTTCTGATTGCCTTCCTGTGTTTTGACCTGGCTGTTGTGACTACTCTATTAGATCTCCTTGTGTACCGTGCTGACCACCCCCTATTGACCTGGCTTGCCTCTGGGCCATTCTTCTGGATTTCCTTGGTGCATCTCCACTGTGCGAACATTACCAAACCAGCCTGTCTGACTACCCTCTACCATCTGTTACCTCACTGGTGGCTCAGTTTGAGGAACGCAACCCTCAGTCTCCTGCAGAGAATTCCAAATCTCCTTGCAGGGGTCACTGGTGAAGATTGGAGGTGCGTTAAACTCTGCATCTCTATCTCGAGCAGCACCAATACCAGCACGTAACCTCCAGTACGCTAATTTAGTGACATTCTCCTAAACCTCAGTGGAGCTTTTGACACTGTTGTTCACCCTTTTCTATTATACACCCTCTCTCCAACACAGTTCTTCCCTGGTTCACTTTCTATCGAACCATTCCTTTAATGTCTCTACCTCTGACCCATCCTTCCCTCCACTCACTCTATCTTTTGGGGTCCACAATGCTCTATTCTTGGCCCTCTATATTTTTCACTGTTCTCCTCTTCACTTTGGGAGCTAGTTCACTTATTCAACCACCAGTACCACCTCTACACTGATGACACCCAAATCTACATCTCTTCCCTTAACCTCTCCCCTTCTGTACTATCTCATGTAACTAACTGTCTCTCTGCTACCCCCAAATGGATGTCCCAACCCTTCCAACATTTCCAAAACAGAATTTATCATTTTCCCTCCTAGAGTCACCAAATCCCCTCAAATCTCCCTCATTGTTAATAACACCATAATTTCCTCACTCTCACAAGAACGCTGCTTTGGTGTTACACCTTTTATCCTATTCCTCGAATCCTGTCTCTCTTCCAGTTCTGTCACCGCCCTCTTAGAAATAGTGCTAGAATATGCCATTTTCTTACCCAACATGCAACCAAAACTTTTATCCATTCTCTCATCATTTCCCATCTTGACTACTGCAACATTCTGCTATTTAGTATTCCCCTCACTCCATTTATCCCCCTTCAATCCATCTTAAATGCCACTGATTTTCCTTTCTCGCTGATCCACATCTGGTATACCAATGTGCATATCCATACATTGGCTACCTGTATCCTCCAGAATCCAATTCGCATTACTCACCCTTATCTACAAAGCCCTCAACAACAATACCCCTTCATACATTTCAAATCTCATATCAAAATAATCTCCCTCTCGTAGTCACTCCCACCTACAAGACGCCCCTTGCTGTTACCAACTTATGGAATTTCCTACCACCCTCAGACTTTTCCACAACCTTCAATATTTAGATGCTTTCTGAAAACCTATCTCCTCACAACTACCCCAATCTCCACTGAGCTACACTCGCTTAAAGATCAACTTTACTCTGATTCAGTGCACTGTTTTGAATTTTTTTTTTGTTCCATTTCAATATATCTGATGCATGTTAAAAAAGTTAAAAATGTACGTTAATTTCAATGGCAGTACATGGTAAACACAAAACTTATACATCTCTCTGAGATGTGACAGAAAATTGAATTGAAAAACTTTAAGAGGAGTTATTGTGCATAAACAAAATGCAGTGTATATGCAGAAAAAGGAAAAAACAAACAAATATACATGCTTTAGAAATGCCTCAGGCCTCATACCCACTTAAAATTCAACTGCTGCTGCCATCTGTCGACCCATAACTAGACATTTTAGTGCCTGGGGCAAAATTGAAAATAGATGTATACCTTGCCCTCAACTTTAACCAAGTCAACCTAAAATATTAATTTCCATGTGTCCCTGCTTCAGATTTGTGCCCTCTCACTCATGCCCTAAGAACTGACACCATGTACAAAGGGACAATTGAAAAGCTCAGTCAGGTTAGCACCTCCAGGTTTCCAGTATGTAGGGGCAAGATGATGCTTTAACTTCACACACTGTCCCAGCTAATTTTGTGAAGTACTAATCTTTTGGGCAAAACACACACACATATATATATATATATATATATATATATATATATATATATATTTATATATATATATATATATATATATAAATAATGTTCCTTTCGTTTTCAACTTGTGAAATATCCACTTTGAGTTTTGCAAAGTACCACTGAATTTAAATGTATGCATACATTACACTGCCTTGGCTAAATATACAGTCAGCTAATTGTACTCCGTCTCTAAAACAAAACAAACTTTCAGTGGAGAAACACTAAATTAACAGTGATTCTAATAAAATTTATGCAAAAAGAAAGACACATCTATTTTGGGATAGTGCTAAAATAAGAAATTACCACTAGCTAAATTTATTTGTAGCATGTTACAAATGACTGTAGGTAATGGTTAATAAATTGTAACTTCTGTGTTGCCAAAATGATACAGTTAATCACAGTTTATTACTAGTTCAATGACATATACATGTACAAATTATCTTCATATATCTCCAATGATTTGCCATAGCATTTGAGAGTTTGGTAAAGGGGAACAGTATATAAATACAATTTTGAAAAAAAAGAATACATACCTTGTTTGTTCGCCATGAAAACAAAGTACACAAACAAAGCTGCTATCTTGCTGTGTCTCTACAGAGAAGTCTCTCAGAACATAAGAATGTTGTGCTTTAAATAAAAGATCTCTTCTGCTTGCTTTGTATTCCTTCAGGCTTTATGTTATTCTCTTGGGTAATCTTTCCAGTTCCTCTCAATTCCTCTCCAGTTTACTGCAAATATATTTGGAAGAGAAGATTTAAGTAGTTTAGAAAAAAAACTGAAGAGGCTACATAAGGGGAACATAGCCAAGTCAACTCCTCTCCCTTAAATTAGAGATGTTCACTGACCCCCGTGTTCTGGTTTTGGTTTTGGATCTGGATTAACTTTGTGTTTTGGTTTTGGTTTTGGCAAAATGGCAAAACTGCCCTTGCGTGTTTTGGTTTTGGTTTTGGATCCCGATTTTTTTTCCCCTAAAATCCCGATTTGTTTGCTAAAATCACAGATTTTGGCTCTTTTTTCCCCCCTACATTATTATTAACCTCAATAACACTAATTTTAAGTCATTTGCAGTCAATTTTGACCACCTCACAGGTCAAAACATTTTCTTACACTTTCAAACAAAGACTGCAGATTTAGAAGACCAAGCCTGCCAGACCTATTATTTGTATTTCAGCAATGACAATTAGCAATGGAGCAATGGAGCTCTCCTGAATGTCACTGTAGACTTTGAAGAACACTGCTACCCTCTCCTCTTTCTATTCTACCTATGACGCTACCCAACTGCTCTACAGACTACCAAGAACTGTGCTACCCCTTCTGCGTCCCTCTGTGAAATGGCGCTCGATTGCCGTGGAGGGTGGTACTTATAGAACCCAAAAATCGCAAGATCCGAGATCTGATGATGTGACAATGACGTTTTGCCTCGTTTTCAATTCTAAGGGTCCGTGAAAGTACCGAGCGGAGCCGGATCTGCTAATTTCGGGTGTGTTTGGTTCTCGGGGAACCAAGCCTGAGCATCTCTTCCTTAAATGTGTTCAATAGTTTATGCAGCACTTGATTAATTGTGTGGCAATATGTTGCTGCAAACTGAAATCTCCCATGTTAAGCGCAGAATTAAATTCTCACCCCTCAGATACACATGGAACCCACCGCCCATCTCATGGTGAGCTGTTCAAGGAAGACATGTGTGCCCTGTTCCTGATGCTTTGACAAAGCAGGACAGTTTTATATCTGCAGAATCAGTATAGTAATTGCCTGGCCTGCCTGAGTTGCATAGAGGCACATATGTTGTACATGTGAAGGTCAGGCTAACAATTTGGACAGTGAAGTTTTAGTGCCATAATCCCTTAAAACATATGTGTCCTGGGAGCCCCTTCCTTAATCCAGCTGTGCGCTTGGCCCCTTACTCCGCTTGCTTTTGCAGATGTGTGCATGCACAGTGAAACTAAAAGCCTAGATTTCCCTGTAATGTTGAAAAAAATAAGAGATTATAAAATAGATTAAATGACAATAACAGAACATATATAGCAGTGGTACGTGCTTCCACATGCCCAGGGCCATCTTTTCCATTGGGCACGAAGGGCAGGTGCCCGGGGGCCCCACGGGCAAGGGGGCACCATAGACAGGGCTCTTAATTAGAATAAATAATCCTGCAAAAGAAAAAACCTGCAAAAAAACCCTTCAAGGGTCACTGAGCAAGTACATCTATCTATCTCTATCTCTATATATCTATATCTGTATCTCTATACATATATATATATATATATATATATATATATATATATATATATATATTTATATATATATATATATATATATATATATATATATATAGGGGCCCCAATGCACTGCTTTGTCCGGTGGCCCATAATGTTGTTAAGATGGCCCTGCACATGCCAATTTGGAAACCCTCCTGTAGATATCCTGCATTTGCCCCTGCACAACTCTTATGCATTATAAGTTAATACTGTGTGGTACATCAGTAAACAATACACCTGGTGAAGCAATAGCTCCTTGGTCTCTAGCCACTGCAAATCTATACTGCTTGGCATGTACTTACCATTACTGTGAATGTAATAAATATAACATTCAACAGTAATTTAGATTTGTAATGGATTACTTACACTACCTTTACCCTCTCAGATGTTCATATTATATAGCACCCCAATGTCAAGCCATAGTACATAGTATCAATGTGAGACCATGTTGCTCTCCTTCTCCAAGCATATTAAATAGCCACTAGACACACTTCTATATACGGTAACTTCCTTTATTGCTGTCCCTCCTCTCCAAGCATAATATGTGCCACTATTCATATATACACATGTATTATTGTCCTCAACAATTCCTAACCATATTATATAGCCTCCAAACACATCCATATAAACTTACCTTGTTGAGACTCCACCATACACAGCCACTCCGCTGTTTGACTTGCAGCATTGCATTGCTCTATGTGATGCTCTGTATGCTAGCGATAAGCCAGGATAGCTGATGTCACAGCGTGTAAGGCGGCAACAGATTGGGATAGATAAAGGCTTGTAGTTTATTGGAGGTTTAGTAGAGAGACAAAACCAAAAATACTTGTAAACCTGCTGTCATATGCTAGAATTGTCAGATAAGGACAGACATACATCTTGACTGATTGTTATTTAAAAAGATGCCATTGAAACGTTTGCCAACACCACCTTATCAGCTGTAAGGAATTTTCTGTATTTCCTGTTAGTTTCTTACTTAGCAGCAACTTGTTTACTAACGTGAATGCATCTTTCTAAAGCTAATGATATGAATTGGTTATTCTTATTAACTTTCTGCTGTAACCATAGTAAGTTACTTATGTCCCACACAGCACAGAATCTTCATGCAATATTATCAAGCTTACGGTAGTTGGCAACTTTAGGTGTGTGTTGTTGCAGTATCTTTTTCTGTCTGCAATGGTGCAATCCATTTGTATACAGTTATCAACAAACATAAAATTAAATATATAACATTTGTTAAGCATTGATTACAGATTAAAGAAAGGGTAATCTCAATTCTACTAAATGATTTCAAAATATGCTGTGTTGTTGAAACACAATGATAGTTCTATTTTTTCATTGTAAAGGGAGTTGTATAAGTTTACATACAGGGGTTATAAAGAAGGAGCGTTATATATTTTTCCCCACACTGAAATTCAGCCACAAAATACTGAGCTTGAGTTTTTAAAGAGCAGATTAAAAAGAATTCTAGCATCATATGGCACAAATTAAATTGTTAATTTCTGGTGTAAACATAGTGAAACAGAGACAAAATAAATAAATGATGTACAGGTACAGAGTGTTGCATAATTTCATATTGATTCACAAGTTAACCCGTGCATGATACTCATGCATTCTAGTCAAATCAAGTGACTTAAGGTGTTAAAAAGGTTCTTGTCATCTTCATCGCCACACACACACGCCACTAGGCTTTTATATATTAGATAATGCTAAGAATTTAGTAGGTCAGTGTAGTATATAACTCCGCCCAGCAGGTGGCGCTGCAGCTTGAGCACTCTGTCACCCGGTAGTTTTTTACACACACACACACACACTAACACACGCCGCTAGGCTTTTATATATTAGATAAGTGGAGGGATTGTGTATTAGCAGCTTGTTATTCCTATTACAAAACCAGTATGTTTCAAACAGTCCACAGTAGAACTCAGAAGTTTCAGTATATAGGAGCACTTCCGCTCCATCTTTCCTGCTGTGTTGCTATGGCAACCGCAGCATGACCCCCAGTGGTCTAGTGAGGAAACAGGAAGTGGGGGGCACTTCCTGTCTGACCAATAAAAATAACGCACGCAGTACTCTTAGCTGCACTATATATATATATATATATATATATATATATATGATGAGTCTGTATGCCCACAATAACCTGCGTGGACGTACAGATAGAAAACCACCAAGTGCATTGCCAATGTGCCTGCTTCTGTATGCTCTATATACAAGTGTATAGGTTCAACTGTATTCAAACTGTTACTACTCTTGAACTACTGTTGTACTACAAGTTACCAACTGTGAGTAGCTGCATTTATTCATCTGTGTCACTCACCGGACCGTGAGTGCCTCTGCGCTGGTGAATGGCTTACTAGCCTTCCTGCCGGAACCTATCCTGAATCGCGGCCGTCCGCCATCCTGATGGTCTGCGCATGCGCGGCTCTCAAGAACTCTTGTGACTGTTGCTTTTAATCCAAATTGGTTGATCAGGCAACTCCCTATTTAAGGCACCTGTGTGCATTACCTCATGGCCTGATCTTGGAGTCTCATTCCCTGTGAGTCTCTGAAGGTGTTCCCTGTGTTCTACTAGTGTCTTCAGTTTTCTGCTGATTCCTGGTCTACTCATCTCTGGTTTCCATACCCGCTAATATCTCCTGTGTACTACTAGTGTCTTCAGTTCCTGTGGATTCCCTGTGCTACTCATCGCTGGTTTCTATACCTGCTACAGTCTCCTGTTTCCTGCTTGTGTCCTCAGCTGGACTCTGATTACCGGATCTACTCACCTGTGGTTCCTACACTAGTCTCTGCCGTCCAGTGTCTCTGCAGTTCCTGCATCTCCCTGTGGACAGACTGTTCTACTGAATAGCGGTATGCCTATCTGTTATTGACTTTCTACATTTACTCTGCATATCCGCTAGGACAAGTTTCCACGCTCAACAGCGGTATCCATACCCGCTATAGACTGTTATTGTTACGCTGCATACCTGTTTGGAATTAACCGTACTACTCAGTCGTTATATGCATAACTGTGATTGACTATCCATTATTGGCCTGCATATCTGTGCTGAGCAAGTCTCTACCAAGCAGCGCCACACATACCGTTATATAGACTTTGTTGGATACGCTGCATACCTATTGGGATCAAGTTCCTCTGTGCTCTCAGTGTCTGCATCCTATTATCTTTGTATGCTTCCACTCATCAACACTTGTACACATCCTCACCTATTAAGCAGTGGCTATACGCAGACCACTGACTTCCCCACTACCTACCTGCACCTGGACAAGTCTTCTCACCATAAGCAGTGGTACAACTTGCTATACGAAGACCACTGACTTCCCCGCTACCTACCTGCACCTGGACAAGTCTTCTCACCATAACGAGTGGTACAACTTGCTATACGCAGACCACTGACTTCCCCGCTACCTACCTGCACCTGGACAAGTCTCTTCACCATAAGCAGTGGTACAACTTGCTGTACGCAGACCACTGACTTCCCTGCTACCTCCCTGCATCTACTCACGTCCATCCTGATCTCCGTGTTCAAATCTGCCTTTCCATTATATCAGCTAGTCGCTGATTCTTTGACCAAAAATTGCTGCAAGTCACTGACTTTCCTATTATTTACTGGCATTCTCTCTCCATCTGCTGTGATATCTGTTCCGCTAGTCACCCCGCTACCAGAGGACCGTAAACTTCACTACTCTGGTAAGCCCAGTCATCTGGTGAAATCCTGGGCAAGACTCCTAGTGCCCGTGACAATCTGTTATTGTTAGGAACCCCTCCAGCCAGTACATCAAAACCCGGAGTCTGCTCTGAAGTCAGGTGTTCACTGGAACCCCTAGTGGTGGGGACAGACTTGGCCGCAGACAACAGAGGGTCGTGAGATGAGCACTGACTGGGGAGAACCCAGCAATGGAGTGTAGAATCCAGCAGCAGAGTGAAATCCAGGCAAGGGTCGAGGGCCGGCAGCAGACAACGAATCCAAGAACAAGCCGAGGTCAGAGGTCACAGGCAATACAACAGGGTCCAGAAACAAGCCAGGGGTCATACACGGAAGATCAGGTCTAGCAAAAAACAATCAAGGAGCAGAAACAGGAACAGGGAGCCTAGCTACACTGGGAGCTATAACTGGCAGTGAGGCTCTGTCCTCACTGCCTTAAGTAGCGAGGGGAGCCAATAGGAGTGAGTGCCAGTGAGACCCCTCCCTACTGCACTAATCTCCAAGAATTGGCAATGCAGAAATAGTGAGCACAAAATAATCTATTCTCATCAGAGCCAGGTTTAGGTAACTTGTTCCTTGGCAGAGGGTGATAATTCTTGTTCAACAAATACCAGGTCCATGGAAAAGTCTGGAGCTCTAAAGATGGTAAAACAAAAACATAACCCAGTGTTACCTTTTTCTGCGCGCATGTGCCCGGCTGTAAGACCGCTGGCCGGGCGCTGCGGCAGTAGAGTTAGAGCGCTCGGGTTGTTGCCCAGGCAACCGGGACGTAGGAGGCGGAAGTGATGTTCCGGTCGTCATGGAGACAGCCATGACGCCTAGGACCACCAGACGTGAGTCGCGGCGGCCCTTCGGCGGCTTTTAAGTTACAAAAGCACTGTGGATTAACATCCATATTAACACCTTTATTAACATCAAAAGGTATAACCAACAAGAAGAAACAGGAGTTGGCTCTTTAGTGCCCCTCGGTGTTGATAACCTGAAGTGCTTTTAACAACATTTTCTTTTTTATTTCACACAAATAAGTTAATTCACTTGGTGATTTATGAATACACTTTGTTATTGCACCATGGACCTTATTTAGAGTAACATAATATTCACTTTTCTGTACTGTTCAAGCAAACCAAAATACGTCCGTAAATAGATTTGTGTGTATATTAGACTTGTAGCCCAATTCACCTGGAGAGGTGGGTAAGCATTGAATGAGTACATAAAAGTGTGTACAAGTGCAGCACACCGTCTGGAGATGTAATGATAATTGAATGCATTCCCAGATACGCTTCTTAGAGACAAATCTTTTGCATGTACTTGAGGTCTGATGTAAAAGAGAAGAGATATATGATGATGATGATGATGTCGCCAGCGGCACTATCTTGTCACATCCAGCCAAGCTGTTTTCTTATTGACACATTTGCAGATCCCTTATTAGCATCACGGCTATTGTATGTTAGGTTGCAGCCTTCTATTCACATTTCTTAATGGTCAGTTGGACTACTGCAGGAAGTTACTACTGGAAGGACACAACTCAGCCACCCCACCCAAACTCCTTCCTCCCACCGTCACTGTGCACTCCTCTTGATGTTACTTCTCCTGATGAAACTTTTTGGAATAACAGCAAGCGCTGATCACCCACAATTGGCCTGGCTCTCTGCCCCTCCCTGGCATTATCAGCAAAGTATCCTGAAGAATAAAGAAAGTAATTTAGGAAGACAGAGCCTGCCACCTGGAGTAATTCAGGGGGGAATTTGCGATATGAGATTGTACAATATGTTAACTGATGAATATAAATTATTTTTGCCAAAACAGATATATCTGTATATTATCCGTTCCTTAAATGTTTAAAACATAATATAAAATGATGTAAGTAATATTAATTTCAAAAGTGCTAAAATGGGCAAAATATGTTAATTTATAAACAATTTATTATGTACATATCATAAATTACTTTTCTGCCTTTTTGGCTAAGATCAAGAGTAGTATCTGTTCTATGCAGGTTAAGGGGCCACTCCCATAATGATCAGTCTATCTCGGTCCTCTGGCCAAAGGGCTGGAAGCAAGAAAGCCCGGGATGTATGTGTACTCAGAGTAGCGACCCAGGGGTGCCTGAAAAATCATTGGGAGTGGTGACCCTACCTGACAAGAGTAGGGCATACTTACCAACTTTTTTAAGTTGGTGTCCGGGAGACTCTCTGTAGCAGGTGGGCGTGCGGGGGGCGGGGCTCCGAAATCGCGTCATTTTGGCCCCGTGACACAATGACGCAAATAGCGTCATTTGACAGCGGGGGGCGGGGCTAAACGCCGCGATTCACCGGGAATCGCGACGTTTGGGATCTAATTCTGCCCACTTCACTAGGAAGTGGGGCACTTCCTAGTGAAGTGGGCAGAATTCGGGAGATTGCCACACTCGCCCGGGAGTCCGGGAGACTCTCACAAAATGCGGGAGTCTCCCGGACATTCCGGGAGAGTTGGCAAGTATGGAGTAGGGCACTGGTTTCACTATTTTGTTGCACATGCTCCCTTTGCCTCTGCCTTTTGGCTCGGCAGGAAAATGTTTGCAAAATCTGTCCAAAATGCTGTGGCTGTATTCACAGTAACTTGTTTAATTATTTCTCACTGTGTCACTTTCACTTATTTTTGTTTTATTTTTCACTTGGCTTAAAGGGATGCAGAAGGTCCTTGTGGTCTTTGCTCCCTATGATCTAAGGGAGGTGTTGTGGTCCTTGACACCCACCTCCCTGAAATCTCTGAAATTTCCCCATTTTAGAGGGAGCAGAAGATTTAGCCCCTGAGTGAAGCCTTGGTGGATCCCAGGGGAAAGGGTGTTCTGAAGACCCTTGCTCCCTGAAAGACCTTATGTTCCCAAGTGGTTGGGTTAGAGGAATGTTTCCTCTTTTGAGGGCGGCCTGAAGAGCCGCACCTCAGAGCACCTTTTTTGTGTTTTGAGCATGTTTTTGGATACACTGTGGTTTAGAGAGCACAGTCCTGGGATTTCAATAATAAATAAATAAAATGGATGTGCAGGGTGTGCAGTCTACAAGGGCTTATGAGTCAAGTGGCCCTGCACCAGCCCTTTCACTTGTGGGCTCGATCTGCACCTACGGTATGGACCTTTCTGCACCGGAGCACGTTGTCCGATGATCTTCCCGCAACAGTGGAAAAGCTGTGATATATTGGTTCCCAGTCACTTATAGGTAGGGAACATGTTGCGCAGTGAGCTTATCACCACATAGTGCATTCTAAGTAACTCGCAGCCATTGCATTACATGCATTCCAATACAAGGATCCAGCTCTTCCACAGTTTGTGAGAGATAAGCACCCGGAAGACGACTAGACAGCGCGCTTCTTCTAACCAGCGCTCCCACTGTAATTTTTCTTGAAGCTTGTATACTTTATTTGCATAAAAATATATAGACATAAGACACTACATTCAAGTGTATTGCATTGCAGCGCAGCCAGGCCCGGCGCTCCCATTAGGCAAGGTTAGGCAGCTGCCTAGGGCGCCGGGCTCTGGAGGGCACCTCTGAAATCGTGCACATCTATAAAGCTGTCCAGCGACCATGGAAGTTAAACTCACTGGCCGCCGCACAGCTTTATAGATGTGCACGATTTGATCCATGGCGGGGGTGGGAAGATGGCATCTTCCCTCAGTGACTGTCGGAAGTGACGTCATCATCACGCCCCGACAGTCACTGAGGCGGCCGCCAGAGAGGAGCAGAGCATGGAAAAAAACTCCATGGTAAGTAGAGACAGAGACAGACAGAGACAGAGAGAGACAGAGACAGAGACAAAGAGAGAGAAGAGAGAGATGGATGTGTTGCGCTGCGCTGCGGGGGGCATTTTCAAGCAGGGGGGGACAGAGGACATGGTGATGCAGGGGGGAGAGAACAGAGGACATAGTGCTGCAGGGGGTGGTGGGACAGAGGACATGGTGCTGCGGTGGGGGGGAGACAGAGGACATGGTGCTGCAGGGGGGACGACAGAGGACATGGTGCTGCAGGGGGGACACAGAGGACATGGTGATGCAGGGGGGGGGGACACAGAGGACATGGTGCTGCAGGGGGGGGACAGAGGACATGGTGCTGCAGGGGGGGGACAGAGGACATGGTGCTGCAGGGGGGGGCAGAGGACATGGTGCTGCAGGGGGGGAGACAGAGGACATGGTGCTGCAGGGCGGGGACAGAGGACATGGTGCTGCAGAGGGGAAGAGAGGACATGTTCAAGCAGCAGGGGAGCAGTATGCTGCAGGGGGGGACATGGTCAAGCAGTGGGGGGGGCAGTGTGCTGCAGGGGGAGCAGTGTGATAGGTCATTCTCACAAGTTTTTGTTCCCATATCTAATACTTGGATACTTCCCCTCTAGAAATCCTGTGATTGCCCCTGGACAGCAGTGGAGTCTGGACAACGTTCTCTATGAAACATCACGGCAGCCAGACCGCTGTAGGAGGTAAGGCTTACCTTTTTTTTTTTTACCAAAAGTGGAATGTGTGAGGGTATAGTAAGTGGGTATATGGCGTGTCTTGGGGTGGTGAAGGGGGGGGGGGGGGGAGGAGGGCGGTATTTTGAAATTTTGCCTAGGGCGCTGAGAACCCTAGCACCGGCCCTGAGCGCAGCTGATACACAATACACCTTGAAACAAATCTGTCATACTTAATAGCACAATACAAGACATGTGACATACCATCATGCAATGTACTATTCATTAATTATTTATTCAAGACAACTTTTTCAACAAAGAGTGATGAGTGTGTAACACCCCCTTCTGTATTATGCGCTGTGAGGGTGTATATAAATTGAATGATGTAGATTCTTCTAACCTCTGTACTTGGCCTTCAGTTCCTCCACCAGAATCGCTGCTTTCTCTTCTGGGGGGTGTTCTAAAGATACAGCAGGGGGAGATTCGGGAAACCCCCTGCCCAGTATTAACACTCTGTGACAAACTGTGTACTACAAAAGCCAGCCAGGCACATTTATTGAAATGGAACCACTAAATACAGCTTTGTGATTTTAGAGAAAAATATATTTTGGTATAATTTGAAATAATAGTGTGAACAATACAATACAATACAGTAATAAGACAGTGTGGATGAGAGTGGAGCACCACTTCTTACTATGAACAACAGGCTAACACAATAACTAGCAATAAATCAATAATATTAACAGCATACAACATAAATATTAATTGTCCCAGCCTTATACACTGGAAAAATATATCACATGCTAAGCTTAT
Source organism: Mixophyes fleayi (assembly GCF_038048845.1). NCBI lineage: Eukaryota > Metazoa > Chordata > Amphibia > Anura > Limnodynastidae > Mixophyes > Mixophyes fleayi. The sequence continues at coordinate 165,387,116 of NC_134406.1, read as the reverse complement.
TGGCTGCTGATACTGGGTGAATGTATATATTTATACTTATAGCTCTACAATATACTGCCAAACACACATATCAGCAGTATTCAAACATTACACAAATGGAGCAGTGCACTGCAAGTTGGAGCTTTTCTGTAAGGATGCCAGCATGGCATGGAAACAACATGTGGCCAGTTAGCAGCTTTTATAGGTCTTTGAATCACTTGCAGTAAGATATAGCAGTCACAATATGCATATCCTCCTGTAGCAACAACTGTAAAATCCTCAACTTGTATCCTTTCTTTTTTGTATCCTGGGACTTGTAGTTATAGGTTGTAGGATACCAGATTTTTAGAACAGACGTTAACTAAGTTACCCTGCCCTCTTAGGTTCCGAAATCACACAGGCAAGAAGGAGAACGAAAGATACAATGCTATCTTTACTTTTACTACAGTAACAACAGAGCAAAAGACTACACACTTTACACAATAGGTAAGTGGATCACTAGTGTCAATATAAGCCCCAGCAAAGTTCCCCACCCACATTAGTAAAATTGGGGGAACCCCATGCTTTTTGTCCTCTCTGATTTTGCTACTACCAGCCTAGGGTTAATCTTGGTGAGGGGGGGCATGCCGTTTTTTTATTTACTTATTTTCACACAGTATTGTAACGGCAGGTCCAGCAGCTTTAATGCCACCGGAACCCCCAGCAGCCGCTGGCATGGAGCTGAGTAAAGCAGAGCTACACCCATATTCATCACTGCACGCAGGGGCGGATTGGGAACTTAAAGTGGCCCTGGAAAAAATTATTGAAGTGGCCTCATGTGGGCGGGACCAAAACAATGGTAGGTGGGGCCAACACAAAAGTGGGCAGGATTTTGAGCTACTGGAATTTGGTTGTAGTAACACTTAGGAAAACCTAAATGTGATGACTTAATACACAGTGGGTCATCTTTAAAGCAATGCAGGGCAAATGCAGCCAGTCCTGTGTTATAAAATTACATTACACTTTTGCATTATCTGCGACTGGTTTATGCCTCTGTGCTCCAACTTGTTTAGTTGCCTACTAACACATCCTTACAATATTCCCTTCACAGAAACAAATCTTTATTTGTTTAATAAATCCAACTATTACGAAACATGTTGGCACAATTGCATCTGATCAGTCTGGCAGAGCAGCATATGAGCACCTCATGCACTGTTGCATCTTCCCCTGACGTCATGAGATGCAAACTACCAGTCAAATCTCTCTCTGTATATTATATATAAATGTGTACTGTCTGTTTCAAAAAATGCATTACAAAATAATCCTTAGAACTAATGGCTATCCACTGCGATCACCACAAAGGTGAAATGCTTCAAGCATCTGCTAGAAAACACCTCTTTTGTAACAATTGTATATTAGCCTTAAATGTGCCCTGTGATTGGAGGTGGTTTGAGTTAATAACAGTGCAGGGAGGGTTGGCAGACAATGGCATAAGTGAAGGGGAGAGCTATTCCAAGGGTTTGCTGGTGATATAGTAGGTGCAAAGGAGGCAGGATTAATGATATTATCAGTGTAATTGGGGCTGCCCATATGTTCAACAAAGTGATCTGAGAATTGTGCAAGGTAGAAGGCAGGCAATGGAATCAATGCAACAACCACTTAAGTATCACCAGAGCTGGAATAAGGCTCTGAGGGGCCCGGGACTCTTAAGACAGAGGGGAGGGTTATCATTTTAAACAAATACACAGGCAAAACTGTGTGCACTACTGTTAGATGCACGCAGCTCTGCCGTCACGAGCAGTACATGGCAAGCGGGACTTACCTCCCAATTGTCCTTGAAGTCGGACCAAATCCTGACTAAGCAAGAGACTCGCCGAAATTCGTGACTGCCCCACCAGATTCAGGACAGTTGGCAGACTGTCCTGCTCTCTCCAAGCTGTTCTTGTCACTTTCACTCCTTGTGGCTGCTGGTGTCTTTAGCTCAGTTGCTGCTTGTCTGGATCCTGGAATGCTGGAGGCCCTATATGGATAAAATAATGCGTACATGAAATTTAGAAAATGCCAACCAGCCCCAGCATTAAGTCAATAGCACCCACATTTAATAATTAGGCCTCCCTTCAGTCCCAATATTAAAATAATAGTACTCACATTTGATAAATAGATCTATTTCCATCCAACCTGCCCTTACATTAAACTAATAGCATACACATTTAATAAATAGACCCATTTCCCTCCAACTAACCCCAGCAAAAATGAATATAATTTACGTTTAATATTACCATTTCTCACAACCATCCCCGGCATTAAATCATTCTTATTCACATTTAATAAAGAGCCCACCTCCCCAAACTCAGCCCCACATTCAATTAATAGCCCCATAACACCCCAGCATTAAATCAAATTTCCCTATCACCCCACAAATAAAATAGCACCCATTAGCCCCCACCTAATCTTCACCATTAAATTAATAGCCTACCTCCCACCATTACACTATTAAGACAGCACTCCTCTCTTCCCTTATATCACACATTATATTAAGAACCCCCATTCCCTCACCCAGCATAGCAGGCTCCTCACTTTCAGTCACACAAACAGTATAGCAGGGCCCTCCATTCTCACATATACAGAGTATAGCAGGGGCCTCCATTCTCTCACACACACAGTATAGCAGGGGCCTCCATTCTCTCACACACACAGTATAGCAGGGGCCTCCATTCTCTCACACACACAGTATAACACACACACCCACCCCCCTTTCTCCCCTTCTCTCACACTTACCTTACAGGAGCTGCAGGAAAGTTCTCTGTCTTCTCACATGGGACATCTAGCATAGGGGATTGGAAGAGGGAGGGAGGGACGAATCTATAGATTCGCGGCCACAGTGGAAGCACAAGCCACCCAGCACCACACTGACCCCTCCCCCCCGCCGGGACCCGGTCTGAGGGGGGCGGGGCTAGGAATAGATTATTTTTTTTTTAAACTCCCCCAAACAAGCATCAGTCGGCCTCCTGTGGCCACCAGTCTACCGGTAAAAGTCCCGGTAGTCTCTATGGCCAATCCGCCCCTGACTGTACGTACCTTCAGATTCATCCCTTGTTGAGTTTGGTGGCACGCAGAGTCTGATTCTAACCCACCTTTCTAGATAGTCTATGATGCCTTTCTCCAGCTAAGATCTTGGTGAAAATATCCGCTATCATGTCTTCTCTGTATGTTGTATTGAAAAAGTACTTTTTCCAACACCTCCGACTCCGACCACCAGATTGTATTCCACCATTTATGTAAAGTGGTTCTCTTCCATGCTGCGTAACTGCACATCCCTCCAGATAAATGCACCAGTGTCTGCTCTTTTTGCTCCCCCACATTCCACCGCTCTTCTCCAGGAGCTTCCACTCTGTGTGGGCACAACCTGCACCCCTCCTCCCAGTGGCCGCTTTTGTATCCACTTCTCAGCTTCCCCTCTTGGTAGATCAGTATATTTCTTCTCGGATGTGCGTCCACATATATTGATCTCGAAAGCTTTATATGAGAGGCGCACATGTGCTTTACCTTTGTTTTCTCTGGTTGAGCGCCTTACTGCATCGGCCGTGCACTCTTGTTTTTCTTCATCTGTGGTATTTGGTTTCCAGCTGATTTCAATCTCTTGTTCAATGGCTTGGGAAGTTTCCCTTTACAAGGCAGCGCCACTTTAAATTTAAGCTGCGAACACGCCGATCTCCCGCGAGTTGCAAAAACCGGGGTAAGATACATTTACCCCATGCTCTTTTTTCCTAATTATGTGATTGAGTATCTGTAACTTCAAGGGCTTTTTTAAGGCTTTTTCTGCATCACTTTCAATGTTATCCTGTGTAATTTCTTTTCTGCGCTGATATTCATCTAGCAGTCTGGTTTTCACAAAATCTAGTGTCCTTTCTGCTTTCCAGAGCATTTATCAGTGCACTGTATGTGTCCAGTAAACTGCACAGGATTATGGCTACTATCGGGTTGCATTTTACATCTTCTCTTATGCATCTGACCTGTGATACAATTTCCAACAGTCCATTTATAAGCACATGCATATTGTTTTATTTGTTAAGTCTCATTTGGTACAGTTTTCTTAGCTGTTGAAGCTGGAACTTTCATGTAGTTTTTGTAGTGCATCCCACATATTCTTAGCAGTATTATCATGTCTTGCTAAATAGCTTATCATCTTTAACTAATAAGCCTATAGTTGCACATGCATGTCTGGTTTGTCGGTGATTAAAACTGCCCACAAGTCAACTATCAATTGTGGAAATTCAAAGTTAAAATGCTGCTGTCTAGAGATATCTTTAGACAGCTTGGTTAATGCTAGTCTAAAATCTGTGCTGCTTGCCACTCACATTTGCTGGGCAGAATTCCTCAGAGATATGTCTTTTGCCTAGGGGCTTGTGACTGGATTCTTGGAGCTTTAGTCTGTGCTTCGTTCTGTCTGGACCCATGTCTGTTGCAGATTACGCTTCTTTCAATAGGCACACACTGGGGGTTCTTTGTGGAATAACTTTTATTTTAAACTGTGTAGTTATCTTAGCATACCGATATAACACATCTGGTATGAAAAATGAACAAGATAACTAAACTAGGACATTTCATGCACAGCAGTGTACATTATTATAATACAGTAACACATTTAGGAACAGCTCAACCTGTGCAGATTTCTTTTATAAGTTTCTTCTCTAATTCATTGGCTCACAATCTCCCCCTACAGGATATTTAAAACACCTGATGCTGCAGCTAGGTGCCTGTTCTTTGTGTCAGCTTTCTACCTCATGCTCAGACGTGGCTCCCTTTACTTTGATACCTTTACTGCAGCATCCATTGCTTGGCCTATTTCTCTGTGCCTTCACCTCCGCTGTTCCAGTGGTATCGTCAGTCTGCAGACTATCACCTCCTAGTGTTCAGCTCGGGTATTCCAGTGGTATGCTTCGTCCACAGACCATTGTCTCCTAGCATTGAGCTCTGCTGTTCCAGTGGTGTCTTCTGGCCGCACATTTTCATCTCCTAGTGTCCTACTCTGTTGATTCAGCTGTATCTTCACTCCGCAGACAGTCCTCTATGAAGAGTCTACTTGTCTGTCCGCCAACTACTGTACTTGGCATTCCGCCTAGCTCCCCTTGAGCACGTCCCTGGGGGCCAAAGAAATTCCACCATCTCTCTGTTCCAAATTCTCCTAAAAGTCCTTACCTCCTTGCGAGGGTCCCTGGCGAAGACAACCTGCCTCGTTAGACTCTGCTCTTCTGGGTAGAGTAGCGCCAAACTAGACAGGCCCTGGGGTCCTAAGCTCAGCCTTCTGTGACATATTCTTAAGAAATAGGAGTTCTCCTGTTTGCTAGATCTATCATCTGTGCATTAATGCTACGAGTAATCCTGCACTTCACTGATTCAGCTGGTTGCTAGGCAAATAGTTACAAGCTTCATTCAGCTGGCAGGTATGCAATCTCCTACCACACTCATGCAGCTAATCATCCTGCAATGATTGGTGCTGCTGCCTTTAAAATCTTATTCCTGGCAGCATACCAATGTTGGTTATTGTTCCTGCTTGACATAATGTGCCTTGTATCCCGTCCTGTTTAACTATCAGTGTTTGACCCGGATTGTTTATAGGAATTGCAGTCTTCTCCACTCCTGACTCTTTGTTAAGCAGATTTGGTCTCATATCTCTACCTGTCCTGACCCCTGGCTTGTTTAAATAATTCCGCTGTCTTCTCTACTTCTAATCCTTGCCTGTCTGACTCTGAGTTCTGCCAAATACATTCTGGTTGCTCACTACCTGTTACCGTGAGCTATCCACTCCATCAGACAAGTGCCAGACTACTCTGCATTTACCCTTGCCTGTTTGGCTTCATGTGCTGCTAATATATCCTGGTTGCTCATTATCTCCTACTGTGTTCTGTCCTCTTCACTTGGTAGGTGCTAGGCCAACAACTCCTACTACCCGAGCTTAAGTCCTGGGGTACGCAAAAAGATCCTTGAAAATAGGGCTGCTCAAAGCAAACATCTTGCGAAGGAAGCGGTTCTAGTAGTTAAGGATCTCGTGCTAAACAACAAGTGTATCTCAACAGAATGGAGTGGGACTGAAGAGGATTGGTGTTGGTTTAGTAATAGGCAGGCCCCCTCACCATTCAAACATTTGGAGGGGGATTTCAAGCAGGCTGCACATTCCCTGAAACAAAGATATTTCTGCAAGAGACAGAATACGACCTGATGATACAGAATGAGTAGTAACTGAAAGCTTGGAGCTTACTGTTCTCAATGTAATATCATATACTCTTCTCTTCTTTGTATTTGCTTTTCTTTTCACAGATATGCTGCATTAAAATATCTCATGGTCATGGCTGATAAAAGACCAATTCAAATATATGGCCTTTGCCAATATTGAAGTAGATAAATGTTGCTGCTGTGTTTCCCTAAGCAGTAAGGGGAATTATCGTGCCACATGTCTGGGATAGTGGTTAGCGCACCATTAATAAAGAGACATTTATTCTTAGCTGAGAAAGATAGTATATTAAAAAAAAGAAAGATAGTAGGATTAGGAAAAGGTGTATTACAATAGTTAATTTTCATGATATTATAGGGACAAGAATGTGGCACATTCACAATAGATTCACATGATAGAGTGCATGTTATATTTTATGATATAAGGAAAGTGTAGAGGAAAGTAAGAGGACAAGATAGGTGATTTGGTTCTTTGGGACAAATGGTTGCTAAATCTGTTTTGGGTTTTATATTGGCTATTTTTTTTACTTCTGGTGTATGTGATATATTTTGCTTACATGTTAAAACACAATTATTGATAATTGGCCATGTTATATGAGTACATTAACTATATAATCAGAGAGAGTAGCCCTCACCAGAGCTGGATTAAGGCTTTGGGGGGCCCGGGGCACTTAAGACAGGGGGGCCCCTAAGATCTAAAATTAAGGGCATAGTGACACATCCTGCATTACATCACCTACAGCCCACAGTATGACACTTACAGCTCTCCCAGAGGGCTCGTCTAGGTTGTCTGCATAAGAAAAATCATTGTTTCCACAAACTAAAATACTGTACATTAAAACAATCATCAAAACACCACATTAAAATTGGTATTGACACCACACAATAAAACTAGCAATGATACCGCATATTAAAAATTCCGTTGATAATGCACATTAAAACTAGCAATGATACCGCACATTAAAACTAACACAAAAAATAAACATTGATAACATAACGCCAATTTTGACTAATTATATATATATATATATATATATATAATGTACTACAATTTTATTCAATATTTATTCAAAATTGCTAATGGATGTGTTGATGCACCCTCCTACAGACAAAAAGACCTGCATTGTTGTGTACACCATTGAACGGTCACCAAAAATTAGGATTGTCCCACTAGAATAACGTTTCACAGACTCTGCTGCTCTCTCCTACCTGTTCTTCTCACTTTCACCACCTGTGCTGCAGGTTTCCTTAGTTGCGGCTTGTCTGGATCCTGGAATGTTGGAGGACCTATTTGGAAAAAAATGGGGACATTTAGAAAATTACAGCCAGCCCTGGCGTTAAATCAATACCACCCATGATTAATAATTAAGCCTTCCTCCAGCCCCAACATTAAAATAATAGTATTCATATTTAATAAATAAACCTATTTCCCTCCCTACAAACAGCCCCAACAATAAATTAATAGCATTTGCATTTCAGAAATATACCTATTTCTCGAACCTGTCACTGCCATTAAATAATTCATAGGCACATTTAATAGAGACCTCATTCTCCCCAAACTCACCCCCAAACTACCCCATCTTAAATTAATAGTCCCCACTATTGTGACTCTCTCCCCCCTTTTTCTATATACTGTGCCTCTCTCCCACACTTTTTCCTCATACTGTACCTATTTCCCCATTTTTCCTCAATCTGTGCCTCTCCCCCCTTTTTTCTCATGCTGTGCCCCCCCTTTTTCCTTACTGTGCCTCCCCCCCTTTTCCTTAATGTGCCTCTCCCCCCCTTTTCCTTAATGTGCCTCTCTCCTCTTTTCTTTACTGTGCCTCTCTCCCCCTTTTCCTTACTGTGCCTCTCTCCCCCTTTTTCTTACTGTGCCTCTCTCCCCCTTTTCCTTACTGTGCCTCTCTCCCCTTTTCCTTACTGTCCCTCTCTCCCCTTTTCCTTACTGCGCCTCTCTCCCCTTTTTCCTTACTGCGCCTCTCTCCCCTTTTTCCTTGCTGCGCCTCTCTCCCCTTTGCCCTTACTGTGCCTCTCTCCCCTTATTCCTTACTGTGCCTCTCTCATCTCCTTTTGCCTCATAGTGCCTCTCTCATCTCCTTTTTCCTCATAGTGCCTCTCTCATCTCCTTTTTCCTCATAGTGCCTCTCTCATCTCCTTTTTCCTCATAGTGTGCCTTTCTGCTTAATTCCCTTTCTTCACTTACCTTTCTATTAGCTTTTCTTTTCTTCTCCTCTCTTCTGTCTTCTCTCTTCTTGCTTCCTCTCCGCGCTGCTCCTCACTGAATGACAGGCGTGACTTGATGACATCACGCCTGTCATTCAGCATTAACAGAGCAGAGAGGAAGGAGGGACGCCGGCGCTGAGATCAGGTGAGTAAATCTTTTTTTTTTTTTGCTACCCCGCTCCCCCCACCAACGAGGAGAAGCCCAGAACCTGCCCGCAAAACCCCCAAACCCCCCCCCCCCCCCGCCGCCGCCGCCGCCGCTACCGCAAAAAAAAAAAAAAGTTATAAACTGACAGCAGGAAAGTTCATGCGGCAGCGGGGGGCCCTTGGAGAGAGGGGGGCCCGGGGCACGTGCCCCCTGTGCCCCCCCCCTTAATCCGGCTATGGCCCTCACTATAGAGCTTCACTGCAGACTGGAACATAGTAATGCCCTGCTGTATTGTCTGTTCCTCAAAAATTGCTAATTGATACTGAGATGGTTCTCCTGTGTGGAGACTGCTTATTATTATTATTATTATTATTATTATTATTATTATTATTATTAATTATTATTATTGTAGATTGGCAATGTGCCACAGTGCCCTGCAGAGCTACACAGTAGGGAAAACAGGACATACATAAAACAAAGACATACATAAAACAAGGCGCTGGTGAAATTAATAGTATTTTCAAGTCAAACTGATATAATTGCAGGATATATAAAAAAATGATATCCAAGATCCACCTGCAGCTAAGCACCTTAACAAGTACTGTCACTTGTTATTCTGATGAACAACAGAAAAAAAACATGTGGCAGCGCTGATGAATCTTATATAGACATAATATATTTCATTTCGATAAAATCTATAAAGTATAAAATAATAAAATGTTCAGCGTGTCTATGTAGCACCTTAAAACAGTTAAATAACTGAGATAAACAAGAATCACTATTTACAGCTATAAAGCTATAAGTACCCAATGTCCAATGATATCATGTATTAAAAGAGGATATCCAATAGATGACCCCTTGGCACCAAGTAGATATGAATCCGCTCACTCACTAGCGTCCACTATGAGGATTGAATATAGCGGTAATAAACTGAGTGGGTGGAGCCCGAACACACTGTGTATGTCTCTTCTATATCAGTCAAACATCCACGGTACCTTACAGGGGCTGCTGATCCTCCTAATGTCCTCCTTGGAGTCTGAAATGGAACCTTAGAGTTCAATAAAACTGTCAGTATAAAGTTCAGACAAATCTAAGTCTTCAGATATTGTTTGAAAATCCCAGTAACCGGAAAAAACGTGTATACACGATCATCCAACGATCATATGAAGAATAATCACTACGGTAAGTATAACTATATCAACAGAATTTACATTATTAGGATTAAATTAGAGATGCTCAGGCTCGGTTCCTCGGGAACCGAACACACCCGAACTTAGGGGATCCGAGTACCAAGTCGAGTCGGCTCGGTACTTTCGCGCTTGTTCGGTATCGAAAACGAGGCAAAATGTCATCGCAACGTCGTCGGATATCGGATCTCATGAGTTTTGGAATCTATAAATACCACCCTCCACGGAGACCTAGCGCCATTTGAGAGACACAGAAGGGGTAGCACACTGTGTATAGCACTTGGTCAGCCAAGTAGATAGAATTGAAAGAGGAAAGGGTAGCAGTGTTCAAGAAAGTCTACAGTGACATTCAGGAAAGCTCCATTGGTAATTCTCATTGCAGAAAAAGTACAAATACTAGTGCTGTGAGGGTTGGTGTAATTCTGCAGTCAAATTCTACTGTGTTATATAGGTAACACACAAAAAGGAGAGCTCCATTGGTAATTCTCATTGCAGAAAATACAAATACTAGTGCTGGCAGGGTTGGTGTAATTCTGCAGTCAAATTCTACTGTGTTATATAGGTAACACACAAAAAGGAGAGCTGCGTTGCTAATAGTCATTGCTGAAATACAAATACTAGTGCTGTCAGGGTTGGTGTAATTTTGCAGACAAATTCTACTGTGTTGTATAGTTAACACACAAAAAGGAGAGCTGCATTGGTAATTCTTATTGCAGAAAAATACAAATACTAGTGCTGTCAGGGTTGATGTAATTCTGCAGTCAAATTTTACTGTTATATAGGTAACACAAAAAGGAGAGCTGTGTTGCTAATTGTCATTGCTGAAATATAAATACTAGACCTTGCAGGTTTTTCTTCTGAATTTGCATAAAAAAGTGTGCAGTGTTATATACACCCAAAGAGAAGAGCTCCACTGCTCCATTTCTAATTGTCATTGCTGATATAGAAATACTAGGCCTTGCAGGCTTTTCTTCTGAATTTCTACAAAAAAGTGTACGGTGTTATTTACACCCAAAGAGAAGAGCTCCATTGCTCCATTGTTCATTGCTGAAATACGAAAACTAGGCCTTGCAGGCTTTTCTTCTGAATTTGCAGTCAAAGTGTACAGTGTTATATACACCCAAAGAGAAGCGCTCAATTGCTTCATTGCTAATTGTCAGTGCTGAAATACAAATACTTGGCCTTGCAGGCTTTTCTTCTGAATTTCCACAAAAAAGTGTACGGTGTTATATTGTAAGAGCGCTCACCTGCATTTTCTCCAGCACCTGTCAGTCATTAGCCTGGGTTGCGATTAGGAGCTCATGTGATTCACTGTTGGAACATCATGTGACCCTGTGGCGGGGAATCCAAAATAAAGGGAGGATCTGACATCAAACCTGTGTCAGATCAACAGGTTATCCTCCTGACTCAACCCCTGTGTTCCCGGAGCTCTCTGTGGCTGTCTGCTTTGGCGTTCTGCTTCGGTTCCTACATTACTCCTCTGTGAGGTCTCCGCATCAGAATCGTGTACCGACTTGGCCTGTCTAACCAACTACTCTACTGCTTACTCCAGTGCACCACAGACATCTGAACCATGTACCGACTCGGCTAGTGTATCAGACCTTCCTCCTGTTAAATTTATTGCTCTGCGGTCTTCAGAACTGTGTACTAACCAGCTTGAATACAAGAGCACTCACCTGTCATCTACCTTGTGTACCACCGGTCCGCATCCAGAACTCCGCCTGCTCTGTCCTGTTTGTCCTTACCTGTTCCCCAGTGAATATCACAGCCCTCTCAAAGGTATCTACTTCCACTCCTTGTTTTGTCAGTTTCACCTATCTCACTCGCGTCAAGGGGCCAAACCAAGGACCGCGACCTGCAGTTCCCTAGCAGATAAGTCCATCCCACCTTGTGGTGGATCTTGGTGAAAACCAAGGGGCTGTTAGACTCTGCACCTTGCTAGGTCCTTACAAATCTAGACCGAGTGCACCCGGAACGTAACATATATACACCCAAAGAGAAGAGCTCCATTGCTCCATTTCTAATTGTCATTGCTGAAATACAAATACTAGGCCTTGCAGGTTTTTCTTCTGAATTTGCACAAAAAAGTGTGCGGTGTTATATACACCCAAAGAGAAGAGCTCCATTGCTAATTGTCATTGCTGAAATGCAAATATTAGGTATTGCAGGCTTTTCTTCTGAATTTGTACAAAAAAGTGTACAGTGTTATTTACACCCAAAGAGAAGAGCTCAATTGCTCCATTGCGAATTGTCATTGCTTAAATAGAAACACTAGGCCTTGCAGGCTTTTCTTCTGAATTTGCACAAAAAAGTGTACAGTGTTATTTACACCCAAAGAGAAGAGCTCCATTGCTCCATTGTTCATTGTCATTGCTGAAATACGAATACTAGGCCTTGCAGGCTTTTCTTCTGAATTTGCAGTCAAAGTGTACAGTGTTATCAAAATTGATTCACAGCAGTACACAGAAGAGCAGGAGCACCAAGCAGCTGCTACCACCAGTCATGATGATAGTAATCCCTGTACGTCATCTGGTAAAGTCTATGTAAAAGTATATAGTGTATTTAAGTCAAGGAAATAAAAATGAAAAAAAAACACCTTTTATCTTGGTCAAGAAAAAAAGAGCTGCAATCCAGGCAAAGTTATCTGCACAAAAAAATAAAATTGCCAACACGCCATTCTACACACGCAGTGGGAAAGAAAAATTGAGGTCTTGGCCTTTCTCTATGAGTGTGAGATCTGAAACTGTTACTGAGGCATCTTCTTGTAAGGTCAGTAGTGACCAAGCAAGACCTTGTCATTCGGACTCCAAGGGGCATATTCAATTGTTGGTGAAAAAGCCCAAAATCTTGCGGCACGCTTACTATTACCGTCATTATGGTAATAGTGCACGTAAATACCGTTATTACTGTAGTTTTCTTGTCGGTAGGTATTTGTCCGAAAGTGTATGAAAATAATAATGTGACCTGTGAGGTGGTCAAAATTGACTGCAAATGATTTGAAATTAGTGTTATTGAGGTTAATAATAATGTAGGATCAAAAAAAAGAGCAAAATTATGTGATTTTAGCATATTTTAGCAATTTTTCTAAAAAAAAATACAGATCCAAAACCAAAACACACAAGGGCGTTTTTGCAAAAATCAAACCCAAAACACGAAGCTAATCCAGATCCAAAACCAAAACCACTTCATGGGGGTCAGTGAGGATCTCTAGTTAGAACAGCAGTGGCAGCGCTCAGCCTCTCATTATAACAGGGAGAGGAGAGGGTAGGGGGGTTCGTTTCTGGCAATAAAAAAGCAATACTTGTAAACATAAAATTATACAGTTAATTGTCTAAATTGGATTTACAACTAAGTATTAAAAAGTGAAAGTTTGATGTAGGATTGTTTGTCCCATTTCTTTTGGTCCCTTAAAAAGTGGGAGGCACATATAGAAACCGTTGTAATTCCTACACCGTTCACCTGGTTTGGATGTAAATACCCTCAAATTAAAGCTGAAAGTCTGCAGTTAAAGCACATCTTGTTAGTTTCATTTCAAATCCATTGTGATGGTGTATAGAGCCAAAAATATTAGAATTGTGTCGTTGTCCCAATATTTATGGACTTGACTGTACCTACTTTTAGTTAGGACCCTCCAGGAGATTCCAGATAAGGTGCGTGGTGGTAGTGCGGGAGGGGGCAGGGCCCGGTTAATTGCTTCATTTGGTCCCAGCCTCACGACAAAATTGACATTATGTTGTGCAGGACTGGGCCAAAATTACGTGAATCGCGCTTGTGAAGCACCCATCCTTTCCACTTCACTAGGAAGCGAGCAAGATGCGGAAGAATTGCCTGCTCTCCCGGGAGTCTGTGGAGACCTACTTAGAATTCAGGAGTCTCCCGGACTGTCCGGGAGAGTTGGCAAGTATGCCCAGAAGTCCTTAGGGTAGTTTGCCTGGTTCTATGTTTAAGGTCCTTGTTTTTGCCCACTAGCTGGTTCTGACATTTTTGCACAGAAGAAGTTTCTTACGGAAGCATGTCTGCAAAAATCTTTGTTTCTGTACTGCTTAGCTACAACTTCCCCTTAGATTGAGACACATAGCACAATCTGGCAGTCATTGTTGAGCTTGCTGGTAATTTTGGCTCCCTATAGAGGATTATGGGAGTGAGAGGGAGAGTGTAATGGTTTAAGGTGTGTAGTGATAACCTGTTTCAATTAGGGATGTGCACCGGCGACTTTTGAGGTCTCGTGTTTTGTGTTTTGGATCCGGATTTTCGTTATTTTTGAGGTTCGGATTTGTCTCGCAAAACACTTGACGAAAGGTCTCGGTTCGGATTTAAGGTATTGGATTCGGATTTTTTTTGAAAAAAACATAAAAAGTTTAAAAATCAAGTTTTTGGGCTTATTTTCACTCCTAGGCTATTATTAACCTCAATAACATTCAATAACAAGCATTTCCACTAATTTACAGTGTATTCTGAACACCTCACAATATAGTTATTAGTCCAAAACGTTGCAAAAAGGTATCTTTCTGGACTGCGTAGAGGAGTGGGTCACCACAATATATATTAAAAACCCTGAACTTTTATGATTCGCACCAATAATTGTACCTGGACTGCGTAGAGGAGTGGGTCACCACAATATCTTAAAAACCCTGAACTTTTATGATTCGCACCAATAATTGTACCTGGACTGCGTAGAGGAGTGGGTCACCACAATATATTAAAAACCCTGAACTTTTATGATTCGCACCAATAATTGTACCTGGACTGCGTAGAGGAGTGGGTCACCACAATATATTAAAAACCCTGAACTTTTATGATTCGCACCAATAATTGTACCTGGACTGCGTAGAGGAGTGGGTCACCACAATATCTTAAAAACCCTGAACTTTTATGATTCGCACCAATAATTGTACCTGGACTGCGTAGAGGAGTGGGTCACCACAATATCTTAAAAACCCTGAACTTTTATGATTCGCACCAATAATTGTACCTGGACTGCGTAGAGGAGTGGGTCACCACAATATATTAAAAACCCTGAACTTTTATGAATCGCACCAATAAATGTACCTGGACTGCGTAGAGGAGTGGGTCACCACAATATATATAATAAGAAAACCATCAACTTGTTTGATTCGCACCAATAAATGTACCTGGACTGCGTAGAGGAGTGGGTCACCACAATATATTAAAAACCCTGAACTTTTATGAATCGCACCAATAAATGTACCTGGACTGCGTAGAGGAGTGGGTCACCACAATATATATAATAAGAAAACCATCAACTTGTTTGATTCGCACCAATAAATGTACCTGGACTGCGTAGAGGAGTGGGTCACCACAATATATATAATAAGAAAACCATCAACTTGTTTGATTCGCACCAATAAATGTACCTGGACTGCGTAGAGGAGTGGGTCACCACAATATATTAAAAACCCTGAACTTTTATGAATCGCACCAATAAATGTACCTGGACTGCGTAGAGGAGTGGGTCACCACAAGATATATTAAAAACCCTGAACTTTTATGATTCGCACCAATAAATGTACCTGGACTGCGTAGAGGAGTGGGTCACCACAATATATTAAAAACCCTGAACTTTTATGAATAGCACCAATAAATGTACCTGGACTGCCTAGAGGAGTGGGCACTGGGCACCACAATAAAATATATAAAAAACCTTCAACAGGTCTGCATTACACTACACATACGGCTGCTCCTCCATCCTCTCCATCATATACATGTTGGAGTTTTAGCGTGTGACAACCTCTTGTTTTTGATAATGTCAGTGCATTTTGAATATTTTTCAATTTGCCCCACACCACTGAATGTACTTTATCTATGATACGCATCTATCTATCTTGACTGCGTAGTGTGGTGGCCCCGGTACACAATTTGGTACCGAGGCCACAATATAATTAAAAAACCCTCCACGTGTCCGAATTCCACCAAACAAGTATCTGGACTGCGTAGTGGGGTGGCCCCGGTACCCAATTTGATACCGGGGCCACAATAAAATAAATACACCCTCCACGTGTCCGAATTCCACCAAACAAGTATCTGGACTGCGTAGTGGGATGGCCCCGGTACCCAATTTGATACCGGGGCCACAATAAAATAAATACACCCTCCACGTGTCAGAATTCCACCAAACAAGTATCTGGACTGCGTAGTGGGGTGGCCCCGGTACCCAATTTGATACCGGGGCCACAATACCTCCTCAAAACATGCTCCAGACAATTCGTCATTGACAGACCCCAGACAGACAGGGTCGTAGTGTTATTGTTTGACTTTGTAAACCCAAAAAAATGTCCCTGTTGCACTTGCACATAGTCGTGCAATGAAGACTGACTTTTTCATTTAAAGGCACGATCTTTAAAGTGTCAGAAAGAGAGAGAAGACACAGGAGAGGAGAGTTGTAGCTGGGGACCTGGGGTGGAAGCTCCCAGGCTCCCCCAGCATTGCCTGGAAGTCTGAGCGTGGTGACTGAGCCAGGGCAAGGAATGTGTGCCCTGGATGAGGGGGAGAACTCCATGCCACTATAGTGAACCCAAGAGAGAGGGGGACACTGCACATGGAAGAGGCCCTGGAGTGAGGGCTGCTACAAGAGGCATGGTAGCTGTAGTGTCAGATCCTGAGGCTGAGAGTACACAGAGTGACGTGTCAGAGCACAGGAGACATTATCCCCGCAGAGGAGGGATGAGCTGCAGTTGAGAGGTCTGTTGTTGAAATAGGACATGCACACTTTAACAAACCAATCATTTCAGCGACAGGGCCTACCAAACAACTTTGACTGAAATGATTGGTTTGTTTGGGCCCCCACACCAAAAAAGCTATTCATCTCTCCCTGTACAGACTAAACAGGCTCTACTGAGGCAAGATGTCGTCCTCATCCTCAACCTCTGATTCCTCTCCCCCTACACTGTGTACTTCCTCCTCATCACACATTATCAATTCGTCCCCGCTGGACTCCACAACCACAGGTCCCTCTGTAGTATCTGGAGGGCAGTGCTGTACTTCATTGAGGAATTGATTATTCATTTTTATAAACATCATTTTTTCAACGTTGTGAGGAAGCAACCTCCTTCGCCGCTCACTGACCAGGTTCCCCACTGCACTAAAAAACTCTTTCCGAGTACACACTGGAGGGGGGACAACTCAGGTAAAATAGAGCCAGTTTGTACAGGGGCTTCCAAACTGCCTTTTTTTCCTGCCAGTAACAATATGGACTGTCTGACATGTCTACTTGGATGGTGTCAGCAAAGTAATCATCCACAATTTTTTCTATTGTCACAGCATCCAATGCAGCGAGAGTAGACATGTCTGCAATGGTTGGCAGGTCCTTCAGTCCGGACCAGATGTTATCAGCATCCCCGCCAGTGCCTCTTTTGGGAAAACTGAGCTTTTTCTCGCAGCCATAGATGTGGAAGAAAATGAGGGTGGAGCTGTTGGCATGTCACGGTCCTCTTCAGAGGACAATCTCCTGACCAGCAGGTCTTTGCACCGCTGTAGATTTGTGTCCGCCGGAAACAGAGACACAACATACGCTTTAAACCGAGGATCGAGCACGGTGGCCAGAATGTATTCCTCTGACTTTAAAAGAGTGACCACCCTCGGATCCTGGCAAAGCGTACGAAGGGCTACATCCACAAGAGCTACATGCTTGGTGTAATCGCAATGGCTTACCAGCTCCTCCCTCACTTTCTCCAGCTGCTTCTGCAACAGCCTGATCAGGGGAATGACCTGACTCAAGCTGGCAGTGTCGGAACTGACTTCTCGTGTGGCAAGTTCAAATGGCTGCAGAACCTTGCACAACACGGAAATCAGTCTCCACTGCGCTTGACTCAGGCGCATCCCCACTCCTTTGCCTATGTCGTAGGTGGCTGTGTAGGCCTGAATGGCCTTTTGCTAGCTCCTCCATCCTCTGCAGCATATAGAGGGTGGAGTTCCAGCGCGTCACAACCTCTTGTTTGAGGTGATGGCAGGGCAGGTTCAAGCTTTTTTGATGTGCCTCTAGTCTGCGGTAGGCACTGGCTGAATGCCGAAAGTGTCCAGCAATTTTGCGGGCCACCGCAAGCATCTCCTGCACACCCCTGTCACTCTTGAGGTAATGCTGCACCACCAAATTAATGGTGTGGGCAAAACATGGGACGTGCTGGAAATTGCCCATATTTAATGCCCGCACAATGTTACTGGCATTGTCTGACACCACAAATCCCCATGAGAGTCTAAGTGGGGTAAGCCACTGGAGATAATTTCCCTCATTTTCTCTAATATGTTGTCAGCGTTGTGCCTCTTATTAAAGCCTGTAATGCACAATGTTGCCTGCCTTTGCATGAGCAGCCATTTTGAAGATGCTGCTACTGATGCAGCTGTTGCTGTTGCTGCGGAAGGGATGCATCTACCCAGTGGGCTGTCACAGTCATATAGTCCTTCGTTTGCCCAGACCACTTGTCCACATGTCCGTGGTTAAGTGGACAGTGGGTACAACCGCATTTTTAAGAGCACTGAGGACACTTGATCGTACTTCTCTGTACATTTTTGGTATCGCCTGCCTAGTGAAGTGGAATCTCGAGGGGATTTGGTACCGGGGACACAATACCTCCATCAACCCTCTAAATCCCACTCCACTGATGGCGGACACCGGGCGCACGTCTAACACCAACATTGCAGTTACAGCCGCAGTTATACGCTTTGCAATAGGGTGACTACTATCGTATTTGGTGGTCATGGCAAACGACTGTTGGACGGTCAATTGTTTGGTGAAAGACTTAGCGGTCTTACGACTTCCCCTCTGGGAAGATGACCGACTAACAGCAGCAACAGCAGCAGTGGCAGTAGTAGGCGTACCGCTGCAGGATTCCTCGGATGAATCCCGTATTGAGGAGGACTCAGTCTGGCTGGTGACTTGGGCTGCAGGACTGAATCTGATGGAGATTGTGGAGGAAGTTGACGAGGAGGGTGTTGCTGGTGTGTATCCAACTGGACCACGGGATTTAGGTGTCCCTGTACCGATGAGGGTCCTAGCCCCAGTTCCTGAACTAACCACTGAACTATGAAGGTTATTCAGGTGACGTATAAGGGAGGATGTTCCTAGGTGGGCAAGATCCTTACCCCTGCTTATTTGAGCTTTACATAAGCTACATATTGCCATATATTGGTTGTCTGGATTTGGATAAAAATAACTCCAGACCGAAGAGGTGCATTTTTTGGTCTTCTGACCAGGCATGACGATGGGCTTTTTCATCCCATGGACATCAGCTGTTTCCCCCCCTGGTGCCTCATTTACAATAACCACATCACCATCCTCATCATCAAGTTCCTCCACAGCGCCAGCTACATCATCAATAGCCTCCTCCCGAGCCACCTCTATTCCCGTACAGTGATGGGAAGGTCAGGCTTGACAACCACCAACACCCTTGGACTCGCCTTGGGGATTTGTGATAATTTCTCTTTAGAAGGCAGAGTTGTTTGCTGTTTTGTTGCTGACAGCATAACTCTCTTCAATTTTTTGTAGGGGGGGGGGGGAGGAGGAGGAGGGCTAAGATCCGTGGGTGAAGCTGAACCACTAGTCATGAACACGGGCCAGGGCCTAAGCCGTTCCTTGCCACTCCGTGTCGTAAATGGCATATTGGCAACTTTACGTTTCTCCTCAGATGATTTTAAGTTTCTCTTTTTGCTACTTTTTCTTAACTTGGGCTTTTTGGATTTTACCATGCCCGGTACTACGAGATTGGGCATCGGGCTTGGAAGACGACGTTGATGGCATTTCATCGTCTATGTCATGACTAGTGGCAGCAGCTTCAGCATTAGGGAGGAAGTGGGTCTTGATCTTTCCCTACTTTATCCTCCAAATTTTTGGTCTCCATTATATGTAGCACAAGATACTGCAGAATGTGTGAACTTGGTAATATTGCAGTACCAATGGACTTATACTGCTGGATTGGTTTTGCAAATTTGGTTATAATTATTATATATTTTTTTTTTTTTTTTTTTTTTACTTTTTTTTTATTTTTAAAAAACTTGGGAATAGTGGGGGAAATAACTATGCCCTTAGAAGCACAGAGCACAGGACACAGCACCACTGGACTGAACAGGACACGGCACAGGACCCAGCAGCACTACGGAACTCAGCAGGACAGAGCACAGGACACAGCACCACTGGACTGATACTGCAGAATGTGTGAACTTGGTAATATTGCAGTACCAATGGACTTATAATGCTGGATTGGTTTTGCAAATTTGGTTATAATTAGTATATATTTTTTTTTTTTTTAATTTTTTATTATTTTTTACTTTTTTTTTATTTTTTAAAAACTTGGGAATAATGGGGAAATAACTATGCCCTTAGAAGCACAGAGCACAGGACACAGCACCACTGGACTGAACAGGACACGGCACAGGACCCAGCAGCACTACGGAACTCAGCAGGACAGAGCACAGGACACAGCACCACTGGACTGATACTGCAGAATGTGTAAACTTTGTAATATTGCAGTACCACTGGACTTTTACTGCTGAATGTGTGAACTTGGTAATATTGCAGTACCAATGGGCTTATACTGCAGGATTGGTTGTGAAAATTTTGTGGTAATTAAAAAATATTAAAGTAGTTTTTGGTATTTTTTAAAAAAACTTTTTTTTATTTTTTTAACACAGGGGAATATTGGGGAAATAACTATGCCCTTAGAAGCACAGAGCACAGGACACAGCACCACTGGACTGAACAGGACACAGCACAGGACCCAGCAGCACCACTGACCTCAGAAGGACAGAGCACAGCACACAGCACCACTGGACTGATACTGCAGAACACAGCACAGCACAGCACAGCACAGCACAGCACAGCACTAAACAGCACAGCACAGCACAGAACTAAACAGCACAGAACTAAACAGCACAGAACTAAACAGCACAGAGGACCACCTAACACACCCTCCCTCTACCCTGATCAATGCCCGAGTGAAGATGGCGGCGACTAGCGGGGGAATTTATAGGATCCGAGTATCGCGAGATCCGACAACGGGATTATGAGTCAGAGCCTCAGTTTCACTTTTGAATTTGGCGCCAATACCCGGATCTGTCTCGGATCCGACTCGGATCCGCAACGTTCGGGTGGGCTCGGATTTCAGAAATCCGAGCGCGCTCATCCCTAGTTTCAATGAGAGGCAGTCCTAACAAACCATCTGTTGTGTCTTTAGGCTGATAATTTTATTGTCATGTCCTAGATAAACCTTTATCTGATTTCTGACATAAATATACTGATAGATAAAAAGTATCTACATCACCTCCTATCCTCACTCAGTCACTGTTAGGGTTTTTCCAATTTCAGATGACTTCAATTTTCTGGGTTGTTCATGTCATCCTGCAACAATTACTATTGCCTTGTGTGCTATTTAGCCAAGTTGTTTATTTATGTTGCTACTTGATATGACACAGCTATGCCGAGCTCCCAGGAGAGCGCCTATGTGCCATTTCCCATAGCAACACAATTATCTACTCTGCCTGATTATGTAAAAACATGTCAGAAAAGCACAGAACTAGAAGCAGAAAAGCAATCCATTCTTTAAAAAAAAACTGCAGAAAGGCACATACAAATCATTAAATAAAAGTTGCCTGAAGGTGGACAATCCTTTAAGTAAGTTAGCTGGTCTACCAGCTCCATAGGATAGTTTTTAACATTCATAAAACACCTTAGTAAGAGACTTTGGGGGAGAGCCAATTCTAAGCAAAGTGCCACATGGAGGTGCAAGGAAAAACTAGTCGAGAATCTTCTACTGTAATAACCGGAAATGCACACGGGAGCACATCGTGCAAGGCTTCGCCAGCATTTTGCTGTTAATTGAATTCCCGCTTTTGTCTTAGGCTGTTGGGCTGATGAGCACATGTAACAGATGAGCCATGAACAAACAAAATTTTGCTTCAGAATAAGCTGAGGAATAATACTGGAATAATATACTAAAGTAAGAAATGTATTAATTTACAAAACATCAGCGAGTTTCCCTTACAGAAATAAACAGCTGCATCTGAAATGTAGTAAAACGTTAAAGAGTCATCCAGGACAACGGTACCCTCTAGTGGTGATATAGCAAAACTGAAAGAGAATGTAAAATTTTATAAAGTTTTGAAGGGAATTCAATTGTGCGCAAATGATCATTCCGGAGACACTTCACGCGTATTTTGCAGAGAAATCTCCACTCATCTTCCCAACACCTCATAGAGGTGCGAAAAAAAATAAACGCATATTTTTACCATACTTTCTGAGAACATTGCGGTTAAATGAATCTCCCCCTTGATGTTTTATACCTGTAGATGTAAAAAAAATGGGCAGACTATGGGGTAAATGTATCAAGCTGAGAGTTTTCCGGCGGGTTTAAAAATTGGAGATGTTGCCTATAGCAACCAATCAGATTCTAGCTATCATTTTGTAGAATGTACTAAACAAATGAGAGCTAGAATCTGATTGGTTTTTCAAACCCGCCGGAAAACTCTCAGCTTGATACATTTACCCCTAGATGTGCCAAGTGGTTCTCTAATCTAATGAGCAACACGCTCAGCTCAATTTATCAGAGCTATCTGTATGTAGGACTATGCCAGTGGTTCCCAAATTGATTATATTTCTGTCAAATAGTAATTTACAGCTAACTCACACTGTGCCCCCTTCATCCACACACTCTGTGCCCCCTTCATCCACACACTCTGTGCCCCCTGCATCCACACACTCTGTGAATCCTGCATTCACACACTCTATCCCCTCTGCCCCCTCTGCATCCACTCACTCTGTCCCCTCTGCATCCACTCACTCTGCCCCCTCTACATCCTCACTCTGCCCCCCTCTGCATCCTCACTCTGACCCCTCTGCATGCTCACTCTGCCCCCTCCTTCATTCTTTTGCCCCTCCATTGCTGATTCCTATCACCATTCCCCTCCGTTTCGTTACTTACCATACTTGACCTTCTTCCTTCTATTTCTTCCGTCTTACTAATTCGGCGGTGCCCTGAGGACCCAGCATCCTCTCTCCTGCACCTTGTCATATGCAGGGGGACGGGCGCCGCCGGTTTGGTAAGTGTTTTTTTTTTTTCTCCTCCTAGCCACGGCACCCCTGTGACAGCGCCGTGGCACCCCTGGGAGATGCGGCGCACACTTTCGGAACCATCGGACTATGCAATTTAAATATAAAATCAGTGTACAGTGTAACACTGCAAAATGCAATTTCGTTTAGTGTTCTTTATTAATCAGTAACCCTGCTAACATTAATGCTCAGGTTTTTAATCTGTGGTTTGTGGGAGGTGGCGGGGTACTTCAGACACAGTCACAGGTAGTAGCAATGTGCACTCTGATATTTGCTTAATAACCTCTTATCCTATGCTGGACAATTGTGCAATATATAATTTACTGGGCACTGTAATATGCTGAAAAGTTGCAGAGGGTAAAATTTGCTGGACATGGGCTGTATAATATACTGGTGTACAGGGCCGGACTGGGACTAAAAATCAGCCCTGGCATTTAAAGCACACAGGCCCACGTGTTGTGGGCTCCATGCACTATATTGTTGCACACTGATGCTGGCGCAGTACAACATGATGTAGTATGAGTGTGTGTGTGGGGGGGGGGGTATTTATTTCTCCTAATTACCCTCAACATTACATTATTAGCACCCCAATTACATCAATAAACACCATGACAATACATTATTAGTACCCAAATTACAGCAATAAATAACCCCCCACACACACTCATACTACATCAATCACCCCCACATTACAGCAACCGGCATCACCCCCCACATAACAGCAACCGGCATCACCCCCCACATTACAGCATCCAGCATCACCCCCCACATTACAGCGTCCAGCATCACCCCCCACATTACAGCGTCCAGCATGACCCCCCACATTACAGCAACCGGCATCACCCCCCACATTACAGCAACCGGCATCACCCCCCACATTACAGAGTCCAGCGTCACCCCCCACATTATAGCAATACCCTCTCCTACTTATTAGCAATACTAAGCACCAAACACACTACAACATTGCCACCAGCACGCCACCCCATACTACAGCAATACCACCAATTATACAGACGCCACTGTAGGAAACAATGTTTTGCTTTTTTCAAATCTCCCACAAAATAGCAACAACGAACAGAGTACTTACACACACATATAGGTAACAGGTACCCTTTTCCCTCAATTAAATAGTAATGGCAGAATTTTCATGAATCATTCCACATGAAATAAAACTAACATATATCTAAAAAAAAACATAACTATTGAATTATCAGTTGAACCCACACGACCGCATTAAAAGTATTTCCATCTACAGCAAAATGTCACAGAAAAATATTTTTGTTTTACTACAGTAATTGGATATGCGTCTTTTCTATTAATTTTAAATAACACAGTATATAAATTAAGGGGGATAGAGGAGGTGGGTGAGAAATAATTGGATGTGATCCATCAGCTTGATTAGATAGGAAACATTTAGATTATTTACCTGGAGGCGTCTACCCCCTTGACTCACAGGCAGGGCTGACAAGAGGAATTTTGGGGCCCCGATACAGCAACTTCTTTGGGCTCCCGTCATATTCAACAATGAAAGACTTGCCTTTGGCAGAAGTTCATATGATGCCACACTGTAGTGTGCCCAGTTCATATTATGCCACATCGTAGTGCCCCAAGGTCATATTATGCCACATAGTATTACCCTCAATTCATATTTGGTCATGCAGAAGTGCCCACAAATCATATTATGGCATAGTAGTGCCCCCAAATCATTAGTAAAGCTCAGATAAAAACTCATTCACAAATAAAAATTGGTACAGCATATCAGATACTGAGTGTGAGTCCCAAGAGCAGCTTAATACATCATTTACAATGCAAAAAAAAAATAGATATATTGACACAATTACAGATAAAATTTATGACAAGCAATGTTTTTTCCTCTTAATTAAAAATCTCTGTACAGATAAATATAAGAAACATTACAGCGCAATAATGAGCAATACATAGTGTTAAACATTATTGGATACGCTGTAGTGTCCCCAGTTCAAGAAAGGATGGTTAAAAACATATTGCACACGAGAAAATATATGAACTTACCTGATTATGGCATCCTGTGTTCTGTTCTCCTAGTGGGCGCGCTGGGCGAGGAGGGATCAGCAGCTGTCAGCTCACATAGGCAGTCGGGAGCAGGAATAGAGGGCAGTGGTCGAAGCAGAAATTTAGGAGTGGGGGTATAGAAAATATAAGTGAATGGAGTATGAAGGCTTGATTTTTTATTTTTTTTAACACTTGTCCCCTCTGTGCATTTCCATTCTTCATTATTACTTGTGTTTTATGATGGCTGCATCCATGACATTCCCATTCTTAAGATGTCTCTCCCTTTACACTTTCTTTTACCTATGCCCCTGCACCATCTTCTCCTTTGTCCCTAACCCCCTGCACCACCTTCTCCGCTGGTTCTCACACATCTTCCTGTACCACCTACTCCCCTGGCTCTCTCATACTTCTTCCTGCACCCTCTACCCCCCGGCTCTCTCACTCCTCTTCCTGCACCCCCTACCACCCTGGCTCTCTCACCCCCTCTCCCAGCGCCCCCTTCCCCCTGGCTCTCTCACCCCTTCTCCTAGCCCCCCCTGGCTCTCTCACCCCTCTCCCAGAACCCCCTTCCCCTTTGGCTCTCTCACCCCCTCTCCCAGCCTCCCCTTCGGCTCTCTCACTCCCTTTCCCAGCACCCCCTGGCTCTCACTCCCTTTCCCAGCACCCCATTCCGCTCTCTCACCCCCTCTCCCAGCACCCCCTTCAGCTCTCTCACCCCCTTTCCCAGCACCCCCTTCAGCTTTCTCACCCCCTTTCCCAGCACCCCCTTCAGCTCTCTCACCCCCTCTCCCAGCACCATCTTCGGCTCTCTCACCCCCTCTCCCAGCACCCCCTGGCTCTCATCCCCTTTCCCAGCACCCCCTTCGGCTCTCTCACCCCCTCTCCCAGCACCCCCTGGCTCTCACCCCCCTTTCCCAGCACCCCTTCCGCTCTCTCACCCCCCTTTCCCAGCACCCCCTTCGGCTCTCTCACCCCCCTCTCCCAGCACCCCCTGGCTCTCACCCCCTTTCCCAGCACCCCATTCGGCTCTCTCACCTCCTTTCCCAGCACCCCCTTCGGCTCTCTCACCCCCTCTCCCAGCACCCCCCTTCGGCTCTCTCACCCCCTTTCCCAGCACCCCCTTTGGCTCTCTCACCTCCTTTCCCAGCACCCCTTTCGGCTCTCTCACCCCCTTCCCAGCACCTCCTGGCTCTCACCCCCTCTCCCAGCACCCCCTGGCTCTCACCCCCTTTCCCAGCACCCCCTTCCGCTCTCTCACCCCCCTTTCCCAGCACCCCATTTGGCTCTCTCACCTGCTTTCCCAGCACCCCCTTCGGCTCTCTCACCCCCTCTCCCAGCACCCCCTGGCTCTCACCCCTTTTCCCAGCACTCCCTTCGGCTCTCTCACCCCCTTTCCCAGCACCCCCCTTCGGCTCTCTCACCCCCTTTCCCAGCACCCCCTGCAGCTCTCTCGCCCCCTTCTCCCAGCACCATCTTCGGTTCTCTCACCCCCTCTCCCAGCACCCCCTGGCTCTCACCCCCTTTCCCAGCACCCCCTTCCGCTCTCTCACCCCCTTTCCCAGCACCCCCTTCGGCTCTCTCACCTCCTTTCACAGCACCCCCTTCGGCTCTCTCATCCCCTCTCCCAGCATCCCCTGGCTCTCATCCCCTTTCCCAGCACCCCCTGGCTCTCACCCCCTTTCCCAGCACCCCCTTCCGGTCTCTCACCCCCTTTCCCACCACCCCCTTCGGCTCTCTCACCCCCTCTCCCAGCACCCCCTGGCTCTCACCCTTTTTCCCAGCACCCCCTTCGGCTCTCTCACCTCCTTTCCCAGCACCCCTTCGGCTCTCTCACCCCCTCTCCCAGCACCCCCTGGCTCTCATCCCCTTTCCCAGCACCCCCTTCGGCTCTCTCACCCCCTTCTCCCAGCACCATCTTTGGCTCTCTCACCCCCTCTCCCAGCACCCCCTGGCTCTCACCCCCTTTCCCAGCAACCCCTTCCGCTCTCTCACCCCCCTTTCCCAGCACCCCCTTCGGCTCTCTCACCCCCCTCTCCCAGCACCATCTTCGGCTCTCTCACCCCCTCTCCCAGCACTCCCTTCCGCTCTCTCACCCCCTTTCCCAGCACCCCCTTCGGCTCTCTCACCCCCTCTCCCAGCACCCCCTGGCTCTCACCCCCCTTTCCCAGCACCCCCTTCCGCTCTCTCATCCCCTTTCCCAGCACCCCCTTCGGCTCTCTCACCCCCTCTCCCAGCACCCCCTGGCTCTCACCCCCTTTCCCAGCACCCCCTTTGGCTCTCTCACCTCCTTTCCCAGCACCCCTTTCGGCTCTCTCACCCCCTTCCCAGCACCTCCTGGCTCTCACCCCCTCTCCCAGCACCCCCTGGCTCTCACCCCCTTTCCCAGCACCCCCTGGCTCTCACCCCCGCAACCCCCCCCCGAAAATCGCGGCACCCCTCCCTCCCCACCCCGAAAATCGCGGCACCCCCGCGACCCCCCCCCCCCTTGAAAATCGCGGCACCCCCGCGACCCCCCCCCCCCCGAAAATCGCGGCACCCCCGTGACCCCCCCGAAAATCGCGACACCCCCCCCCCTCTTCAGTAAAAAAAAAAGCAAATAAAAAAAAAACGGGAAACTCACCAGTGTAACTGGCTGCACAGCATAACGGGGAGCTGGGGAGCGCGCAGCAGAGGTAGCCACCAAGAAGACAGGGGGAGTCGGGCAGGCCCATATAGCCATTGGCCCTTCTGGCATTTGCCAGAAGTGCCAGATGGCCAGTCCGGCCCTGCTGGTGTATGTTATTATGAACGGTGGCAATGGTTAAGAAACTAAGGGGGCTGGCTTAGCAGATTTAAAAAATAGTAAACTTACTAAATAAAATATGTTGTTAAAGAGGGGTACAAAATCCTTGCCACATCTCAGTATTTATTGTGCTCTTATCTTAGCCTGGGACCCTTCAGTTAAGCCACACTACTGCTTAGTCCGAAACCACAGGCTGCTGCAGGAGCTGACAGGTACGTATCCTGCAGCATCTTGTGCTGTAGATCAGAGAGGGGTGTCAAAAAACACCCGTAGTCAACAAAGAAAGTATCTAGAGATCTGTTTCTTGTTGACTACGGGTGTAAGCAGAGCCTATTTGCGTGGAATTTTACTATTTCATGCAGATACGTGCTTTAATGATTCAGACCCATAGACTATAATACACAAGCTGGATTGATTCTATAAAACCTTTAAATTTATCAGAAAAAGTGTGTGTGTGTGTATATATATGTTAATAACCTGCAAATCACAGGTATATTACTGTATGCTGTTATGTGCGTATTGTCGCTAACCAATAACGATTGTCGAACCTCGATTTGTGTTTCCAAAGCACAAAGATTTATTCGCAATAAGTGGAATAATATGCTCAAGCAAAGTAATAGTAAATACAGCCGTTACTTATCGCAGGCGCTCTGGATCCAGTGCAGTCATTCAATCCTGAAGTCTGGGGACAAGATGTCTGCACTCTGGATCACAAGCTGCTGCTTATATACACAATCAAATACAGTAATACAATGAAGATGGTATGGCTTGCATCTATTGGTCCGGGTCTCAGGAATGTCCAAGGGGTCGTCAATCATTGGCTGATTCATCCTAAGGAATCCAAAGGAGGGGGTCATCTCTGCAGGGGGTATGCTCTGCTCTTCCCGCCAGGATTCCTTAGTCTTAAGTAGTTCATAATTCCCTATCATTCATAACTTGCGTATGCACTCTGCGATTCCCTCGCAGAGTGAACCAAACAGTAGGATATGTAACAAGGTTCATTATGATACCACTCATGATGTTATTCCTTTAACCCGTTCCGTGTATTTCACTAATATGCATGTAACTCTGATATAACATATAAATACTACTATATTTCGACATAACTGACTATGTGTTGCAATTACCATTAATGTGTACTATTTTATAAGTATGCGTGTTTGTGCGAATGTATGGTAAAAGACTGATTACTGTTGCTGCCACGTGTAGTGGATGCGTACGCCCTTTCACGCCGTAGCGTGCCCTTGTACGTCATAGCGTACCGTACGCATCTTTTCAGACAAAGACAACCAAGTTTGCTAGACTTTAATTGAAATGACTTTATCCAATTTGCTGACTTCGACAATGCACTCATTCAGAAAACTATAGATCCCCAGAGTGCCTATGGGAAGTTAAATGCAAATTGTGTCGGCCATTTTAGGATGGACAGACTGCAAACTACAGCCCAGGCTGCATTCTAGAGCCCAAGAATGTACTAGAAGGCTTCAGGGAGATTCTTGGGGAAAAGGGGAGGTGCCAAAAATGGAGTAGCTAGAGAGAGAATTGATGTGTGTGGTTGCTGACTGAACTAATGAGGGATCTTCCCACAAAGAGCCACTGAATCTATGGCTGAATTGTTGTCCTGAGGGATGTTTGCAGCCAGCCCAAAAAGAAACACCTTTGCGTATAGGAAAAGACGTAACTTGCCACTGCCCATGCGATGTCAGCAGGACTCATATGAAGACATAAGTTTCTTTTTTCTTCGCTATGTTCAAGTTATTTAAGTGAGACATCAAACTGTTTTATCAAAACCTCTGACCGGAACTGTAATATTGCTATTGAGAGGTTTTATAGCACTGGCTAAAGGATGAATTTGTTTCAGTTAAATCTGCTGTATTTAAAGTTATCTACAAGCTGACTGAAACTGCCTAAATTGGATGCTGATGAGAGAATTTCAAGTTGTTTAACCCTACAGTTGCTGGGAGAGAGTTGCATGTTGATGGTATTGTGCTATTAATTCTCTACACTACCGCTACTTATCTGCTGCTGTGGTAGAGCCTTATGCCTGAAGCAAAGAGAATAATCCCACGGGTTTATACCGTTTTAGCCCTGTGTTCCTTGTTTTCTTCCAACACTACTGGGGGAACCTTCGCCTCTCTACCATACCTCTGGGCCTGTGGAATCCTTCCTTATTCTACTTTTGGGGTACCAAGTGTGTGTGTGTGTGTGTGTGTGTGTAAAGACACCACTATATATAATTATTGGCAGCACTATGTATAGAGAGCCCTTATACAAGTCCAATTCATGCAAATCAGAAACCACCATCATAAAAACATCAATATTTCTTAAAAAGCAAATTATTTAATACATCATAATAATTGCATTCTTAGTGATAGATGAAATATTAAATTAAAAGGTACTAACATTCAGTAAATGTAGTGATAAACCCATGAACCGAGCAGTTTTTACATTGTTTCAATGTTGTGTCTGAGCCAGGACAATTAGATATTTGTGTGCATATAGAAAGATAAAATGGAGCACACTGGTAGTTCTTTTAGGTCAAGATTGACAGTGAAAATCGGAAATCCCTTGATTAAGCCCATGTTCAAATTCATACATCAATGAAATGCAGGCAGGTGAGATGTAACAGTTGACCAGGCTGATCATGTGACTGACTGACTTCATAACCAGCCATTGTGATGTCACTCTGCTCTGCTATGTAAGTCACTGCTTTGGTACAGGACAATCAGTTATCACTTGAGTAGGAGCTGTGTATTACACACACATTGCTTATTGCTGCGAATGTGTCTGCTAAATAACATCTTAGTGTAAGGTAAGTTTATTTTATCCTAAATGCTTTATGAAAATATGAAAATAAGGTTAAAATTAACATCAGTCACCCATTTGCGATATGTATGAAAATATAGTTTAATACCGTCAGCCTAAAGGGAAATCCCAAATTATTAGGCTTAACAGTTCCATTAAATTTTGGGATGTTTTTATTACCAAGGTATGGCACTTCCACAAGCCATTATTATTATTGTTGTCTTGTTATTTATAAAGTGCTGGCATATTACACAGCACTGTACATTGGGGGATCATGATATAACACAGAAAAATTACATATACAATGTCATGAAACAGAAGGTATGTCACGGGCACTAGGAGTCTTTGCCCAGGATATCACCAGATGATGGACTTACCAGAGTAATATAGCTGGTACTATGGTTCTCTGGTAGCAGGGTGACAACGGAACAGGAGAAACAGCAGATGGTGAGAGAATGCTCAAGGAAAGTCTATGACTAGCAGCAACTGATAATGAGTAGATGAATGTACACGAGGAACCAGATGGACAAGGAAACGTGAGGAGAGTCAGTGTACCACTGCTATAGTGAGGAGGAATGTCCAGGAGAAGCGAGGAGGTAGTGAGAGTCAGCGGTCTGCGTATAGCAAGTTGTACCGCTGTCTATAGTGAAGGAATAGAATCCAGATGAAAGTAGGTAACAGGGAAGTCAGTGGTCTGCGTATAGCAAGTTGTACCACTGCTTATGTAAGAGGACAGTGCCGTAACTAGCCATTTTAGTGCCCTGGGCGAGACAGGGAACTGGCGCCCCCATCTAAGTGGGAGTGTCAATCGGCAAGTGGGCGTGGTCAACCTACTGTGGGGGCGTGGCTAGCGCTTTACAAGTTCTAGACCGCACTGAAACCCCCTCCCTCCCCATTCTTCTCGGTCTGGCTTTGTAAGGATCTTTATGTAATAAGCCTCCATAGAATCAAAGTACTTTAAATGCAGCTATCACATGCTAGCTGTATAAAAAAATGAATTGGTTATTGAAATAAAACTCACTGAAACAAATTAAAACATAAATGTAACGGTACCATCTGTATCACACTGCTACTTCATCCCACTGTGCCCTCCATCACAGTTTCTCCTTTATCACACCGTGCCATGGAGCCATCTTTATCACATTGTGCACCCTTATCACCATCACACAAAATTAATAGTTATATAATATATATATATATATATATATATATATATATACATACACACACACACACACACACACAATATAAAGAGCCTCCTAGTGTCTGCCATACAATACAGAGAGCATTCCTGTGACCGCCATACTATACAGAGAGCATTCCTGTGACCGCCATACTATACAGAGAGCATTCCTGTGACCTCCATACTATAGAGAGAGCATTCCTGTGACCGCCATACTATACAGAAAGCATTCCTGTGAACTCCATACTATACAGAGAGCATTCCTGTGACCTCCAGACTATACAGAGAGCATTCCTGTGACCGCCATACTATACAGAGAGCATTCCTGTGACCGCCATACTATACAGAGAGCATTCCTGTGATCACCATACAATACAGAGAGCATTCCTGTGACCTCCATACTATACAGAGAGCATTCCTGTGACCTCCATACTATACAGAGAGCATTCCTGTGACTGCCATACAATACAGAGAGCATTCCTGTGACCTCCATACTATACAGAGAGCATTCCTGTGACCGCCATACTATACAGAGAGCATTCCTGTGAACTCCATACTATACAGAGAGCATTCCTGTGACCTCCAGACTATACAGAGAGCATTCCTATGACCGCCACACAATACAGAGAGCATTCTTGTGACTTGGATACAGATAAATACCTCACCTGAAATTAATAGACCCCACTATTAAACTAAAAAGCCCCATCAATAAATTAAATTGACCCACCAGCACCCCACAAATAAAAAAGTACCCATTAAATAATTAGCCCCTACCTAAACGTCACCATTAAATTAATAGCCTACCTCCCACCCATGTACTAAGACACCCAACCTCGCTACCCTCATATCACACATTATATTAATACATCCCCCCTTCCCTCACACATTATGGCAGCATACCCCCCCTTCCCTCATAAAGCATAGCAGCATCCCCCCCTCCATAATAGCAGCTTACATCCCCCCCCTCCCTCCTTTCATAATGGCAGCTTACATCCCCCCCCCCTCCTTCCATAATGGCAGCTTACATCCCCCCCCTCCCTCCCTCCTTCCATAATGTCAGCTTACACCCCCCCCCCCTCCCTCCCTCCTTCCATAATGGCAGCTCACATCCCCTCCCGCCTTCCATAATGGCAGCTTACATCCCCCTCCCTCCTTCCATAATGGCAGCTTACACCCCCCCCCCTCCCTCCCTCTTCCATAATGGCAGCTTACATCCCACCCCCCTCCCTCCTTCCATAATGGCAGCTTACATCCCCCCCCTCCTTCCATAGTGGCAGCTTACATTCCCCCCCCCCTCCTCCCTCCTTCCATAATGGCAGCTTACATCCCCCCCCCTCCCTACTTCCATAATGGCAGCTTACATCCCCCCTCCCTCCTTCCATAATGGCAGCTTACATCCCACCCCCCTCCCTCCTTCCATAATGGCAGCTTACATCCCCCTCCCTCCTTCCATAGTGGCAGCTTACATTCCCCCCCCCTCCTCCCTCCTTCCATAATGGCAGCTTACATCCCCCCCCTCCCTACTTCCATAATGGCAGCTTACATCCCCCCTCCCTCCTTCCATAAAGGCAGCTTACATCCCACCCCCCTCCCTCCTTCCATAATGGCAGCTTACATCCCCCTCCCTCCTTCCATAATGGCAGCTTACATCCCCCCCTCCCTCCCTCCTTCCATAATGTCAGCTTACACCCCCCCCCCTCCTTCCATAATGGCAGCTTACATCCCCTCCCGCCTTCCATAATGGCAGCTTACATCCCCCTCCCTCCTTCCATAATGGCAGCTTACACCCCCCCCCCTCCCTCCCTCTTCCATAATGGCAGCTTACATCCCACCCCCCTCCCTCCTTCCATAATGGCAGCTTACATCCCCCCCCCTCCTTCCATAGTGGCAGCTTACATTCCCCCCCCCCCCTCCTCCCTCCTTCCATAATGGCAGCTTACATCCCCCCCCCTCCCTACTTCCATAATGGCAGCTTACATCCCCCCTCCCTCCTTCCATAATGGCAGCTTACATCCCACCCCCCTCCCTCCTTCCATAATGGCAGCTTACATCCCCCTCCCTCCTTCCATAGTGGCAGCTTACATTCCCCCCCCCCTCCTCCCTCCTTCCATAATGGCAGCTTACATCCCCCCCCTCCTCCCTCCTTCCATAATGGCAGCTTACATCCCCCCCCCTCCCTCCTTCCATAATGGCAGCTTACATCCCCCCCCCTCCTCCTCCCTCCTTCTATAATGGCAGCTTACATCCTCCCTCCCTCCATAATAACAACACAAACCCCCCTTCCCCTGCTTTGAAGCTTACCTTCTTTATTCCTTACCAGCCGTCGCTGCCTGGCTCCTCTCTGCTTCTCTGCTCCTCTGCTGCCTAGCAACATCAGACGCTGAGGCAGAGGGCAGAGTTCAGAAGGGGGTGGAGCCGGGTGCCGGCCGCCATTTTGGATGCGCCGGGCGGCCGGCAGTCTGAATCTGAGGTCTGTTTAATTTATTTTTTTTATACTCCTCACACAGAGGCCGGTGCGGGCGGCCATTGCGCCCCCTTGGGACTGCGCCCGGGGCGGCGGCACTGCCCGCACCTGCCTCGTTACGGCTCTGTAAGAGGATACTTGAAACTGTTGTCACAGGGAACAGGAGTCAGTGGTCTGCGTCAGCAAGTTGTACCACTGCTATATATATGTGAGGAGGGGCACGAGGAGATGAATGTAAAGCAGAGTATACACGGGGCACACAGAACTTGATCCCACGATGATATCCACAATACAACGATAACTGACAAGCACTGCTTGAAGTATACAAAGTCACAATAGCTATCCAGGCAATAGGAAACAAAGTCAATGGTAACAATAGCTTCAGTAGATAGGAGGCTCCGGAGGAGAACACAACTCAGTCCAGACGGATATGCAATACAAAAGCAAAGTCAATGGAAAGTATGCATACCGCGGTTCAGGAGAGCAGGTTGTCAGAGAGACGTGCAGGGATACCTGAATGGCTAAAGGCCGGCAGGAGGAGAGACCACTGGAGGGTGGAAGCGGTAATCAGATTAGTGCAGCGCACGGCAGGTAATCCAGAATCAACGAAGCAATACTCAGGAAGCAGTAGTAAGTGAAACTGGAAACATGATGAACACGGGAGAGTTGAGGCTGTCTGGTATCCAGTAGTAGTGGTGGAGCCAGCGAAGAGAAGGCACGCTGAACACAGGAGAGTAGAGGCGGTCTGGAACCCTGTAGTAGTAACGGAGGCAGCGAAGAGCTGACACGATAAACACAGGAGAGTTGAGACGATCAGGAACTCTGTAGTAGTAACGGAGGCAGCGGAGAGCTGACACGATAAACACAGGAGAGTTGAGACGATCAGGAACTCTGTAGTAGTAACGGAGGCAGCAGATAGGAATCAGCTAAGTGCAGGCACGATGAACACAGGACAGTAGAAACGAACAGGAGTCCGTTAGTAATAGCAGATAGGAATCAGCTGAGTGTAGGCACGATGAACACAGGAGAGTTGAAGTGGTCTGAAAACCACAATAGCAGAAAACAGGAATCAGCAGGAGCTGAATACACGAGGAACACAGGAACACCTTCAGAGGCTCATGGGGAATGAGACTCCAAGATCAGGCAACCAGGTAATGATCACAGGTTTAAATAGGGAGGGTTGCCT
Organism: Mixophyes fleayi; assembly: GCF_038048845.1. Taxonomy (NCBI): domain Eukaryota; kingdom Metazoa; phylum Chordata; class Amphibia; order Anura; family Limnodynastidae; genus Mixophyes; species Mixophyes fleayi. The sequence continues at coordinate 165,351,864 of NC_134406.1, read as the reverse complement.
GATCATCCAATCAATTAAAAGCAACAGGTACTGAAGGTATGATAAGGCCTGCACATGCGCAGACCCTCAGGAGGGCGGACGGCCACGGTTCCTGAACACACGGGAAATGGCACTCACAGTCCGGTGAGTGACAAGGTAATGATGACCCTGCCCAAATAAGCTTACAATGTAAGAGGTTATCTGCCAGTTTGGAGAAACTGCGTGTAGCCCGGTGTTCTGCTTTAGTCTCTGCCTGAAAAGAGCCAGGAAAGTTGTTCCCCATGTTCAATGCCAGCTGCTGTCACCAAGGAGGCACCTGAGATGACCCAGGGAGGAATAGAGATGGTAACTCAAATAACAATTACTCTCACTGGGTCCTTGGTGAGATGACTCCTTGGCAGCACAGCAGTAATTCCCCCATTGCCTTCACATGTTGTTATATTTGTGGGAAGATTATGACCACTCACCTTTATCATCATCATATAGATAAAGCTGATAATAAGAAAATCACTTTGTCTAAATATAGTAAAAACATTGATGGCTTTAGTTTAAAGGGACTGGAACTGACACAGCACGTGGGCAGCACGTTGGCTTAGTGGTTAGAACTTCTGCCTCACAGCACTGGGGTCATGAGTTTGATTCCCGACCATGGCCTTATCTGTGTGTAGGTTGTATGTTCTCCCCATGTTTGCGTGGGTTACCTCCGGGTGCTCCGGTTTCCTCCCAGACTCCAAAAACATAGTGGTAGGTTAATTGGCTGCAATCAAATTGCCCGTAGTCTTTCAGTCTGTGTGTGTGTGTGTGTGTGTGTGTGTGTGTGTGTATGTTAGATTTAGACTGCAAGCTCTTGGTCTGAGATTTTCCCAGCGCTGTCTCCATTTTTTGTTTCTTATATATATTGTAGGGGTGTCAGCTCCACCCCTTGATAGCTGCAGGGTTCATCTCTTACCATATGTGACAATTATTCAGCGCCAAGGTTTCTGTATTTTTATATTTGCAAGCTCCAATGGGACAGGGATTAATGTGAGTGAGTTCTCTGTACAGCGCTGTGGAATTAGTGGCTCTATATAAATAAATAGTATTTGTTCTATGCAGGTTAAGGGGCTACTCCCATAATGATCAGTCTATCTCGGTCCTCTGGCCAAAGGGCTGGAAGCAAGAAAGCCCGGGATGTATGTGTACTCAGAGTAGTGACCCAGGGGTGCCTGAAAAATTATTGGGAGTGGTGACCCTACCTGACAAGAGTAGGGCATACTTACCAACTTTTTTAAGTTGGTGTCCGGGAGACTCTCTGTAGCAGGTGGGCGTGCGGGGGGCGGGGCTCCGAAATCGCGTAATTTTGCCCCACACCCCCGCGATGTAATGACGCAAATCGCGTCATTTGACAGCGGGGGGCAGGGCTAAACGCCGCGAATCGCGGCGTTTGGGATCTAATTCTGCCCACTGGGGCACTTCCTAGTGAAGTGGGCAGAATTCGGGAGATTGCCACACTCGCCCGGGAGTCCGGGAGACTCCCGGACATTCCGGGAGAGTTGGCAAGTATGGAGTAGGGCACTGGTTTCACTATTTTGTTGCACATGCTCCCTTTGCCTCTGCCTTTTGGCTCGGCAGGAAAATGTTTGCAAAATCCGTCCAAAATGCTGTGGCTGTATTCACAGTAACTTGTTTAATTATTTCTCACTGTGTCACTTTCACTTATTTTTGTTTTATTTTTCACTTGGCTTAAAGGGATGCAGAAGGTCCTTGTGGTCTTTGCTCCCTATGATCTAAGGGAGGTGTTGTGGTCCTTGACACCCACCTCCCTGAAATCTCTGAAGTTTCCCCATTTTGGAGGGAGCAGAAGATTTAGCCCCTGAGTGAAGCCTTGGTGGATCCCAGGGGAAAGGGTGTTCTGAAGACCCTTGCTCCCTGAAAGACCTAATGTTCCCAAGTGGTTGGGTTAGAGGAATGTTTCCTATTTTGAGGGCGGCCCGAAGAACCACACCCCAGAGCACCTTTTTTGTGTTTTGAGCATGTTTTTGGATACACTGTGGTTTAGAGAGCACAGTCCTGGGATTTCAATAATAAATAAATAATATGGATGTTCAGGGTGTGCAGTCTACAAGGGCTTATGAGTCAAGTGGCCCTGCACCAGCCCTTTCACTTGTGGGCTCGATCTGCACCTACGGTATGGACCTTTCTGCACCGGAGCACGTTGTCCGATGATCTTCCCGCAACAGTGGAAAAGCTGTGATATATTGGTTCCCAGTCACTTATAGGTAGGGAACATGCTGCGCAGTGAGCTTATCACCACATAGTGCATTCTAAGTAACTCGCAGCCATTGCATTACATGCATTCCAATACAAGGATCCAGCTCTTCCACAGTTTGTGAGAGATAAGCACCCGGAAGACGACTAGACAGCGCGCTTCTTCTAACCACCGCTCCCACTGTAATTTTTCTTGAAGCTTGTATACTTTATTTGCATAAAAATATATAGACATAAGACACTACATTCAAGTGTATTGCATTGCAGCGCAGCCAGGCCCGGCGCTCCCATTAGGCAAGGTTAGGCAGCTGCCTAGGGCACCGGGCTCTGGAGGGCACCTCTGAAATCGTGCACATCTATAAAGCTGTCCGGCGGCCATGGAAGTTAAACTCACTGGCCGCCGCACAGCTTTATAGATGTGCACGATTTGATCCATGGCGGGGGTGGGAAGATGGCATCTTCCCTCAGTGACTGTCGGAAGTGACGTCATCATCACGCCCCGACAGTCACTGAGGCGGCCGCCAGAGAGGAGCAGAGCATGGAGAAAAACTCCATGGTAAGTAGAGACAGACAGAGACAGACAGAGACAGAGAAAGACAGAGACAGAGAGAGAGAAGAGAGAGATGGATGTGTTGCGCTGCGCTGCGGGGGGCATGTTCAAGCAGGGGGGACGACAGAGGACACGGTGCTGCAGGGGGGACGACAGAGGACATGGTGCTGCAGGGGGAACACAGAGGACATGGTGCTGCAGGGGGGGGGGGACACAGAGGACATGGTGCTGCAGGGGGGGGACACAGAGGACATGTTGCTGCGGGGGGGGGACAGAGGACATGGTGCTGCAGGGGGAGGGACAGAGGACATGGTGCTGCAGGGGGGGGGGACAGAGGACATGGTGCTGCAGGGGGGGGGGGGCAGAGGACATGGTGCTGCAGGGCGGGGACAGAGGACATGGTGCTGCAGAGGGGAAGAGAGGACATGTTCAAGCAGTGGGGGGGGCAGTATGCTGCAGGGGGGGACATGGTCAAGCAGTGGGGGGGGCAGTGTGCTGCAGGGGGAGCAGTGTGATGGGTCATTCTCACAAGTTTTTGTTCCCATATCTAATACTTGGATACTTCCCCTCTAGAAATCCTGTGATTGCCCCTGGACAGCAGTGGAGTCTGGACAACGTTCTCTATGAAACATTGCGGCAGCCAGACCGCTGTAGGAGGTAAGGCTTACCTTTTTTTTTTTTTACCAAAAATGAAATGTGTGAGGGTCTAGGAAGTGGGTATATGGCGTGTCTTGGGTGGTGGGGTGGGGGGGGGGGGGGGGGGGGGGGGGGAGGAGGGCAGTATTTTGAAATTTTGCCTAGGGCGCTGAGAACCCTAGCACCGGCCCTGAGCGCAGCTGATATACAATACACCTTGAAACAAATCTGTCATACTTAATAGCACAATACAAGACATGTGACATACCATCATGCAATGTACTATTCATTAATTATTTATTCAAGACAACTTTTTCAACAAAGAGTGATGAGTGTGTAACACCCCCTTCTGTATTATGCGTTGTGAGGGTGTATATAAATTGAATGATGTAGATTCTTCTCACCTCTGTACTTGGCCTTCAGTTCCTCCACCAGAATCGCTGCTTTCTCTTCTGGGGGGTGTTCTAAAGATACAGCAGGGGGAGATTCGGGAAACCCCCTGCCCAGTATTAACACTCTGTGACAAACTGTGTACTACATAAGCCAGCCAGGCACATTTATTGAAATGGAACCACTAAATACAGCTTTGTGATTTTAGAGAAAAATATATTTTGGTATAATTTGAAATAATAGTGTGAACAATACAATACAATACAGTAATAAGACAGTGTGGATGAGAGTGGAGCACCACTTCTTACTATGAACAACAGGCTAACACAATAACTAGCAATAAATCAATAATATTAACAGCATACAACATAAATATTAATTGTCCCAGCCTTATACACTGGAAAAATATATCACATGCTAAGCTTATTGGCTGCTGATACTGGGTGAATGTATATATTTATACTTATAGCTCTACAATATACTGCCAAACACACATATCAGCAGTATTCAAACATTACACAAATGGAGCAGTGCACTGCAAGTTGGAGCTTTTCTGTAAGGATGCCAGCATGGCATGGAAACAACATGTGGCCAGTTAGCAGCTTTTATAGGTCTTTGAATCACTTGCAGTAAGATATAGCAGTCACAATATGCATATCCTCCTGTAGCAACAACTGTAAAATCCTCAACTTGTATCCTTTCTTTTTTGTATCCTGGGACTTGTAGTTATAGGTTGTAGGATACCAGATTTTTAGAACAGACGTTAACTAAGTTACCCTGCCCTCTTAGGTTCCGAAATCACACAGGCAAGAAGGAGAACGAAAGATACAATGCTATCTTTACTTTTACTACAGTAACAACAGAGCAAAAGACTACACACTTTACACAATAGGTAAGTGGATCACTAGTGTCAATATAAGCCCCAGCAAAGTTCCCCACCCACATTAGTAAAATTGGGGGAACCCCATGCTTTTTGTCCTCTCTGATTTTGCTACTACCAGCCTAGGGTTAATCTTGGTGAGGGGGGGCATGCCGTTTTTTTATTTACTTATTTTCACACAGTATTGTAACGGCAAGGTCCAGCAGCTTTAATGCCACCGGAACCCCCAGCAGCCGCTGGCATGGAGCTGAGTAAAGCAGAGCTACACCCATATTCATCACTGCACGCAGGGGCGGATTGGGAACTTAAAGTGGCCCTGGAAAAAATTATTGAAGTGGCCTCATGTGGGCGGGACCAAAACAATGGTAGGTGGGGCCAACACAAAAGTGGGCAGGATTTTGAGCTACTGGAATTTGGTTGTAGTAACACTTAGGAAAACCTAAATGTGATGACTTAATACACAGTGGGTCATCTTTAAAGCAATGCAGGGCAAATGCAGCCAGTCCTGTGTTATAAAATTACATTACACTTTTGCATTATCTGCGACTGGTTTATGCCTCTGTGCTCCAACTTGTTTAGTTGCCTACTAACACATCCTTACAATATTCCCTTCACAGAAACAAATCTTTATTTGTTTAATAAATCCAACTATTACGAAACATGTTGGCACAATTGCATCTGATCAGTCTGGCAGAGCAGCATATGAGCACCTCATGCACTGTTGCATCTTCCCCTGACGTCATGAGATGCAAACTACCAGTCAAATCTCTCTCTGTATATTATATATAAATGTGTACTGTCTGTTTCAAAAAATGCATTACAAAATAATCCTTAGAACTAATGGCTATCCACTGCGATCACCACAAAGGTGAAATGCTTTAAGCATCTGCTAGAAAACACCTCTTTTGTAACAATTGTATATTAGCCTTAAATGTGCCCTGTGATTGGAGGTGGTTTGAGTTAATAACAGTGCAGGGAGGGTTGGCAGACAATGGCATAAGTGAAGGGGAGAGCTATTCCAAGGGTTTGCTGGTGATATAGTAGGTGCAAAGGAGGCAGGATTAATGATATTATCAGTGTAATTGGGGCTGCCCATATGTTCAACAAAGTGATCTGAGAATTGTGCAAGGTAGAAGGCAGGCAATGGAATCAATGCAACAACCACTTAAGTATCACCAGAGCTGGAATAAGGCTCTGAGGGGCCCGGGACTCTTAAGACAGAGGGGAGGGTTATCATTTTAAACAAATACACAGGCAAAACTGTGTGCACTACTGTTAGATGCACGCAGCTCTGCCGTCACGAGCAGTACATGGCAAGCGGGACTTACCTCCCAATTGTCCTTGAAGTCGGACCAAATCCTGACTAAGCAAGAGACTCGCCGAAATTCGTGACTGCCCCACCAGATTCAGGACAGTTGGCAGACTGTCCTGCTCTCTCCAAGCTGTTCTTGTCACTTTCACTCCTTGTGGCTGCTGGTGTCTTTAGCTCAGTTGCTGCTTGTCTGGATCCTGGAATGCTGGAGGTCCTATATGGATAAAATAATGCGTACATGAAATTTAGAAAATGCCAACCAGCCCCAGCATTAAGTCAATAGCACCCACATTTAATAATTAGGCCTCCCTTCAGTCCCAATATTAAAATAATAGTACTCACATTTGATAAATAGATCTATTTCCATCCAACCTGCCCTTACATTAAACTAATAGCATACACATTTAATAAATAGACCCATTTCCCTCCAACTAACCCCAGCAAAAATGAATATAATTTACGTTTAATATTACCATTTCTCACAACCATCCCCGGCATTAAATCATTCTTATTCACATTTAATAAAGAGCCCACCTCCCCAAACTCAGCCCCACATTCAATTAATAGCCCCATAACACCCCAGCATTAAATCAAATTTCCCTATCACCCCACAAATAAAATAGCACCCATTAGCCCCCACCTAATCTTCACCATTAAATTAATAGCCTACCTCCCACCATTACACTATTAAGACAGCACTCCTCTCTTCCCTTATATCACACATTATATTAAGAACCCCCATTCCCTCACCCAGCATAGCAGGCTCCTCACTTTCAGTCACACAAACAGTATAGCAGGGCCCTCCATTCTCACATATACAGAGTATAGCAGGGGCCTCCATTCTCTCACACACACAGTATAGCAGGGGCCTCCATTCTCTCACACACACAGTATAGCAGGGGCCTCCATTCTCTCACACACACAGTATAACACACACACCCACCCCCCTTTCTCCCCTTCTCTCACACTTACCTTACAGGAGCTGCAGGAAAGTTCTCTGTCTTCTCACATGGGACATCTAGCATAGGGGATTGGAAGAGGGAGGGAGGGACGAATCTATAGATTCGCGGCCACAGTGGAAGCACAAGCCACCCAGCACCACACTGACCCCTCCCCCCCGCCGGGACCCGGTCTGAGGGGGGCGGGGCTAGGAATAGATTTTTTTTTTTTTAAACTCCCCCAAACAAGCATCAGTCGGCCTCCTGTGGCCACCAGTCTACCGGTAAAAGTCCCGGTAGTCTCTATGGCCAATCCGCCCCTGACTGTACGTACCTTCAGATTCATCCCTTGTTGAGTTTGGTGGCACGCAGAGTCTGATTCTAACCCACCTTTCTAGATAGTCTATGATGCCTTTCTCCAGCTAAGATCTTGGTGAAAATATCCGCTATCATGTCTTCTCTGTATGTTGTATTGAAAAAGTACTTTTTCCAACACCTCCGACACCGACCACCAGATTGTATTCCACCATTTATGTAAAGTGGTTCTCTTCCATGCTGCGTAACTGCACATCCCTCCAGATAAATGCACCAGTGTCTGCTCTTTTTGCTCCCCCACATTCCACCGCTCTTCTCCAGGAGCTTCCACTCTGTGTGGGCACAACCTGCACCCCTCCTCCCAGTGGCCGCTTTTGTATCCACTTCTCAGCTTCCCCTCTTGGTAGATCAGTATATTTCTTCTCGGATGTGCGTCCACATATATTGATCTCGAAAGCTTTATATGAGAGGCGCACATGTGCTTTACCTTTGTTTTCTCTGGTTGAGCGCCTTACTGCATCGGCCGTGCACTCTTGTTTTTCTTCATCTGTGGTATTTGGTTTCCAGCTGATTTCAATCTCTTGTTCAATGGCTTGGGAAGTTTCCCTTTACAAGGCAGCGCCACTTTAAATTTAAGCTGCGAACACGCCGATCTCCCGCGAGTTGCAAAAACCGGGGTAAGATACATTTACCCCATGCTCTTTTTTCCTAATTATGTGATTGAGTATCTGTAACTTCAAGGGCTTTTTTAAGGCTTTTTCTGCATCACTTTCAATGTTATCCTGTGTAATTTCTTTTCTGCGCTGATATTCATCTAGCAGTCTGGTTTTCACAAAATCTAGTGTCCTTTCTGCTTTCCAGAGCATTTATCAGTGCACTGTATGTGTCCAGTAAACTGCACAGGATTATGGCTACTATCGGGTTGCATTTTACATCTTCTCTTATGCATCTGACCTGTGATACAATTTCCAACAGTCCATTTATAAGCACATGCATATTGTTTTATTTGTTAAGTCTCATTTGGTACAGTTTTCTTAGCTGTTGAAGCTGGAACTTTCATGTAGTTTTTGTAGTGCATCCCACATATTCTTAGCAGTATTATCATGTCTTGCTAAATAGCTTATCATCTTTAACTAATAAGCCTATAGTTGCACATGCATGTCTGGTTTGTCGGTGATTAAAACTGCCCACAAGTCAACTATCAATTGTGGAAATTCAAAGTTAAAATGCTGCTGTCTAGAGATATCTTTAGACAGCTTGGTTAATGCTAGTCTAAAATCTGTGCTGCTTGCCACTCACATTTGCTGGGCAGAATTCCTCAGAGATATGTCTTTTGCCTAGGGGCTTGTGACTGGATTCTTGGAGCTTTAGTCTGTGCTTCGTTCTGTCTGGACCCATGTCTGTTGCAGATTACGCTTCTTTCAATAGGCACACACTGGGGGTTCTTTGTGGAATAACTTTTATTTTAAACTGTGTAGTTATCTTAGCATACCGATATAACACATCTGGTATGAAAAATGAACAAGATAACTAAACTAGGACATTTCATGCACAGCAGTGTACATTATTATAATACAGTAACACATTTAGGAACAGCTCAACCTGTGCAGATTTCTTTTATAAGTTTCTTCTCTAATTTATTGGCTCACAATCTCCCCCTACAGGATATTTAAAACACCTGATGCTGCAGCTAGGTGCCTGTTCTTTGTGTCAGCTTTCTACCTCATGCTCAGACGTGGCTCCCTTTACTTTGATACCTTTACTGCAGCATCCATTGCTTGGCCTATTTCTCTGTGCCTTCACCTCCGCTGTTCCAGTGGTATCGTCAGTCTGCAGACTATCACCTCCTAGTGTTCAGCTCGGGTATTCCAGTGGTATGCTTCGTCCACAGACCATTGTCTCCTAGCATTGAGCTCTGCTGTTCCAGTGGTGTCTTCTGGCCGCACATTTTCATCTCCTAGTGTCCTACTCTGTTGATTCAGCTGTATCTTCACTCCGCAGACAGTCCTCTATGAAGAGTCTACTTGTCTGTCCGCCAACTACTGTACTTGGCATTCCGCCTAGCTCCCCTTGAGCACGTCCCTGGGGGCCAAAGAAATTCCACCATCTCTCTGTTCCAAATTCTCCTAAAAGTCCTTACCTCCTTGCGAGGGTCCCTGGCGAAGACAACCTGCCTCGTTAGACTCTGCTCTTCTGGGTAGAGTAGCGCCAAACTAGACAGGCCCTGGGGTCCTAAGCTCAGCCTTCTGTGACATATTCTTAAGAAATAGGAGTTCTCCTGTTTGCTAGATCTATCATCTGTGCATTAATGCTACGAGTAATCCTGCACTTCACTGATTCAGCTGGTTGCTAGGCAAATAGTTACAAGCTTCATTCAGCTGGCAGGTATGCAATCTCCTACCACACTCATGCAGCTAATCATCCTGCAATGATTGGTGCTGCTGCCTTTAAAATCTTATTCCTGGCAGCATACCAATGTTGGTTATTGTTCCTGCTTGACATAATGTGCCTTGTATCCCGTCCTGTTTAACTATCAGTGTTTGACCCGGATTGTTTATAGGAATTGCAGTCTTCTCCACTCCTGACTCTTTGTTAAGCAGATTTGGTCTCATATCTCTACCTGTCCTGACCCCTGGCTTGTTTAAATAATTCCGCTGTCTTCTCTACTTCTAATCCTTGCCTGTCTGACTCTGAGTTCTGCCAAATACATTCTGGTTGCTCACTACCTGTTACCGTGAGCTATCCACTCCATCAGACAAGTGCCAGACTACTCTGCATTTACCCTTGCCTGTTTGGCTTCATGTGCTGCTAATATATCCTGGTTGCTCATTATCTCCTACTGTGTTCTGTCCTCTTCACTTGGTAGGTGCTAGGCCAACAACTCCTACTACCCGAGCTTAAGTCCTGGGGTACGCAAAAAGATCCTTGAAAATAGGGCTGCTCAAAGCAAACATCTTGCGAAGGAAGCGGTTCTAGTAGTTAAGGATCTCGTGCTAAACAACAAGTGTATCTCAACAGAATGGAGTGGGACTGAAGAGGATTGGTGTTGGTTTAGTAATAGGCAGGCCCCCTCACCATTCAAACATTTGGAGGGGGATTTCAAGCAGGCTGCACATTCCCTGAAACAAAGATATTTCTGCAAGAGACACAATATGACCTGATGATACAGAATGAGTAGTAACTGAAAGCTTGGAGCTTACTGTTCTCAATGTAATATCATATACTCTTCTCTTCTTTGTATTTGCTTTTCTTTTCACAGATATGCTGCATTAAAATATCTCATTGTCATGGCTGATAAAAGGCCAATTCAAATATATGGCCTTTGCCAATATTGAAGTAGATAAATGTTGCTGCTGTGTTTCCCTAAGCAGGAAGGGGAATTATCGTGCCACATGTCTGGGATAGTGGTTAGCGCACCCTTAAAAAAGAGACATTTATTCTTAGCTGAGAAAGATAGTATATTAAAAAAAAGAAAGATAGTAGGATTAGGAAAAGGTGTATTACAATAGTTCATGATTTTATAGGGACAAGAATGTGGCACATTCACAATAGATTCACAGGATAGAGTGCATGTTATATTTTATGATATAAGGAAAGTGTAGAGGAAAGTAAGAGAGGACAAGATAGGTGATTTGGTTCTTTGGGACAAATGGTTGCTAAATCTGTTTTGGGTTTTATATTGGCTATTTTTTTTACTTTTGGTGTATGTGATATATTTTGCTTACATGTTAAAAACACAATTATTAATAATTGGTCATGTTATATGAGTACAATAACTATATAATCAGAGAGAGTAGCCCTCACTATAGAGCTTCACTGCAGACTGGAACATAGTAATGCCCTGCTGTATTGTCTGTTCCTCAACAATTGCTAATTGATACTGAGATGGTTCTCCTGTGTGGAGACTGCTTATTATTATTATTATTATTATTATTAATAATAATTATTATTATTGTAGATTGGTAATGTGCCACAGTGCCCTGCAGAGCCACACAGTAGGGAAAACAGGACATACATAAAATGAAGACATACATAAAACAAGGACATAAAATATTGACTGGATACAGCTAAGAAAAAAAGACAAGGTACGCTAGTGAAATTAATAGTATTATCAAGTCACACTGATATAATTGCAGGATATATAAAAAAAATGATATCCAAGATCCACCTGCAGCTAAGCACCTTAACAAGTACTGTCACTTGTTATTCTGATGAACAACAGAAAAAAAAACATGTGGCAGCGCTGATGAATCTTATAAAGACATAATATATTTCATTTCGATAAAATCTATAAAGTATAAAATAATAAAATGTTCGGCGTGTCTATGTAGCACCTTAAAACAGTTAAATAACTGAGATAAACAAAAATCACTATTTACAGCTATAAAGATATAAATACCCAATGTCCAATGATATCATGTATCAAAAGAGGATATCCAATAGATGACCCCTTGGCACCAAGTAGATATGAATCCGCTCACTCACTAGCGTCCACTATGAGGATTGAATATAGCGGTAATAAACTGAGTGGGTGGAGCCCGAACACACTGTGTATGTCTCCTCTATATCAGTCAAACATCCATGGTACCTTACAGGGGCTGCTGATCCTCCTAATGTCCTCCTTGGAGTCTGAAATGGAACCTTAGAGTTCAATAAAACTGTCAGTATAAAGTTCAGACAAATCTAAGTCTTCAGATATTGTTTGAAAATCCCAGTAACCGGAAAAAACGTGTATACACGATCATCCAACGATCATATGAAGAATAATCACTACGGTAAGTATAACTATATCAACAGAATTTACCTTATTAGGATTAAATTAGAGATGCTCAGGCTCGGTTCCTCGGGAACCGAACACACCCGAACTTAGGGGATCCGAGTACCAAGTCGATTCGGCTTGGTACTTTCGCGCTTGTTCGGAATCGAAAACGAGGCAAAATGTCATCGCAACGTCGTCGGATATCGGATCTCGTGAGTTTTGGAATCTATAAATACCACCCTCCACGGAGACCTAGCGCCATTTGAGAGACACAGAAGGGGTAGCACACTGTGTATAGCACTTGGTCAGCCAAGTAGATAGAATTGAAAGAGGAAAGGGTAGCAGTGTTCAAGAAAGTCTACAGTGACATTCAGGAAAGCTCCATTGGTAATTCTCATTGCAGAAAAAGTACAAATACTAGTGCTGTGAGGGTTGGTGTAATTCAGCAGTCAAATTCTACTGTGTTATATAGGCAACACACAAAAAGGAGAGCTCCATTGGTAATTCTCATTGCAGAAAATACAAAAACTAGTGCTGGCAGGGTTGGTGTAATTCTGCAGTCAAATTCTACTGTGTTATATAGGTAACACACAAAAAGGAGAGCTGCGTTGCTAATAGTCATTGCTGAAATACAAATACTAGTGCTGTCAGGGTTGGTGTAATTTTGCAGACAAATTCTACTGTGTTGTATAGTTAACACACAAAAAGGAGAGCTGCATTGGTAATTCTCATTGCAGAAAAATACAAATACTAGTGCTGTCAGGGTTGATGTAATTCTGCAGTCAAATTTTACTGTTATATAGGTAACACAAAAAGGAGAGCTGTGTTGCTAATTGTCATTGCTGAAATACAAATACTAGACCTTGCAGGTTTTTCTTCTGAATTTGCATAAAAAAGTGTGCAGTGTTATATACACCCAAAGAGAAGAGCTCCACTGCTCCATTTCTAATTGTCATTGCTGATATAGAAATACTAGGCCTTGCAGGCTTTTCTTCTGAATTTCTACAAAAAAGTGTACGGTGTTATTTACACCCAAAGAGAAGAGCTCCATTGCTCCATTGTTCATTGCTGAAATACGAATACTAGGCCTTGCAGGCTTTTCTTCTGAATTTGCAGTCAAAGTGTACAGTGTTATATACACCCAAAGAGAAGCGCTCAATTGCTCCATTGCTAATTGTCAGTGCTGAAATACAAATACTAGGCCTTGCAGGCTTTTCTTCTGAATTTCCACAAAAAAAGTGTACGGTGTTATATTGTAAGAGCGCTCACCTGCATTTTCTCCAGCACCTGTCAGTCATTAGCCTGGGTTGCGATTAGGAGCTCATGTGATTCACTGTTGGAACATCATGTGACCCTGTGGCGGGGAATCCAAAATAAAGGGAGGATCTGACATCAAACCTGTGTCAGATCAACAGGTTATCCTCCTGACTCAACCCCTGTGTTCCCGGAGCTCTCTGTGGCTGTCTGCTTTGGCGTTCTGCTTCGGTTCCTGCATTACTCCTCCGTGAGGCCTCCGCATCAGAATCGTGTACCGACTTGGCCTGTCTAACCAACTACTCTACTGCTTACTCCAGTGCACCACAGACATCTGAACCATGTACCGACTCGGCTAGTGTATCAGACCTTCCTCCTGTTAACTTTATTGCTCTGTGGTCTTCAGAACTGTGTACTAACCAGCTTGAATACAAGAGCACTCACCTGTCATCTACCTTGTGTACCCGGGTCCGCATCCAGCACTCCGCCTGCTCTGTCCTGTTTGTCCATACCTGTTCCCCAGTGAATACCACAGCCCTCTCAAAGGTATCTACTTCCACTCCTTGTTTTGTCAGTTTCACCTATCTCACTCGCGTCAAGGGGCCAAACCAAGAACTGCGACCTGCAGTTCCCTAGCAGATAAGTCCATCCCACCTTGCGGTGGATCTTGGTGAAAACCAAGGGGCTGTTAGACTCTGCGCCTTGCTAGGTCCTTACAAATCTAGACCGAGTGCACCCGGAATGTAACATATATATACCCAAAGAGAAGAGCTCCATTTCTAATTGTCAATGCTGAAATACAAATACTAGGCCTTGCAGGTTTTTCTTCTGAATTTGCACAAAAAACTGTGCGGTGTTATCTACACCCAAAGAGAAGAGCTCCATTGCTAATTGTCATTGCTGAAATGCAAATATTAGGTATTGCAGGCTTTTCTTCTGAATTTGTACAAAAAAGTGTACAGTGTTATTTACACCCAAAGAGAAGAGCTCAATTGCTCCATTGCTAATTGTCATTGCTGAAATAGAAACAGTAGGCCTTGCAGGCTTTTCTTCTGAATTTGCACAAAAAAGTGTACAGTGTTATTTACACCCAAAGAGAAGAGCTCCATTGCTCCATTGTTCATTGTCATTGCTGAAATACGAATACTAGGCCTTGCAGGCTTTTCTTCTGAATTTGCACAAAAAAGTGTACAGTGTTATTTACACCCAAAGAGAAGAGCTCCATTGCTCCATTGCTAATTGTCATTGCTGAAATACAAATACTAGGCCTTGCAGGCTTTTCTTCTGAATTTGCAGTCAAAGTATACAGTGTTATCAAAATTGATTCACAGCAGTACACAGAAGAGCAGGAGCACCAAGCAGCTGCTACCACCAGTCATGATGATAGTAATCCCTGTACGTCATCTGGTAAAGTCAATGTAAAAGTACATAGTGTATTTAAGTCAAGGAAATAAAAATTTTAAAAAAACACCTTTTATCTTGGTCAAGAAAAAAAGAGCTGCAATCCAGGCAAAGTTATCTGCAGAAAAAAAATAAAATTGACAACACGCCATTCTACACACGCAGTGGGAAAGAAAAATTGAGGTCTTGGCCTTTCTCTATGAATGTGAGATCTGAAACTGTTACTGAGGCATCTTCTTGTAAGGTCAGTAGTGACCAAGCAAGACCTTGTCATTCGGACTCCAAGGGGCATATTCAATTGTTGGTGAAAAAGCCCAAAATCTCGCGGCACGCGTAATAGTGCACATAAATACCGTTATTACTGTAGTTTTCTTGTCGGTAGGTATTTGTCCGAAAGTGTATGAAAATAATAATGTGACCTGTGAGGTGGTCAAAATTGACTGCAAATGATTTGAAATTAGTGTTATTGAGGTTAATAATAATGTAGGATCAAAAAAAAGAGCAAAATTATGTGATTTTAGCATATTTTAGCAATTTTTCTAAAAAAAATACAGATCCAAAGCCAAAACACACGAGGGCATTTTTGCCAAAACCAAACCCAAAACACGAAGCTAATCCAGATCCAAAACCAAAACCACTTCATGGGGGTCAGTGAGGATCTCTAGTTAGAACAGCAGTGGCAGCGCTCAGCCTCTCATTATAACAGGGAGAGGAGAGGGTAGGGGGGTTAGTTTCTGGCAATAAAAAAGCAATACTTGTAAACATAAAATTATACTGTTAATTGTCTAAATTGGATTTGCAACAACGTATTAAAAAGTGAAAGTTTGATGTAGGATTGTTTGTCCCATTTCTTTTGGTCCCTTAAAAAGTGGGAGGCACATATAGAAACCGTTGTAATTCTTACACCGTTCACCTGATTTGGATGTAAATACCCTCAAATTAAAGCTGAAAGTCTGCAGTTAAAGCACATCTTGTTAGTTTCATTTCAAATCCATTGTGGTGGTGTATAGAGCCCAAAATATGAGAATTGTGTTGTTGTCCCAATATTTATGGACTTGACTGTACCTACTTTTAGTTAGGACCCTCCAGGAGATTCCAGATAAAGTGCATGGTGGGAGTGCGGGAGGGGGCAGGGCACGGTTAATTGCGTCATTTGGTCCCAGCCTCACGACAAAATTGACATTATGTTGTGCAGGACTGGGCCAAAATTACGTGAATCGCGCTAGTGAAGCACCCATCCTGTCCACTTCACTAGGAAGCGAGCAAGATGCGGAAGAATTGCCTGCTCTTTCGGGAGTCCGTGGAGACCTACCTAGAATTCGGGAGTCTCCCGGACTGTCCGGGAGAGTTGGCAAGTATGCCCAGAAGTCCTTACGGTAGTTTGCCTGGTTGTATGTTTAAGGTCCTTGTTTTTGCCCACTAGCTGGTTCTGACATTTTTGCACAGAAGAAGCAAGTTTCTTACGGAAGCATGTCTGCAAAAATCTTTGTTTCTGTACTGCTTAGCTACAACTTCCCCTTAGATTGAGACACATAGCACAATCTGGCAGTCATTGTTGAGCTTGCTGGTAATTTTGGCTCCCTATAGAGGATTATGTGAGTGAAAGGGAGAGTGTAATGGTTTAAGGTGTGTAGTGATAACCTGTTTCAATGAGAGGCAGTCCTAACAAACCATCTGTTGTGTCTTTAGGCTGATAATTTTATTGTCATGTCCTGGATAAACCTTTATCTGATTTCTGACATAATTATATTGATAGATAAAAAGTATCTACATCACCTCCTATCCTCACTCAGTCACTGTAAGGGTTTTTCCAAATTCAGATGACTTCAATTTTCTGGGTTGTTCATGTCATCCTGCAACATTTACTATTTCCTTGTGTGCTATTTAGCCAAGTTGTTTATTTATGTGGCTACTTGATATGACACAGCTATGCCGAGCTCCCAGGAGAGCGCCTATGTGCCATTTCCCATAGCAACACAATTATCAACTCTGCCTGGTTATGTAAAGACATGTCAGAAAAGCACAGAACAAGAAGCAGAAAAGCAATCCATTCTTTAAAAAAAACTGCAGAAAGGCACATACAAATCATTAAATTAAAGTTGCCTGAAGGTGGACAATCCTTTAAGTAAGTTAGCTAGTCTACCAGCTCCATAGGATAGTTTTTAAAATTCATAAAACACCTTAGTAAGAGACTTTGGGGGAGAGCCAATTCTAAGCAAAGTGCCACATGGAGGTGCAAGGAAAAACTAGTCGAGAATCTTCTACTGTAATAACCGGAAATGCACACAGGAGCACATCGTGCAAGGCTTCGCCAGCATTTTGCTATTAATTGAATTCCCCCTTTTGTCTTGGGCTGTTGGGCTGATGTGCACATGTAACAGATGAGCCATGAACAAACAAAATTTTGCTTCAGAATAAGCTGAGGAATAATACTGGAATAATATACTAAAGTAAAAAATGTATTAATTTACAAAACATCAGCTAGTTTCCCTTACAGAAATAAACAGCTGCATCTGAAATGTAGTAAAACATTAAAGAGTCATCCAGGACAACGGTACCCTCTAGTGGTGATATAGCAAAACTGAAAGGGAATGTAAAATTTTATAAAGTTTTGAAGGGAATTCAATTGTGCGCAAATGATCATTCCTGAGACACTTCACGCGTATTTTGCAGAGAAATCTCCACTCATCTTCCTAACACCCCATAGAGGTGCGAGAAAAAATGAGTGCATATTTTTACCATACTTTCTGAGAACATTGAGGTTAATTGAATCTCCCCGTTGATGTTTTATACCTGTAGATGTAAAAAAAATGGGCAGACGAGATGTGCCAAGTGGTTCTCTAATCTAATGAGCAACACGCTAAGCTCAATTATCAGAGCTATCTGTATGTAGGACTATGACAGTGGTTCCCAAATTGATTATATTTTTGTCAAATAGTAATTTACAGCTAACTCACACTGTGCCCCCTTCATCCACACACTCTGTGCCCCCTGCATCCACACACTCTGTGCATCCTGCATTCACACACTCTATCCCCTCTGCATCCACTTACTCTGTCCCCTCTGCATCCACTCACTCTGCCCCCTCTGCATCCTCACTCTGACCCCTCTGCATGCTCACTCTGCCCCCTCCTTCATTCTTTTGCCCCTCCATTGCTGATTCCTATCACCATTCCCCTCCGTTTCTTTACTTACCATACTTGACCTTCTTCCTTCTATTTCTTCCGTCTTACCAATTCGGCGGTGCCTGGGACCCAGCATCCTCTCTCCTGCACCTTGTCATATGCAGGGTCCCGGGCGCCGCCGGTTTGGTAAGTTGTTTTTTTTTCTCCTCCTAGCCACGGCACCCCTGTGACAGCGCCGCGGCACCCCTGGGAGATGCGGTGCACACTTTCGGAACCATTGGACTATGCAATTTAAATATAAAATCAGTGTACAGTGTAACACTGCAAAATGCAATTTCGTTTAGTGTTCTTTATTAATCAGTAACCCTGCTAACATTAATGCTCAGGTTTTTAATCTGTGGTTTGTGGGAGGTGGCGGGGTACTTCAGATACAGTCACAGGTAGTAGCAATGTGCACTCTGATATTTGCTTAATAACCTCTTATCCTATGCTGGACAATTGTGCAATATATAATTTACTGGGCACTGTAATATGCTGAAAAGTTGCAGAGGGTAAAATTTGCTGGACATGGGCTGTATAATATACTGGTGTATGTTATTATGAACGGTGGCGATGGTTAAGAAACTAAGGGGGCTGGCTTAGCAGATTTAAAAAATAGTAAACTTACTAAATAAAATATGTTGTTAAAGGGGTACAAAATCCTTGCCACATCTCAGTATTTATTGTGCTCTTATCTTAGCCTGGGACCCTTCAGTTAAGCCACACTACTGCTTAGTCCGAAACCACAGGCTGCTGCAGGAGCTGACAGGTACGTATCCTGCAGCATCTTGTGCTGTAGATCAGAGAGGGGTGTCAAAATACACCCGTAGTCAACAAGGAAAGTATCTAGAGATCTGTTTCTTGTTGACTACGGGTGTAAGCAGAGCCTATTTGCGTGGATTTTTACTATTTCATGCAGATACGTGCTTTAATGACTCAGACCCATAGGGCCTGAGTCATTAAGGCAAAAAATGGGTAAATGTTCTCTGGGACAAACCATGTTACAATACAAGGGGTGCAAAGTAGTTTATTATTTTGTGCATAAGTTAAATACTGGCTGTTTTTTCATCTA